>NC_141014.1:38443976-38593976 GCF_052327205.1 Somniosus microcephalus
CACCATTGGCGGCCGTGCCTTCAGCTGCCTGGGCCCTAAGCTCTGGAATTCCCTCCCTAAACCTCTCCGCCTCTCTCTCTCTCCTCCATTAAGACGCTCATTAAACATAGAAGATAGGAGCAGGAGTCGGCCATTCGGCCCCTCGAGCCCGCTCCGCCATTTAATGAGATCATGGCTGATCATCCAAATTCAGTACCCTGTCCCTGCCTTCTCCCCAAATCCCTTGAGCCTTAAGAAATATATCTAACTCCTTCTTGAATATATTTAATGAATTGGCCTCAACTGCCTTGTGTGGTAGAGAATTCCACAGGTTCACCACTCTCTGGGTGAAGAAATTCCTCCTCATCTCTGTCCTAAATGGCTTACCCCTTATCCTTAGACTGTGACCCCTGGTTCTGGATTCCCCGACCATCGGGAACATCCTTCCTGCATCTAGTCTGTCTAGTCCTGTTAGAATTTTATAAGTTTCAATCCTACCTCCTTGACCAAGCTTTTAGACATCTGCCCGAATATTCCCTTCAGTGTCAAATTTTGTTTAATTTACGCTCCTGTGCAGCGCCTTGGGAGGTTTTACTATGTTAAAGGCACTATATAAATGCAAGTTGTCGTTGTTAACTCCCAGCATGCACTGGGTGCCGGTGCACGGACTCTCCTGCAGTGCAGACTCATGTCATGCCCACTCTGCCTAGCCGCAGACTTACACAACCACACCAGCCTGCTCGCTGGCCTATTTTAGGGCCACTGTTACAGCGAGTGGGCTGGGACCTGAGTACTGCAGCCCTGGGTTCCACCCAGGCAGGAAGCCGCCTTGTCTCCAGTCTGGCTAGAACTTTAACAGCGAGCTGCGTGCATGGGCAGAACCGTGACCCTGGCTCATTTCTTTCCCAGTATGCTTGGTGGGTTCCCGCCGCCATCGGCGCCAGCAAGCGCCAGCTCGCCGGGGGGCATCGAGTGACCACGAGCCCTTACATTTGGCATGGAGCCATAGTCTTCAGTCCCCGCCACAAACTCCGTTCCCTGGCCACTGACTCCATCCCTCTCCCTAACATCTGTCTGAGGCTGAACCACACTGTTCGCAACCTTGGTGTCATATTTGACCCTGAAATTAGCTTCCGACCACAAATCCGCGGCATAACCAACACCGCCTATTTCCACCTCCGTAACATCGCCCGTCTCCGCCCTTGCCTCAGCTCATCCGCTGCTGAAACCCTCATCCATACCTCTGTTACCTCTAGACTTGACTATTCCAACACACTCCTGGCCGGCCTCCCACATTCCACCCTACGTAAACATGAGGTCATCCAGAACTCGGCTGCCCGTGTCCTAACTCGCACCGAGTCACGTTCGCCCATCACCCCTGTGCTCGCTGACCTACATTGGCTCCCGGTTAATCAGCGGCTCGATTTCAAAATTCTCATCCTTGTTTTCAAATCCCTCCACGGCCTCGCCCCTCCCTATCTCTGTAATCTCCTCCAGCCCCACAACCCTCCGAGATATATGCGCTCCTCCAATTCTGCCCTCTTGAGCATCCCTGGTTATAATCGCTCAACCATTGGTGGCCGTGCCTTCTGTTGCCTGGGCCCTAAGCTCTGGAATTACCTCCCTAACGAAACACATTTCGTTGTTCATGTACTTGTGCATTGTACAATGACAATAAAGTTGAATTATTCCTCCTTTAAGACGCTCCTTAAAACCTACCTCTTTGACTAAACTTTTGGTCACCTGCCCTAATTTATCCTTATGTGGCTCAGTGTCAATTTTTTTTGTCTTATAATACTCCTGTGCAACGCCTTGGGACGGTTTACTACGTTAAAGGCGCTATATAAATACAAGTTGTTGTTGTTGTTGGAATGACCACCAGCCCCTCCACTTGGCATGCAGTGACCACCAGCCCCTCCACTTGACATGGAGTGACCCACAAGCACCTCCACTTGACATGGAGTGACCCACAAGCCCCTCCACTTGACATGCAGTGACCACCAGCCCCTCCACTTGACATGCAGTGACCACCAGCCCCTCCACTTGACATGGAGTGACCACCAGCCCCTCCACTTGGCATGGAGTGACCACCAGCCCCTCCACTTGGCATGGAGTGACCCACAAGCACCTCCACTTGACATGGAGTGACCACAAGCACCTCCACTTGACATGGAGTGACCACAAGCACCTCCACTTGACATGGAGTGACCACAAGCACCTCCACTTGACATGGAGTGACCCACAAGCCCCTCCACTTGACATGGAGTGACCACCAGCACCTCCACTTGGCATGGAGTGACCCACAAGCACCTCCACTGGACATGGAGTGACCCACCAGCCCCTCCACTTGACATGGAGTGACCACCAGCACCTCCACTTGACATGGAGTGACCCACAAGCCCCTCCACTTGACATGGAGTGACCACCAGCACCTCCACTTGGCATGGAGTGACCCACAAGCACCTCCACTGGACATGGAGTGACCCACCAGCCCCTCCACTTGACATGGAGTGACCACCAGCACCTCCACTTGACATGGAGTGACCCACAAGCCCCTCCACTTGGCATGGAGTGACCACCAGCACCTCCACTTGGCATGGAGTGACCCACAAGCCCCTCCACTTGGTATGGAGTGACACACAAGCCCCTCCACTTGACATGGAGTGACCCACCAGCCCCTCCACTTGGCATGCAGTGACCCACAAGCCCCTCCACTTGACATGGAGTGACCACCAGCCCCTCCACTTGGCATGGAGTGACCCACAAGCCCCTCCACTTGGCATGGAGTGACCCACAAGCACCTCCACTTGACATGGAGTGACCACAAGCACCTCCACTTGACATGGAGTGACCCACCAGCCCCTCCACTTGACATGCAGTGACCCACCAGCCCCTCCACTTGACATGGAGTGACCCACCAGCCCCTCCACTTGGCATGCAGTGACCCACAAGCCCCTCCACTTGGCATGCAGTGACCCACAAGCACCTCCACTTGACATGGAGTGACCACAAGCACCTCCACTTGACATGGAGTGACCACAAGCACCTCCACTTGACATGGAGTGACCCACCAGCCCCTCCACTTGGCATGGAGTGACCCACCAGCCCCTCCACTTGACATGGAGTGACCACAAGCACCTCCACTTGGCATGCAGTGACCCACAAGCACCTCCACTTGACATGGAGTGACCACAAGCACCTCCACTTGACATGGAGTGACCACAAGCACCTCCACTTGACATGGAGTGACCCACAAGCCCCTCCACTTGACATGGAGTGACCCACCAGCCCCTCCACTTGGCATGGAGTGACCCACAAGCACCTCCACTTGACATGGAGTGACCACAAGCACCTCCACTTGACATGGAGTGACCACAAGCACCTCCACTTGACATGGAGTGACCCACCAGCCCCTCCACTTGGCATGCAGTGACCCACCAGCCCCTCCACTTGACATGGAGTGACCCACCAGCCCCTCCACTTGACATGGAGTGACCACAAGCACCTCCACTTGACATGGAGTGACCACAAGCACCTCCACTTGACATGGAGTGACCCACCAACCCCTCCACTTGGCATGCAGTGACCCACAAGCCCCTCCACTTGACATGGAGTGACCCACCAGCCCCTCCACTTGACATGGAGTGACCCACCAGCCCCTCCACTTGACATGGAGCGACCCACCAGCCCCTCCACTTGACATGGAGTGACCCACCAGCCCCTCCACTTGACATGGAGTGACCACCAGCCCCTCCACTTGGCATGGAGTGACCACCAGCCCCTCCACTTGGCATGGAGTGACCACCAGCCCCTCCACTTGACATGGAGTGACCACCAGCCCCTCCACTTGGTATGGAGTGACCACAAGCACCTCCACTTGACAGGGAGTGACCCACAAGCCCCTCCACTTGGCATGGAGTGACCCACCAGCCCCTCCACTTGGCATGCAGTGACCCACAAGCCCCTCCACTTGACATGGAGTGACCCACCAGCCCCTCCATTTGGCATGGAGTGACCCACAAGCCCCTCCACTTGACATGCAGTGACCCACAAGCACCTCCAAACTTACAGGGAGCTGAATCTTGAGATTTATTACTGCAGCCTCAGGGTATTTGGGTTAATGAAGAAGTGGTTTATGATTCCACTACACATGGAATCTCCACCCCCCCTCCCCCCATCTTTATGCTGTGCAACTTTCACAGCTTTATAAACAGGAAGAGGAATAAAAGTAGTTCCAGAGCGTGACTGAACCAGACCTGATATAAATAGAAGCCTGCAGTCAACACTGAACCGACCAGGAACCACTCAGGACTTGGCTGTTCCGTGCAAATTACACCCACTGGTATATAATGTACACCCACTGTTACATACACAGATCCTGCTTATGTACCATATACACTGACTGTGATAAAGAAAGAAAGACTTGCATTTCTATAGCGCCTTTCACGACCTCAGGATGTCCTAAAGCGCTTTACAGCCAATGAAGTACTTTTGAAGTGTAGTCACTGTTGTAATGTAGGAAACGCGGCAGCCAATTTGCGCACAGCAAGCTCCCACAAACAGCAACCAGATCGTCTGTTTTATTGATGTTGGTTGAGGGATAAATATTAGTCCAGGACACCGGGCGGGGAGAACTCCCCCCTGCTCTTCTTCGAATAGTGGCCGTGGGATTTTATACGTCCACCTGAGAGGGCAGACGGGGCCTCGGTTTAGCGTCTCATCCGACAGTGCGGCGCTCCCTCAGAGTGTCAGCCTAGATTTATTGTGCTCACGTCTCTGGAGTGGGGACTTGAACCCACAAACCTTCTGACTCAGAGACGAGGTTGCTGCCCACTGAGGTAATTTGCGCACAGCATGCTCCCACAAACAGCAATGTGCTAATGATCAGATCAGTGATGTTGGTTGAGGGATAAATATTGACCAGGACACCGGGGAGAACGCCCCCTGCTCTTCTTCGAAATAGTGCCGTGGGTTCTTTTACATCCAAAGATGTGCGGGTTAGGTTGATTGGCTATGATAAATTGACCCTTAGTGTGTTCGGGGGATTAAATATGTGGGGTTACGGGGATAGGGTGGGATATGTGTCGGTGCAGGCTCGATGGGCCGAAATGGCCTCTATCTGCACTGTGGGGTTTCTGTGATTTCTGTGATTCACCTGAGAGAGCAGACGAGGTTTTAACATTTCATCCGAAAGACGGTACCATCTGACAGTGCGGCGCTCCCTCAGCACTGCTCTGGGAGTGTCAGCCTAGATTTTGTGCTCGAGTCTCATGGAGTGGGATCTGAACCCACGACCTTCTGACTCACAGACGAGGGTGCTGCCCACTGAGTCACGGCTGGCACTCTCGTTACACGTACCATCTACACAGACCCTGCTGTAGGCAATTTTTTTTCCTTTCCTCACCTCAGATAGTTTAAAGAGCGGGTCCAGGACCTTTGTCTCCACTTGAAGTTCGTGTTCTACAAGGACCTTTGCCAAAGTATTTTCAACCGAAGAGCAAACCTCCATCATCTTCCTGTGGAAGCAATGCTTAAAATATGAGAAACAGGACCTGACTGTGTCAGAGGGAGAGACTGAGCGTCGCTTTGGGTCTCACAGGGTCAGTTCAGCACTCGAAGCCCGGCTCAAAGCCATCCTGCACAGAATTGGTCAGCGCCTCTCCCTGAAGCAGGGTACTGGGCGGTAACTGGATTAAACACTGGAGGCTTAGAGGGTTAAATCGGAAGGATCGGTTGCACAAACTTGGCTTGTATTCCCTTAAGTTTGGAGTTTTTAGAGGTGAGCAAATTGAGGTGTTTAAAATGATAAAGGAGTTGATCGGGTAGATCGAGAGAAACTATTTCCTCAGGTGGGGGGAGTCCAGAACAAGGGGGCATAACCTTAAAATTAGAGCCAGGCCGTTCAGGGGTGATGTCAGGAAGCACCTCTTCACACAAAGGGCAGTGGAAATCTGGAACTTTCTCCCCCAAAAAGTGCAGCACTCCCTCAGCACTGCCCCTCCGACAGTGCAGCGCTTCCTCAGCACTGCCCCTCCGACAGTGCGGCGCTCCCTCAGTACCACCCCTCCGACAGTGCAGCGCTCCCTCAGTACTGCCCCTCCGACAGTGCAGCGCTCCCTCAGTACTGTCCCTCCGACAGTGCGGTGCTCCCTCAGTACTGCCCCTCCGACAGTGTGGCGCTCCCTCAGTGCTGCCCCTCCGACAGTGCAGCGCTCCCTCAGTACCACCCCTCCGACAGTGCAGCGCTCCCTCAGTACTGCCCCTCCGACAGTGCGGCGCTCCCTCAGTACTGCCCCTCCGACAGTGCGGCGCTCCCTCAGCACTGCCCTCTGACAGTACGGCACTCCCTCAGTACTGTCCCTCCGACAGTGCAGCGCTCCCTCAGTACCACCCCTCCGACAGTGCGGCGCTCCCTCAGCACTGCCCTCTGACAGTACGGCGCTCCCTCAGTACTGTCCCTCCGACAGTGCAGCGCTCCCTCAGTACCACCCCTCCGACAGTGCGGCGCTCCCTCAGCACTGCCCTCTGACAGTACGGCGCTCCCTCAGTACTGTCCCTCCGACAGTGCAGCGCTCCCTCAGTACCACCCCTCCGACAGTGCGGCACTCCCTCAGTACTGTCCCTCCAACAGTGCAGCGCTCCCTCAGTACTGCCCCTCCGACAGTGCGGCGCTCCCTCAGTACCACCCCTCCGACAGTGCAGCGCTCCCTCAGTACTGCCCCTCCGACAGTGCGGCACTCCCTCAGCACTGCTCCTCCGACAGTGCGGCACTCCCTCAGTACTGCCCCTCCGACAGTGCGGCGCTCCCTCAGCACTGCCCTCTGACAGTACGGCGCTCCCTCAGTACTGTCCCTCCGACAGTGCAGCGCTCCCTCAGTACCACCCCTCCGACAGTGCGGCACTCCCTCAGTACTGTCCCTCCGACAGTGCAGCGCTCCCTCAGTACTGTCCCTCCGACAGTGCAGCGCTCCCTCAGTACTGCCCCTCCGACAGTGCGGTGCTCCCTCAGTACTGCCCCTCCCACAGTGCGGCGCTCCCTCAGCACTGCCCCTCCGACAGTGCGGCGCTCCCTCAGCACTGCCCCTCCCACAGTGCGGCGCTCCCTCAGCACTGCCCCTCCGACAGTGCGGCACTCCCTCAGTACCACCCCTCCGACAATGCGGTGCTCCCTCAGTACTGAACTGGGAGTGTCAGCCTAGATTTTGTGCTCAAGTCTCTGGAGTGGGACGTAAACCCACAACCTTCTGACTCAGAGGCGAGAGAGCTGCCCACTGAGCCACGGCTGACCCATATCTCCTCTGTTCCACACAATCACCCCTCAGGCTGACTGCAACTCGTTTGCAACTTCCTTCCTTGTCGCGCTATCCAGTCAATCTCACTTAGTGGAGATATATATCGCCTGGTACTATTGGCACACTTCCTCCACCCGTCAGTCAGGAAGCTTTAGTTTTCCTGCACCTCGCTCAGCAGAAATGGTGCTGTCAAAATGATCAAGGGATTGGGTCAGGGGACGTCATGAACCCCCTCCACCCTAATCATTTGAGGTCGACCAATGCGGGCTTTGTTGGGGGGGTGGGCCGCCTCTATTTCATTCCCCGGAAACTCTGTCACCCTGATTTCAGCCCGCAGGCAACTCTGTGCGAGGCCTTGGGTCTGGGCAAGTCGGCATTTCCCAGTTCCCAGCTTGGTCCCCTTTCCTGCCAAAGTCAATCAGATATTGAGTTCGACCCCTCTCCCCGCCCCACACACTATCTGCATACAGAACCAACTCTAAACTGTTGGGTCCAAGTCGCTATCCGAATCTATCTGTATCGCTATCAAGGCCTTGCACCCGGCGCATGTCTGTCACACCTCAGAGTTTTGAAAGTTTTAGGTTTTTGGAGAACCTGACCTCCCTGCAAGGGGTAGAGCCAGGAGTTTACTAGCATCTGCCAATCTACAGAAGCACCGCCCTCCCCCCCACGTCGCCCCTCTAGCAATTAGGCTCTGATTAACCCCGTCTGACGTGTTGCTTTAGAACACACCCCCACAGGAAGTGCCAATTCTTTTAAAGGGGCAGGCCAATCGATAAGCTGAACATCCAAACCGTGCCTCAGACCCCTGCCTACCTTTGATCAATGCCACGTGAGTCTACACAATGGATGTCGACAGGCTATTTTACCATGGGGGGCGTCACCTAGCATCTGTACACACGCGTGTCCCGGCAAAGGGGGGGGTCACTGGACGCTGATCAGGAGCAGGGACCCTGGCTGACTTTCCCGTCCCTTGCTTAGGGGAGAAGGTCACTCAGCACTGACCAGCGAGGGACCCTTATCATCCTGTGTGGCTCAATACCACACGGGCAGGGAATTTACCCACTGGGTCAAAGTTGGCCGTGTCATTGTGGCCCTTAAATCTCAGCATCGGCTCCAGCAGGGTGGAATTTGGGATTGTCTGAAACCCAAATCAATCCGGACTCTTGATTTTCTGTGTACTAGAAAGGCTGGCTGTGCTTGAAGTTGATAAGTCACCAGGACCGGATGGGATGCATCCTCAGGTGCTGAGGGAGTTAAGGGTGGAAATTGCGGAGGTACTGGCCATAATCTTCCAATTCTCCTTAGCCACGGGGGTGGTGCCAGAGGACTGGAGAATTGCAAATGTTCCACCCTTGTTCAAAAAAGGGTGTAAGGATAAACCCAGCAACCATGGGCCAGTCAGTTTAACCTCGGTCGTGGGGAAGCTTTTAGAAACGATAATCCGGAACAAAATTAACAGTCACTTGGACAAGTGTGGATTAATTAAGGAAAGCCAGCACGGATTTGTCAAAGGCAAATCGTGTTTAACTAACTTGATTGAGTTTTTTGATGAGGTAGCAGAGGGTTGATGAGGTGTACATGGATTTCCAAAAGGTGTTTGATAAAGTGCCACATAATAGGCTTGCCAGCAAAGTTGAAGCCCATGGAATGAAAGGGACAGTGGCAGCATGGATACGGAATTGGCTAAGTGACAGGACAATCCCCGGGGATGAGAGACTGTGTCCCCAGGCAGACAATGTCCCCGGAAGACTCCCCGGCTCACAAAACTCGTCCCCGAAAACGCCCGGGTTCAAGTCCGGAGCAACGTGACCCCGAGCTGACCTACAGTCAGTCAGTAAGGTGGGCGGGATGTCAATCTCCTGTTTTCAACCGGTAGACTCACCGAGGAACATTTATTTATGCAGAAGTCGCGCTCTGTGCGCACTCTCCGCGCCCCCAATATCTAATCCCCGGATAGTCCTGCGACATTTGGTTGAAGAGAAATATCCGAGTAACGGGGTCTACTGGTCACCGGAATAATGAGCGTTGGCTGGAGCCGGGCCCTGCGGATGTCCCGGGAGCAGAATCCGAGCACGCTCCGCGGCCTCGGATGGTGTGGGTGAGTGGCGGGCTGCGAGGAGGGGGAGGAGCCGGGTATTGCGGCCGACAGATGCCGTGAACAGCGGCCGCGTTATTCAGGCGGAGTGTTCTGCCGCCGCTTTTTGCAGGTTCAGTTTGCACCAAAATAACAATAAATGTTGCCGCGTCGCACAACCTGCATTATCCGCCCTGGCTACTTTGCAGCGCTCCCACTCTGTGTGTCCCCGGATTCGGGTTAGAAAATACGGTCACCCTAATCTTCACGCATTCACGCACCATCACCCTGACCTTGTGCAGGCCTCCAACATTAACCGACGGCTTCTCACTCACCGAATGCAGGAGTCGCTGTCCAATTCTTTACAGCTATCCACCATGCCCACTGACAGAGTCATCAGGGGCATCTTTTTCTGCAAAACATAGAAGAACCGATTAAGGCGTTGCTGTTGGTTGCCGTAATAGAAACATAGAAACATAGAAGATAGGAGCAGGAGTAGGCCATTCGGCCCCTCGAGACTGCTCCACCATTCAATGAGATCATGGCTGATCATCCAAATTCAGTACCCTGTCCCTGCCTTCTCCCCATATCCCTTGATCCCTTTAGCCTTAAGAAATATATCCAACTCTTTCTTGAATATATTTAATGAATTGGCCTCGACTGCCTTCTGTGGTAGAGAATTCCACAGGTTCACCACTCTCTGGGTGAAGAAATTCCTCCTCATCTCTGTCCTAAATGGCTTACCACTTATCATTGAAACTTATAAAATTCTAACAGGACTAGACAGACTAGATGCAGGAAGGATGTTCCCGATGGCGGGGAGTCCAGAACTAGGGGTCACAGTCTAAGGATAAGGGGTAAGCCATTTAGGACAGAGATGAGGAGGAATTTCTTCACCCAGAGAGTGGTGAACCTGTGGAATTCTCTACCACAGAAGGCAGTAGAGGCCAATTCATTAAATATATTCAAGAAGGAGTTAGATATATTTCTTAAGGCTAAAGGGATCAAGGGGTATGGGGAGAAAGCAGGGACAGGGTACTGAATTTGGATGATCAGCCATGATCTCATTGAATGGCGGAGCAGGCTCGAGGGGCCGAATGGCCTACTCCTGCTTCTATCTTCTGTGTTTCTATGTTATCCTGAGACTGTGACTCCTGGTTCTGGACTCCCCCGCCATCGGGAACATCCTTCCTGCATCTAGTCTGTCTGTCTAGTCCTGTTAGAATTTTATACGTTTCAATGAGATCCCCTCTCAGTCTTCTAAACTCTAGCGAATATAAGCCTAATCGACCCAATCTCTCTTCATATGTCATTCCTGCCATCTCAGGGGCGATGAGTGGCCGAGCAAGGAGGAGGCGGGTAGACTCGCCCCAGGAGCAGGATGGCTCTCAAAAGTGATTGAGGCATGCCCGCACCAAGCGAGACGGCCAAAGGAAGAGAGTGTGGGCCTACAGGGGACACAGTGGGGCCTGGGATAGCGCGCACGAGCGTGTAGCCAGCCAGGGAGTGGAAAGGGAGCAATAGTTGGGGGGCAGCAAGCCTTAAACAATGTCATGCTTAGGACCCTTTCGAATATAGCGTCCGGTTTTGGTCCTCTCACATGCTGGGTGATATTGAGGCTTTGGAAAAGGTTGGGAGGAGAACCAGGTGTAGTAACTACCTCAGCTACCCAGATAGGCTCCAGCAGCTGGCTCTTTATACTTAAGGGAATCGTAGACCCGTAGCAATGTGCCTGAGGCCCACAAAATAATGAAGCGATGAGATTGTGTGCAGGCTGCCAAACTATTTGCATTAGAGAGGTTGGGAAGGACATGGGGCGACGCTAATAAATTACACAAAGGCAGAAATAAGTTAGGTGTTAGGCAGTTCTTCTTTATCCCAGAGAATAGTAGAATGGAACAAATTGCCAGGTTACATTGAATTACACAGAATGTACAGCACAGAAACAGGCCATTCGGCCCACCTGCTCCGTGCTGGTGTTTAAGCTCCACACGAGCCTCCTCCCACCCCTCTTCATCTCACCCTATCAGCATATCCTTCTATTCCTTTCTCCCTCATGTGTTTATCCAGCTTCCCCTTAAATCCATCTATACTATTCGCCTCAACCACTCCCTGTGGTAGCGAGTTCCACATTCTCACCACTCTCTGGGTGAAGAAGTTTCTCCTGAATTCCCGATTGGATTGAATGGCGGAGCAGGCTCAAGGGGTTGAATGGCCTTCTTCTGTTCCCACATTACTAACTCGTCAACGATCTCAGCACCTCTTCCCACCCACACTGCTAAAGTAGAGCGCCCCATATCGAACAGTGGGTGACTCGAGCCTCATTTGCCTTCTCATGGTATGATATGGAGTATGTTGAGTCATTGTGTACCTTTACCAGAGAGCTGGACTGGTTCCTGGCTCGGGGGGAGCTCGCATAATACAAGAGGTAGGTACCAAATTATATAAGAACATAAGAACCTAAGAAATAGGAGCAGGAGGCCATGCGGCCCTCAAGCCTGCTCCGCCATTCAATAAGATCATGGTTGATCTTCAACCTCAACTCCACTTTCCTGCACTATCCCCATATTCCTTGATTCCCTTAATATCCAAAAATCTATCGATCTCTATCCTGAATATACTCAATGACTGAGTTCCACAGCCCTCTGGGGTAGAGAATTCCAAAGACTCACCACCCTCTGAGTGAAGAAATTTCTTCTCATCTCAGTCCTAAATGGCCGACCTCTTATCCTGAGATTATGACCCCTGGTTCTAGACTCTCCAGCCAGGGGAAACAGCCTCTCAGCATCTAGCCTGTCAAGCCCTATAAGAATCTAAGCCATGTTCAGTGTGATCTCCTGGACTAGTTTCACTTGTGGCCAACAATCAGTTGCACAATCACACACCCACAAGAGGAGTGTCTCTCCACCAATAGCGACCTCCTGACTTCAACGAGACAGACGGAACCTCTTTACTCACCAGGCGTTTCTCAAAATCTGACCCCTGTTGACTCTGAAGACACGCCAAAAGCCTTTTGTGTGTGTTGCACGTCGCCCGCCTGGCGGGTTCAATCCTGTTTTCAAACTGAGCAAAGTTGGAGACAAAAGAGGTGAGAGGTCAATTCGCTTAATTAAGGGGAAAGCAGTGTTGCCTTAGGCACAGGTCAAGGTCAAAGTGTGGATGAAGAAAAGGCCCTCGGCCCATCGGATGTCATCCAGCCGGAAGAGCAAGCCTACCGCCTGCCCGATGTGACTTTGAGACAGATGGTAACTTCAGCCTAAGGACTCATCCAAAGGATGGCACTTCATGGGGAGTCCAGAACCAGGGGTCACAGTCTAAGGATAAGGGGTAAGCCATTTAGGGCAGAGATGAGGAGGAATTTCTTCATCCAGAGAGTGGTGAACCTGTGGAATTCTCTACCACAGAAGGTAGTAGAGGCCAATTCATTAAATATATTCAAGAAGGAGTTGGATATATTTCTTAAGGCTAAAGGGATCAAGGGATATGGGGAGAAAGCAGGGACAGGGTGACATGAATCAGTCATTCATGAAAGAAAGACTTATGAAATAATACTGAGCGGCCTGCTGGTGGCGCTGTCCAGGGAGAGTATAAATACTCGGGCACGGGCCCAGCTTGCGCAGGACATTCTTAACAGGAACTAGTGAAGGACACAACTAGGCCTCCATGTTGTAAAACAGTTGATTAAAGCTTTGTTTAACGCTTAGACCAAGTGCCTAGTAGTTTTCTTACAGTCACAAGGTACTGAATTTGGATGATCAGCCATGATCTCATTAAATGGCGGAACAGGCTCGAGGGGCCGAATGGCTTATTGCTGCTCCTATCTTCTATGTTTCTATGTTTCTGTGCAATGCAGGACTCCCTCAGTACAACATTGGGGTGTTCGTGCTCCCTCAGTACCTCTGACCCAGAGGCGCATGTGCTCCCAGCTAAGTCAAGCCAACACCTAAATGGCACAACTTGACACAAGTACAGTTTACGGGATGCACGCGAGTGATGCCTTTGCAGAAAATTTGAGTGACTCAGATGCAAGGAAGTTCAGTCAACTGGGAGTGAATAGTCGAGATGGGGAGGAATACGCAATCTCAAAATTACAACCCCGTGATTTTTGATGGGATGGTGAAAGAGAAGGGTGGGGGAACTGATTCTCAATTGCTCGAGCTGTCTCTGTCCCCCGTTCATTTCCTGGGCAAGTCAGAGAATCCCCCTGACGTTACATTTCTGAGCTGCTATATTGGGACCTCCGCACTCGGTAGCACAGGTGGCTGTACCTGGATGAGGTCATCAGTGAGAAGTTCCGAATTTTCACTTCTGGTAAGAAAAAAGAAAAACACAAGATCAGCACCGCGGTTAACTTAAAAATGAATTTCTGACAACAGTGAGATTGCAAGGAATCTGGTGCATTGCATTTTTCATCTCATATGATGGGGCTCAAATCTGGTGGAGCCGTTCCCACTGGGACTGTGTGTATTGGAAATTTTGGGTGCAGGTCCTATGATTTTCCGTTGTGGGAAGCACGTGCCCAAAGTTACAGCAGGAGCTCCCGTTGGGCGAGAGTCTACACCAGGAGCCAACATCAGGTGCCCGCTAATCTCTTCTCCATTCCTTCTGTTGGGACCAAGTCACAATCCTGTTTGAATATGGTGTGGAGATGCCGGTGTTGGACTGGGGTGGACAAATGTAAGAAATCACACAACACCAGGTTATAGTCCAACAGCTTTATTTGAAATCACAAGCTTTCGGAGCGCTGCTCCTTCGTCAGGTGAAGTGGAGAGATGCATAAAAACAGAAACTGATTGCCAAGTTCCGCACCCATGAGGACGGCCTCAACCGGGATCTTGGGTTCATGTCACGCTACATGTAACCCCACCTGATGTAGGGTCATCCAGGCTCGAGTCGTCGTTGGCTTGTTCTCTCTACACAGATGCGGCCGGACCTGCTGTGATTTCCAGCAAAAAAAATGTTTTTTGTCTTTTTTTGTTTTTCATACAGACCCCAGCATCTGCAACATTTGACCCCTTGTGACCCCACCTCATTGCTCTTTGATGTCATGTTTTCCTGACTGACCTGTTTGGACACCATTCACTCCTTTGATTGCTGTGATTATCTCTCTGCCGAGGTGTGATAAATGGCAGTTAGAAAGATTACCTGTAAACATCTGACATTATTCTCTGACTATATAAGCTGTGTTTTTATGCATCTCTCCACTTCACCTGATGAAGGAGCAGCGCTCTGAAAGCTTGTGATTTCAAATAAAGCTGTTGGACTATAACCTGGTGTTGTGTGATTTCTTACATCTGTTTGAATATGGAAGTGAATGGAAACAGAATCAAGGGCGCGGACCCCAATATCAGGAATGAAGGCAGGATCAGGACCTTGAGGGCCACGGTGGGTGAGATGCTGGATTTATACTTCTGCGCCTTTGGTCTAGATCTAGCAAAGACTATTGGGCTGAGAGTCTCCAGACATTGAAAGGCTGTCCAAGTACATTCACTAATACCATTTCCATTCCATCTATTGCCATCTACACTGCGTCCCAACAAAGTCTCTCAGCCCCAACCTCAGACGACCAGACCCTGCTGCCCAAGTACAACTGTATCCCGCACCAGCCATCCTGTGGCCCCCATGGCTGCTTAGATCTTCCTTTGAGACCCTCCAAACATCTCATTTGATGTCGCACCCTAACAGCCAGCAGACTGAGAAGACTTTCTACCCCGTTAATCTGGACGGGATTTGAACCAAGATTCCAGGCCTCCTTCGTGGGGCGCTACCAGTGAATTTTGCAGTGCTCCGTGCAACTGTGCCACGGGGCACCACCAGCTACCGCCACCGGAGGTGCAGTGCCATGGGGCCCTACCGGTTACCGCCGCCGGAAGCGCAGCGCTACGGGACACTGCCGGCTACCGCTGCCGGCGGCGCAGCGCCACGGGGCACTACCGGCTACCACCGCCGGAGGCGCAGCGCCACGGGGCACTACCGGCTACCACCACCGGAGGTGCAGTGCCACGGGGCACTACCGGCTACCGCCGCCGGAGGCGCAGTGCCACAGGGCACTACCGGCTACCGCCGCCGGAGGCGCAGTGCCACAGGGCACTACCGGCTACCGCCGCCGGAGGTGCAGTGCCACGGGGCACTACCGGCTACCGCCGCCGGAGGTGCAGTGCCACAGGGCACTACCGGCTACCGCCGCCGGAGGCGCAGTGCCACAGGGCACTACCGGCCACCGCCGCCGGAGGTGCAGTGCCACAGGGCACTACCGGCTACCGCCGCCGGAGGCGCAGTGCCACAGGGCACTACCGGCCACCGCCGCCGGAGGCGCAGTGCTACGGGGCACTACCGGCTACCGCCGCCGGAGGTGCAGTGCCACAGGGCACTACCGGCTACCGCTGCCGGAGGCGCAGTGCTACGGGGCACTACCGGCTACCGCCGCCGGAGGCGCAGTGCCACAGGGCACTACCGGCCACCGCCGCCGGAGGCGCAGCGCTACGGGGCACTACCGGCTACCGCCGCCGGAGGTGCAGTGCTACGGGGCACTACCGGCTACCGCCGCCGGAGGCGCAGTGCCACAGGGCACTACCGGCTACCGCTGCCGGAGGCGCAGTGCCACAGGGCACTACCGGCTACCGCCGCCGGAGGCGCAGCGCTACGGGGCACTACCGGCTACCGCCGCTGTTAACCTCCTGCTGAATATCGCAGGAGGCATTAGCGGCGCCGCCCCAGAGGTGCTAACGAGATGCACAATCAACCCAATTTCCCCCCCCAGGTTTCTCAAAAAAAAATCTGTATGGAACTTGACAGGACGTTCGGCAGTGTAGGTTAGATAGACCAATGGTGATCTCCTGCCCAAAACATTAATATGTTTCTATATTTGTCAGCCTTGGCTCATTAGTAGCATCCCTGCTTCTGAGGCAGAAGGTTGTGGGTTCAAGTCCCACTCCAGAGACTTGAGCACATAATCCAGACTGACACTCCCAGTGCAGTACTGAGGGAGCACCGCACTGTCGGAGGGGCAGTACTGAGGGAGCGCCGCACTGTCGGAGGGGCAGTACCGAGGGAGCACCGCACTGTCGGAGGGGCAGTACTGAGGGAGCGCTGCACTGTCGGAGGGGCAGTACTGAGGGAGTGCTGCACTGTCGGAGGGGCAGTACTGAGGGAGCACCGCACTGTCGGAGGGGCAGTACTGAGGGAGTGCTGCACTGTCGGAGGGGCAGTACTGAGGGAGTGCTGCACTATCGGAGGGGCATTACTGAGGGAGTGCTGCACTGTCGGAGGGGCAGTACTGAGGGAGCGCAGCATTGTTGGAGGGGCAGTACTGAGGGAGCGCCGCACTGTCGGAGGGGCAGTACTGAGGGAGTACTGCACTGTCGGAGGGGCAGTGCTGAGGGAGCGCTGCACTGTCGGAGGGGCAGTACTGAGGGAGTGCTGCACTGTTGGAGGGGCAGTACTGAGGGAGCGCCACACTGTCGGAGGGGCAGTACTGAGGGAGCGCCGCACTGTTGGAGGGGCAGTACTGAGGGAGCGCCGCACTGTCGGAGGGGCAGTACTGAGGGAGCGCCGCACTGTTGGAGGGGCAGTACTGAGGGAGCGCCGCACTGTCGGAGGTGCCGTCTTTCAGATGAGATGTTAAACCGAGGCCCCGTCTGCTTGCTCAGGTGGACGTAAAAGATCCCATGGCACTATTTTGGTGTCCTGGCCAATATCCACCAACATCACTGAAACAGATGATCTGGTGATTTATCTCATTGCTGTTTGTGAGATCTTGCTGTGCGCAAATTGGCTGCTGCGTTCCCTAAATCCCAACAGTGACTGCACTTCAAAAAGTACTTCATTGGCTGTGAAGCACTTTGTGACGTCCTGAGGTTGTGAAAGGTGCTATAGAAATGCAAGTTCCTTCTTATATGATCCACTGTATTGCCCAAGCCCTCTTATCGTGCATCCATTGCTGACATTGTGTTCAACACACTTGATTCCGTCTCCTTGCCCCTCTTCAGTCACACACCCTGTGGCTGGAGTGTGAGATCAAAGGCAGTATCCTGAGAGGGAGTGATGTGGGTTAACTTGAGAAATTTCTATTTCATATTTCAATTCTAATTCCCTCGAGTATAGAAGTTTAATGGGTGATCTAATTGAGGCGCTTAAAGGAATTGACGGGGTGGATCGAGAGAAACTATTTCCTCTGGTGGGGGGTGAATCCAGAACAAGGGGGCAAAACCTTAAAATTAGAGCCAGGCCGTTCAGGGGTGATGTCAGGAAGCACTTCTTCACACAAAGGGTGGTGGAAATCTGGAACTCTCTCCCCAAAAAGCTGTGGATGCCGGGGGTCAATAGAAAATTTCAAAACTGAGATTGATTGATTTTTGTTGGGTAAGGGTATTAAGGTTTACAGAACCAAGGCGGGTAGATGGAGTTAAGATGTCGATCAGCCCTGATCTCATTGAATGGCGGAACAGGCTCGAGGGGCTGAATGGCCTCCTCCTGATCCTATTTGTTCTCCTCAGATTCAATGAAATGCAATCATTGACTGCTAATACATGCTCATTGACTGCTAATACATGCTCATTGACTGCTAATACATGCTCATTGACTGCTAATACATGCTCATTGACTGCTAATACATGCTCATTGACTGCTAATACATGCTCATTGACTGCTAATACATGCTCATTGATGTGGCGGTTCCCACACATTCATGAAGCATTCCCTTTTTTGTTAGGTTTCTAGAAGAACTGAGAATCTCCGTCTGGAGACGACGTTAAGGATTGAACAGTCGGTGAATTGTACAAGCAGAACTGAGAGGAGGAAATAACCAATGTACAGAATGGAACATTTCTTCACTCCTCTACACACAGATCAAGGACTGCAACAGTAACAACCTTTATATAGCGCCTTTAACATAGTAAAACGTCCCAAGGTGCTTCACAGGAACGATTATCAAACAAAATTTGACACCGAGCCACTTAAGGAGATATTAGGACAGGCGACCAAAAGTTTGGGTTAAAGAGCAAGGTTTTAAGGAGCGTCTTAAAGGAGGAGAGAGAGGCGGAGAGGTTTAGGGAGGGAATTCCAGAGCTCGGGCCAGGCAGCTGAAGGCACGGCCACCAGTGGTGGGGCGATTCAAATCGGGGATGCGCAAGAGGCCAGAATTGGAGGAGCGCAGAGATCTCGGAGGGTTGTAGGGCTGGAGGAGGTCACAGAGATAGGGAGGGGGGGCGAGGCCATGAAAATATTTGAAAACTTTAAGAATTTTGAAATCAAGGCGTTGCTGGACCGGGAGCCAGTGTAGGTCAGCGAGCACAGAAGTGATGGGTGAACGGGACTTGGTGTGAGTTAGGACACGGGGCAGTGAGCACAGGGGGTGATGGGTGAACGGGACTTGGTGCGAGTTAGGACACGGGGCAGTGAGCACAGGGGGTGATGGGTGAACGGGACTGGGTGTGAGTTAGGACACGGGGCAGTGAGCACAGGGGGTGATGGGTGAAGGGGACTTGGTGCGAGTTAGGACACGGGGCAGTGAGCACAGGGGGTGATGGGTGAAGGGGACTTGGTGCGAGTTAGGACACGGGGCAGTGAGCACAGGGGGTGATGGGTGAATGGGACTTGGTGCGAGTTAGGACACGGGCAGCCGAGTTTTGGATGAGCTCAAGTTAGCTGGACAAACGCGCAGAACAAGTCAGAGGAGAGCTGCCCTTACATTGCAGTTCCAAGATAGCTCCTCCTTAATTCTCTCCACAACTCCGGTATCATAAGAAAGGAAGATCTTGCATTTCTATAGCACCTTTCACAACCTCAGGACATCTCAAAGAGCTTTACAGCCAATGAAATACTTTTTGAAATATAGTCACTGTTGTAATGTAGGAAACGCGGCAGCCAATTTGCGCACAGCAAGCTCCCACAAACAGCAATGTGATAATGGCCAGACAATTGGTGAAGGATAAAAATTGGCCAAGACACGGGGAGAACTCCCCTGCAATTCAAAATAGTGCTGCGGGATCTTTTATGTCCACCTGAGAAGATATACAGGGCCTCGGTTTAACGTCTCATCTGATAGATGGCTCCTCCGACAGTGCGGCACTCCCTCAGTACTGCCCCTCCGACAGTGCTGCGCTCCCTCAGTACTGCCCCACCGACAATGCGGCGCTCCCTCAGTACTGTTCTTCCGACAATGTGGCGCTCCCCCAGTACTGCCCTTCCGACAGTGCAGCGCTCCCTCAGTACTGCCCCTCCGACAGTGCGATGCTCCCTCAGTACCGCCCCTCAGACAGTGCAGCGCTCCCTCAGTACTGCCCCTCCGACAGTGTGGCTCTCCCTCAGTACTGCCCCTCCGAGAGTGCAGCTCTCCCTCAGTACTGCCCCTCCAACAGTGCGGCGCTCCCTCAGTACTGCCCCTTCGACAGTGCGGCGCTCCCTCAGCACTGCCCCTCCGACAGTGAGGCGCTCCCTCAGTACTGCCCCTCCGACAGTGCGACACTCCCTCAGTCCTGCCTCTCCGACAATGCGGTGCTCCTTCAGTCCTGCCCCTCCGACAGTGCGGCGCTCCCTCAGTACTGACCCTCTGACAATGCAGCACTCCCTCAGTCCTGCCCCTCCAACAGTGCGGTGCTCCCTCAGTACTGACCCTCTGACAATGCAGCACTCCCCCAGTACTGACCCTCTGACAGTGCCGCGCTCCCTCAGTACTGCCCCTCTGACAGTGCAGCGCTCCCTCAGTACTGACCCTCTGACAATGCAGCACTCCCTCAGTCCTGCCCCTCCGACAGTGCGGCGCTCCCTCAGTACTGACCCTCTGACAATGCAGCACTCCCCCAGTACTGCCCCTCTGACAGTGCGGCGCTCCCTCAGTACTGCCCCTCCGACAGTGCGGCGCTCCCTCAGTACTGCCCCTCCGATAGTGCGGCGCTCCCTCAGTACTGCCCCCCCAACAGTGCAGCGCTCCCTCAGTACTGCCCCTCTGACAGTGCAGCGCTCCCTCAGTACTGACCCTCTGACAATGCAGCGCTCCCTCAGTACTGCCCCTCCGACAGTGCAAGGGTGCTCGCCATTGAGCCACGATTAACACCTTTATATAGTGTAAAGCCCCTTCTCTCCTGCCTCATCATATACTCTCATAAAACCAGATACAGCGTGGGTGAGATGCAGGGTAAAACTCCTTCGAGGAACGTCACCAATCGCCCATCTGCAGAAGAATGCCCCCTACTCTTTCCATTTCACGCAGCAACTATCCTTGTGACCCCTTGGAATGAGAATGTCTATTTAGAGTCAACTTGCATTAAGTCAGCGACACCAGTGCGCTCGAGACTCCTGCACATCAGAGACTGGGTTGTAACCGCCTTGGAGTCCTTTTGCCTAGAGCCTTTCGAGCTGACAGAAAGGAAAAGCTTTCAGTCCATCAGCTTAGCCTGGATTCGACGCCAAGTCCCAGAGTCCCATGTCTAAACCACTGAAATCAAGGACAGTTTTCTCATTTTCTGTGCTGTTGAGTCACCCACCAGAGAGAAGACTACTCTGAGCTGCTCTCAAAACCAAATCCCAGAAGTGAAAGGACGTTGTGTAACCCAATGTGCACGACTGTATAGAACCTAACCGTATTTCCCAGTTCCTCGTCACAAGGCGACCATTAGACACATTTAAAATCAACAACAACTGGCATTTATACAGCGCCATTAACATAGTACAGGAAACTCTCGATTTACCGGCACCTAAATAACCGGAAATCTTGGTTAACCGGCAAAATGCAGGCGTAGGTTCGGGTAAGTTTTACTTCATATTGTACTTGCCTTCCTCGATCTGTTGCTGTGCAAGGGTGTGGCTGCAGCTGTTGCTAAGCTACAGAGACGCTTGGAACTTGTGGCCATTGTTCTGCACCTGTTGCTAAGCAACAGGGTTTGTTGCTTTATACGGAGCTCTCAGCTCTCCGTATCTTTTAACTATAGCTCTCGGTTATCCGGAATTTTTGATGAACCGGCACCACGTCGGTCCCGTCGGTGCCGGATAAAAAAGAGTTTCCTGTAAAACTACCCGAGGGGCTTCCCAAGAGCGATTACCAAATAAAATTTGACACCGAGCCACATAAGGAGATATTAGGACAGGTGCTTGGTCACAGAGGTCGGTTTTAAGGAGCGTCTTAAAGGCAGAGAGCGAGAGAGGCGGAGAGGTTTAGAGAGAGAATTCCAGAGCTTAGGGCCCAGGCAGCTGAAGGCACGGCCGCCAATGGTGGAGCGATTAAAATCGGGGGATGCGCAAGAGGCCAGAATTGGAGGAGCGCAGTGATCTCGGGGGGTTGTAAGGGCTGGAGGAGATTACAGAGATAGGGAGGGGGTGAGGGATTTGAATACGAGGTTGAGAATTTTTAAATCGTGGCTGACATGAATCAGTCGTTCATGAAAGAAAGACGTATGAAATAATACTGAGCGGCCTGCGGGTGGCGCTGTCCAGGGAGAGTATAAATACTCAGGCACGGGCCCAGCTTGCGCAGGACATTCTTAACAGGAACTAGTGAAGGACACAACTAGACCTCCATGTTGTAAAACAGTTGATTAAAGCTTTGTTTAACGCTTAGACCAAGTGCCGAGTAGTTTTCTTACATCAGTGGCGTTGCTGGACTGGGAGCCAATGTAGGTCAGCGAGCACAGGGAGGGGGTGATGGGTGAACGGGACTCGGTGCGAGTTAGGACACGGGGCAGCCGAGTTGTGGATGAGCTGAAGTTTATGGAGGGTGGAATGTGGGAGGGCGGCCAGGAGTGCGGTGGAATAGTCAAGTCCAGAGGTCACAAAAGCATGGATGAGGGTTTCAGCAGCAGTTATGTAAATAATTGTGATCAATTGTGCATTTACACGCCAACAACCAGTCTGACACCAGCCGCTGCACTTTGTCTTCTCGCCAGGCAGAGGCCTATTGATGCCTATTCTTGTTTGGCTGGAATCCTAACGGCCCTGTTTCAGAGAGATACCTGGATCCAGCATGGGGAGACCCGTGCCCCAACTGTTAGAGGCAGGGGGAATGGAGAATCTCTACTCTTCAATGATTTAAATTCAGCTCAGGCAGGTTTACAAAGCGTTAGACTTTGCAAAACCAGGTTTGCAGATGACACGAAACTCGGAAATGTAGTAAGCGATGAGGAGAATAGCAGCAGACTTCAGGAGGACAGAGACAGGCTGGTGAAATGGGCAGTTCAAGTTTAACGCAGGGAAGTGGGGAGTGGGGCAGAGTATTCGACAGGAAAGACGTCAAAAGCACAATACTGCTCGAAATCTGAAATTAAAAACAGAAAATGCTGGAAATACTCAGCAGGTCAGGCAGCATCTCGGCCCCGGGTTTTAACCCCAGGCAGATTCCCCCGCTCAGGCCTGAGTTAAAATTACAGTCGGGTCTCAATGATGTCATCGGGCCGCAGCACGCACGTGTAAAGAAGGACCCCGGTTGGCTCCGGGCGCCTGTCCTCGCCGCCTGCTCGGGAGAGCAGGGTTAAAATCGCAGATGTTGCGATCCTGGCGGCTTTCGGACAGGTAAGAACCAGGGGTGATTCTAACTGCCCGCCCGCCGGGTTTCTGCCGAGCGAGGCGGGTTAAAAACGCCCCCCGTTTGTTTCAGGTCGATGACCTATCGGCAGAACGCAACGTTTCGGGAAAGATGTCAAAATCGATTTTAACGATTTATTGATTTTTTACACCAGAACTTGGCAGAATTTTTCTCCCTCCCTCTCTACAAATCTCACGTGCTGAAATAGCAATGCGACGTCAATGAACTGTGATTGAAACCGAGGGGGTTGCTCACACTGTGACTCTGCCGAGGTTAGTGGTTGAAGCTGGGGAAAATTCAATGGGGGCAGAGAGAGGAACCGACACCAGCAGCAGATCCCGATGCTCAGGCTGCCCCGTGGGTGTGCAGAGTCCCGCCTGTGCAGGCGGCCTCCGAGAGCCACGCTTGGTGGTTTCAACTTTATTTCGGGAGCTCAGTGGAGCTGCGAGAGAGAGCGCCATTAAAAGCAAGGGCAGTAGAATTAGCGGGAGCTTTCCGCTAGACACAGGCTGTGGGAAATTCTGGGGGTGGGGATTTAGAACCTTGGGACGAACGTACGAACTAGGAACAGGAGTCGGCCCCTCGAGCCTGCTCCGCCATTCAGTAAGATCATGGCTGATCCGATTACTCCACATTCCCGCCTACCCCCGATAACCTTTCACCCCCTTGCTTCTCAAGAATCTATCTACCTCTGCCTTAAAAATATTCAAAGACTCTGCTTCCACCGCCCTCTGAGGAAGAGAGTTCCAAAGACTCTTGAAACTTATAAATTTCTGACAGGACTGGACAGACTAGATGCAGGAAGGATGTTCCCGATGGCGGGGGAGTCCAGAACCAGGGGTCACAGTCTGAGGATAAGGGGTAAGCCATTTAAGACAGAGATGAGGAGGAATTTCTTCACCCAGAGAGTGGTGAACCTGTGGAATTCTCTACCACACAAGGCAGTAGAGGCCAATTCATTAAATATATTCAAGAAGGAGTTGGATATATTTCTTAAGGCTAAAGGGATCAAGGGGTATGGGGAGAAAGCAGGGACAGGGTACTGAATTTGGATGATCAGCCATGATCGCATTGAATGGCGGAGCAGGCTCGAGGGGCCGAATGGCCTACTCCTGCTCCTATCTTCTATGTTTCTATGTTTCTATGACTCACGACCCTCTGTGAGAAAAAATTTCTCCTCATCTCTGTCTTAAATGGGCGACGCCTTATTTTTAAACAGCGACCCCTAGTTCTAGATTCTCCCACAAGAGGAAACATCCTCTCTACATCCACCCTGTCCAGACCCCTCAAGGATCTTATATGTTTCAATCAAGTCACCTCTTACTCTTCTAAACTCCAGCGGATACAAGGCTAGCCTGTAAAAGTGGACCGTCCTTCACTGGCCGGTCAAGATTGGCTAAAAGTGTTAACAGTGCCAAGCTCGGCTCTGAAAACAACCAGACCACCACAGAGGAGCCCCGACCAATATGGCGGGTGGCGCAGAATGACCATACGCGAGTCGCCCACCAAATCAGGCCAAGACCGCGACGGAGCGATTCCACAACCTGTTGTCCCCAGCAGGAAGAAGCCCTCACAATGCGGAGCGAGGTGGGAACTCGTGCCTGTTCAGCCTCCCCAATACCAGCAGAGAACGCTTGCTACCGCGCCAATCCACCATTTAACGATTCGCCAGACATCCTGTGGCGTCCTCAATGCTAACCTAAGGCTGAAAGGAGCAGCGTGGTGCTGTATGTAAAGACCAACTCGAAAGAAAAAACTCGCATTTATATAGCGCCTTTCACGACCTCAGGTTGTCCCCGAGCGTTTTACAGCCAAATTAAGTATTTTTTTGAATGGTAGTTGCTGTTGTAATGTAGGAAACGCGGCAGCCAATTTGCGCACAGCAAGCTCCCACAAACAGCAATGGCCAGATAATCTGTTTTTAGTGATGTTGGTTGAGGGATAAAAATTGACCCAGGACACTGGGGAGAACTCCCCCGCACCACCCCCCTCCCCCGCTCTTCTTCAAAATAGTGGCCGTGGGATCTTTTACGTCCACCTGAGAGGGCAGACGGGGGGGCCTCAGATTAAGGACTCATCCGCTAGCCTTATACGTCCTTGAAGCTGGATTGAGACTTCCCCAATCTCATCCCACAGGGGACACATGCAGCCTGCAGACTGAGAAGGCTGCCGTCCCATCGGTCTTGGCCCCAAGAGCGCTTCGTGATAACGAGACCCCTTTAAATATTAAAAAATTCACATAACCCAGGCAGATGTGCTGTACTGTTCCCTGCAGCTGGATCCTAAAGGGATTGGAATCCCAATATTCGGAAACGAATGCACAAACGCATTCCGGTGCAGTTCCTTAGGATGTTTTTGGAACAAAGGTGCTTAAAACCCAAAGGGTTAATACCGTCATTCTAACGGGAGGTAGAAGGGGCTTTCACACCACCAGCACTACCACACACGAGTGTGAGCGCATAGAAACACAGAAGATAGGAGCAGGAGTAGGCCATTCGGCCCCTCGAGCCTGCTCCGCCATTTAATGAGATCATGACTGATCATCCAAATTCAGTACCCTGTCCCTGCTTTCTCCCCATATCCCTTGACCCCTTTAGCCTTAAGAAATATATCTAACTCCTTCTTCAATATATTTAATGAATTGGCCTCAACTGCCTTCTGTGGTAGAGAATTCCACAGGTTCCACAGCACAGCGAGGGTCACGTCCTGGTGAGCGAAACCTTCCTCAATCGGGAGTGCGGGTCGGAAGATTCAGGAGCGGAGATCGGCGCTCCCCGGTCCAACCAGGTGGTTTTCCTATTTAACCACAGGTGATCCAGCTTCAGGGATCATCCGCTGCTGAAACCCTCACCCCTGCCTTTGTTACCTCTAGACTCGACTATTCCAACGCACTCCTGGCCGGCCTCCCACATTCCACCCTACCTAAACTTGAGGTCATCCAAAACTCGGCTGCCGTGTCCTAACTCGCACCGAGTCCCGTTCGCCCATCACCCCCTGTGCTCACTGCCCCGTGTCCTAACTTGCACCGAGTCCCGTTCGCCCATCACCCCCTGTGCTCGCTGCCCTGTGTCCTAACTCACACCCAGTCCCGCTCACGCATCACCCCCTGTGCTCACTGCCCCGTGTCCTAACTCGCACCCAGTCCCGCTCACCCATCACCCCCTGTGCTCACTGCCCCGTGTCCTAACTCACACCCAGTCCCGTTCACCCATCACCCCCTGTGCTCACTGCCCCGTGTCCTAACTCACACCCAGCCCCGCTCACCCATCACCCCCTGTGCTCACTGCCCCGTGTCCTAACTCACACCGAGTCCCGTTC
Organism: Somniosus microcephalus; assembly: GCF_052327205.1. Lineage (NCBI taxonomy): Eukaryota > Metazoa > Chordata > Chondrichthyes > Squaliformes > Somniosidae > Somniosus > Somniosus microcephalus. The sequence goes on from NC_141014.1 coordinate 38,470,156, forward strand.
ACCCATCACCCCCTGTGCTCACTGCCCCGTGTCCTAACTCGCACCCAGTCCCGCTCACTCATCACCCCCTGTGCTCGCTGCCCCATGTCCTAACTCACACCCAGTCCCGTTCACCCATCACCCCCTGTGCTCGCTGCCCCGTGTCCTAACTCACACCGAGTCCCGTTCACCCATCACCCCCTGTGCTCACTGCCCCGTGTCCTAACTCGCACCCAGTCCCGCTCACCCATCACCCCCTGTGCTCGCTGCCCGGTGTCCTAACTCACACCGAGTCCCGTTCACCCATCACCCCCTGTGCTCGCTGCCCCGTGTCCTAACTCATACCGAGTCCCGTTCGCCCATCACCCCTGTGCTCACTGCCCCGTGTCCTAACTCACACCGAGTCCCGTTCGCCCATCACCCCTGTGCTCGGTGACCTACATTGGCTCTCGGTTAAGCAGCGCCTCAATTTTAAAATTCTCATCCTTGTTTTCAAATCCCTTCATGGCCTCGCCCCCTCCCTATCTCGGTAATCTCTGTAACAAAAGGGAACAGTAGCATAGTGGTAATATTACTGGTATTAATAAGCCAGAAGCCTAGACTAAGAATCCAAGTGACAAGAATTCAAATCCCACCATGACAGCTGAGGAATTTAAATACAGTTAATTAAATAAATCTGGAATAAAAAGCTAGTATCAGTATGACTATGAATACTACCAGATTATCATAACAACCCATCTGGTTCACTAATGTCCTTTAGGGAAGGACATCTGCTGTCCTTACCCGGTCTGGCCTATATGTGACTCCAGACCCAAGCAATGTGGTTGACTCTTAATAGCCCAGCAATCCACTCAAGGGCAATTAGGGATGGGCAATAAATGCTGGCCTTGCCAGCAACACCCACATCCCATGAACAAATATTTAAAAAAAAATCTCCTCCAGCTCCGCAACCCCCCGAGATAACTGCATCCTCGATTTTAATCGCTCCACCATTGGCGGCCGTGCCTTCTGTTGCCTGGGCCCTAAGCTCTGGAATGATCTCTTTCCTCCTTTAAGACGCTCACTTAAAACCTATCTCGTTGACCAAGCTTTTGGTCACCTGCCCTAATACTATATCCTAATGTGGCAAATTTGTGTTTGCAAACACTCCTGGGAAGCACCTTGGGACATTTTACTGCGTTAAAGGCGCTATATAAATGCAAGATTTTCCGATGGGCTTACGACTGATCCAAGCTACAGATGGAGACCGCCCCCACCCACCCCCACCACTGAATCCATGCCATTATTTCAACCCCCGAGAGACATCTATTTATTAAAGACATGGTGGGGGTTGGGGAGAGAGGGGAAGGGGGAGTGCCATTCAGACGGAAATCGCGAACCCATTCCTACAGTTACGACACTGCGACAACAGTAGCCAGAGGAATCGGTGCCACTGTCCAATCTATGTGCCTCCCAGTTGTGTGTAGTCACATCACGGAGTTCTCTGTCTGGACAGCAGCAATTCCCTTTTTTTTGTTTAGTATAACTCCAAAAGCTTCGCCGAAGTCAAATATATCGGCCAGCCAGCTACTTCCTAATTTGAGTATTGCAAAACCAACGGGCAAACGCGCTTGAAAAGTCTTACACCGACCTCCTGCTCATCTCTTACCTGCCAGCCGTGTGGTTTGCCAGCTGTAGCATGCGATTAAACTGCTTCTTCATCATCATTTTCAAAACTGTGTTTGTATATCTATCTATCTATGTGTGTGTGTTTGTGTGTGTGTGTGTGTGTGTGTGTGTGTGTGCACTTTTGTTCGCTTGGAGTTGTAGTTCCTACTGCACGGTCCAGTGTAGTGGGCGTGAGCTTAGCTTTTCAGTTCCCTCCCACAAGAGGTGAAAATGAAACTTGTCTTAAAGCGACACCGACGCTTATAAATCACTCAGTTTGCGAGGAAACTGTGAATTATGACGCGAGACCTTTTACTGTCTTTTTTATGGTGATTGCCACCACCCCCCCCACACCCACCCCCCCCGCCCCGCTTCCACTTTGGATGCCTTATCTGAGGTGTTTTGATATTTTTAAAGAGCCCTCTTCCGTTTATGCCGCAACTTAATATCTCCTCGTCTTCAAAGGCTCCAGGGCCGATCAGCTGCTTCCGAAGTGCCGTTGTTATATACTAAGGGGGCGAGGCAGCCAATTAGGGCACAGCAAGGTCCCCAAAAAAAACAGCAATGAGATGAAATGACCAACTAATAGACTTGGGCCTAGAAACTCAGTTGGCGCCGCGCCAGGGCTTTAGCGCCGGAAAGTTAGCGCCGGCGCTAAGTCCCCCTGCGCGCGCCAAAAATTCAGTAGCGCCGCGCCCAAACGGCTGCCGGCGCTACTGAAGGGTGTTTGCGCCTGAAAATGGGCGCTACCTGCCGCTTTGCGGCGCTATTCCGGCGCTGCGGCGCCCGATGCGGTGCGGCAGGCTCGGGAAGTGCAGGCCTCCTCCTTCAGTTAAGGAGGAGCTGCCTGCACCCGCCCGCTGGCCGGTAAACTCATCAGAAAAATGAGCCCGGCACCTCGGGGAAGTGCCGGGCTCGCAGCCCGGAAGCATCTGTTCCGCGGGGGGGGGGTGGAGGAGTCCGGGGAGGGAGGTGCGGGCAGGCGGCTGGCGGGAAAGCGGCCGGCCGCCGCGCGACCTTAAGGCGCAGGCGCTAACTGATGTAAGACTCTGTTGCCAGAGTCTTAGTTGCGGCTGCCACGGGCGAGGCGGCCGCAACTGAATTTCGGCGCTGGGGCCCGTCGGCATGGCAACCGGGACGCTGCGCACACCGATGACGTCATCGGTGCCGGCGCAGCGCAAACGGTCTACCGCCGATTCTAGGGCCCCAGGGAATTTCTAAACTGACCATAACTCCGGCGCTAGGCCCTCTAGCGCCTCAAATGCGGCGCTAAGGCTACTCAATTTCTAGGCCTTGATATCCAAAGAATCTGTCAGCACGAACATGGGAACAGGAGGAGGCCGTTCAGCCCCTCGAGCCTGTTCTGCCATTCAATGAGATCATGGCTGATCTATACTTTAACTCCACCTGCCCGCCTTGGTTCTGTAACCCTTAATACCCTCGCCCAACAAAATCTAGCAATCTCAGTTTTGACATTTCCCATTGACCCCCCAGCCTCAACAGCTTTTCGGGGGAGAGAGTTCCAGATTTCCACCACCCTTTGTGTGAAGAAGTGCTTCCTGACATCACCCTGAACAGCCTGGCTCTAATTTTAAGGTTAAGCGCCCTTGTTCTGGACTCCCGCCACCAGAGGAAATAGGTTCTCTCTCTACCCTATCAACTCCTTTAGATAGATAGATAGATATATAGATTTCTAGACACAAAAGGCATCAAGGGGTATGGTATTGAGATCGAGGATCAGCCATAATCATATTGAATGGCGGAGCAGGCTCGAAGGGCCGAATGGCCGACTCCTGCTCCTATGTTTCTATGTTTAATCATCTTAAACACCTCGATTAGATCACCCCCTAATCTTCTAAACTCGAGGGAATACAAGCCCAGTCCGTGCAACCTGTCCTCATAATTTAACCCTTTTAGCCCCTCGTGGATTTGGATGTCCTTTGTTTATGTTTGTACAGCTTCAATAGGAAGGAGAGTGACGACAGGACAAAGCAACAGGTGGTTCATGCTACACAAAGGTCAAGCAAGCTGGAGAATGTACAAGAACATCCGAGAGAGGTAAAAAAAACACTATGCGAGTCACAGGGAGTGACCGAGAAAGACAGAAGCCAGTGATACAAAGGAGAGACAGGATTCCCATCAAGGAGGGCATTCAAGTAATTTACTAATCATGAGGCAGATGCAGAGACGAGCTCCCTCCATGTCTCCTTGGAAATGAAGCTCGATCCCATACTTGGTGCTCCTCCAACCCTCCGAGATCTCTGCGCTTCTCCAATTCTGGCCTCTTCTGGCATCCCCGATTTCCATCGCTCCGCCATCTTCCTTTCTGATGATCCCAGAGTTGTGGGGAGAATTAAGGAGGAGATAACTTGGAACTATAATGTAAGGGCAGCTCTCGTCTGGCCTGTTCTGTGTGTTTGCCCAGCTAACTTGAGGTCATCCAAAACTCTGCTGCCCGTGTCCTAACTTGCACCAAGTCCCGTTCACCCATCTCCCCCTGTGCTCGCTGACCCACACTGGCTCCCGGTCCAGCAATGCCTCGATTTTAAAATTCTCACCCTTGTCTTCAAATCCCTCCATGGCCTCCTCGCCCCTCCCTATCTCTGAAATCTTCTCCAGCCCCACAACCCCCCTGAGATCTCAGCGCTCCTCCAATTCTGGCCTCCTGCGCAACCCCGATTTCCATCGCTCCACCATTGGCGGCCGTGCCTTCAGCTGCCGAGGTCCTAAGCTCTGGAATTCTCTCCCTAAACCTCTCCGCCTCTATTTCGGATGAGGCATTAAACCAAGGCCCCGTCTGCTCTCTCAGGTAAATGTAAAAGATCCCACAGCCACTATTGGAAGAAGAGCAGGGGAGTTCTCCCCGGTGTCCTGGGGCCAATATTTCTCCCTCAACCAACATAACAAAAACAGATTATCTGTTCATTATCACATTGCTGTTTGTGGGAGCTTGCTGTGCGCAAATTGGCTGCCGCATTTCCCATTTTACAACAGTGACTACACTTCATAAAGTACTTCATTGGCTGTAAAGTGCTTTGAGAAGTCTGGTGGACGTGAAAGGCGCTGTATAAAGGCAAGTCTGCCTTGTTCTTGCCATGGAAGGAGTACAGCGAAGATTCACCAGACTGATACCTGGGATGGCAGGAATGACGTATGAGGAGAGATTGGGTCGATTGGGCTTATACTCGCTGGAGTTTAGAAGAATGAGAGGGGATCTCATTGAAACTTATAAAATTCTGATAGGACTAGACAGACTAGATGCAGGAAGGATGTTCCCGATGGTCGGGGGAGTCCAGAACCAGGGGTCACAGTTTAAGGATAAGGGGTAAGCCATTTAGGACAGAAATGAGGAGGAATTTCTTCACCCAGAGAGTGGTGAACCTGTGGAATTCTCTACCACAGAAGGCAGTGGAGGCCAATTCATTAAATATATTCAAGAAGGAGTTAGATATATTTCTTAAGGCTAAAGGGATCAAGGGATATGGGGAGAAGGCAGGGACAGGGTACTGAATTTGGATGATCAGCCATGATCGCACTGAATGGCGGAGCAGGCTTGAGGGGCTGAATGGCCTACTCCTGCTCCTATCTTCTATGTTTCTATGTTTCTATGTTTAAGTCTGTCTTTTTTCTTTCTTTAAGAAGCTCCTTAAAACCTCCCTCTTTGACCAAGCTTTTTGGTGATCTGCCCTAATATCTCCTTATGTGGCTCGGTGTCAAATTTTGTTTGATAATCGCTCCTGTGAAGTACGCTTGGGACGTTTTACTAAGTTAAAGGGGCTGTGCAGATGCGAGTTGTTGTTGTTCTTATTAACTGTTTTGGGGCGGGTTTTTACAACAAGGCGGCCCCCCCGCCCCCTCCCGAGCCTGCCTGGTTATCGTTGCATCGTAATGCTGTAGACAGGTGTTGCACACAAAAGTGCAGCTCGATTCATTTCCTGAACGCCTTTGTTGTGCTGGATTGTTGCAGCGCGAGCCTCACTTACTCCTGCACCACATGCAAAGCAAAGCAACGATGCAGACTGCAAGATACAACAACAACAACCTGCATTTATACGGCGCCTTGAACGCAGTAAAGCATCCCGAGATTTGACACCGGACATTTTGTCGCCGGAGCCACAGAAGGAGATGTTAGGACAGGCGACCAAAAGCTGGGTCAAAGAGATCGGTTTTTAAGGAGCGTCTTAAAGGAGGAGAGAGAGGCGGAGAGGTTTAAGGAGGGAATTCCAGAGCTGAGGGCACTGTCCTGAATCTTACCAATCATGGAGAAATGACTCATGAGATAACACTGGGCGGCCAGCTGGTGGCACCGTCCAAGGAATGTATAAATACTCGGGCATGGGCCCAGCTTGCTCAGGACGTTTTTGTAACCAGGAACTAGTGATGTAACTAGAACTCATAGTTGTGAAACAGTTGATTAAAGCCTTGTTTTATACTCAGACCAGTAGTTTTCTTACATCAGGCACTAGGCAGCTACTGGGAGAATCTGCCCGAGATCAGTTATAGAGACGGATCCTGGAGTTGAGATACAGATCAGCCCTGAATCTACTTGAATGGCGGAACAGGCTTGAGGGGCTGAACGGCCTCTTCCTCTTCCTGTCCTGTCATTCGATCTGTGCTCCTTCGTTATGGTAACAATATTCTCCCCAATACTCTTTCCCCGTTTTCCCGAAGGTACTGCTGGGATACGATTCCGCGGGGGGGCGTCAGCCGTCTTCGCTTCCGAGCATTGGCTGGCAATTGAACTGTGGGGGGCAGCACCACAGCCAAGCCCTGTGGTGTCCTTACCCGACACACACTTCACCGCGAACCACTGGATTTAGATCGGGAGCGGAGAACCCTGGCTGATGTTCCTCTTCTCCAGCACAAGGTTGAATTACTTTACCTACCCTGCATGCACCACAAAGGTATGTTTGGTGAGATGAGTGCGCTGAAGAGGAAGTCTAATCATGTGATCTGCCGCATAATCTCATGTGCCATGAAAGGGGAAATTCCTATTGTCAGCCCTGCATGGTTCCTGTTTCGTGGAGGGCGAGGCAGCTTGGGAAACAGTGATTTTGAGTCGAATTCCCTCTCAAAGGCCTGTGAATTGGGACTGAGGCCCACAGCCCTTTGATTCCATGCGTGATCTGACTGGCGAAATAGTCGACACAAAAATGGCTGAGACAGAGCGTCCCAGCAAAGATTTATTTCGACTTTCTTCAGTGCAGTCTCAAACAGGATTTGCTGATAAGTCAACCAACTTACGTGGTACTGGGCTGCAAAGGCCAGGAAAGGGCCCCAGGTTCAAAGAAAGACTTGCATTTCTATAGCGCCTTTCACAACCATTGGACGTCCCAAAGCGCTTTACAGCCAATGAAGTACTATTTGAACTGTAGTCACTGTTGTAATGTAGGAAACGCAGCAGTCAATTTGCGCACAGCAAGTTCCCACAAACAGCAATGTGATAATGACCAGATCATCTGTTTTTGTGATGTTGATTGAAGAATAAATATTGGCCCAGGACACCGGGGAGAACTCCCCCTGCTCTTCTTCCAAATAGTGCCCGTGGGGTCTTTTATATCCACCTGTGAGAGCAGACGGGGCCTCCATTTAATGTCTCATCTGAAAGGCGGCACCTCCGACAGTGCGGCGCTCCCTCAGTACCGCCCCTCCGACAGTGCGGCGCTCCCTCAGTACTGCCCCTCCGACAGTGCGGCGCTCACTCAGTACTGCCCCTCCGACAGCGCGGCACTCCCTCAGTACTGCCCCTCCGACAGCGCGGCGCTCCCTCAGTACTGCCCCTCCGACAGCGCGGCGCTCCCTCAGTACTGCCCCTCCGACAGTGCGGCACTCCCTCAGTACTGCACCTCTGACAGCGTAGCGTTCCGGAGCCTCAGCACTGCACTGGGATTTTTGTGCTCAAAGTCTCTGGAGTGGGACTTGAACCCACAAACTTCTGACTGAGAAGTGAGGGTGTTCCCTACTGACACCCAGGTTCAGTGCTTTGGTTCTGTGCTGGGTTAGCTGATCCTAGGCAGGAACCTGGCAGTGAGGGGGTGGGGGTGGGTCTACAATTCACCTCAGTGTCCCGACACTAGCAAGGACAAGAAATCAGCCGGGATTATCCGCTCCCTAGAGGTAGCAGATGGAGGCGAGGCCCGCGGGTGGTCATTGGATGAGGGCAGGACTGGGTTGGGCCTTGATGCCCCCTTCCATGGTTGAATAGCCCACCGAGGCTCAGTGGACATGAAGGTCGACCATTTGGGCGAGGGGACTGGTGGGTCTGCCGACACCAGTGGAACCGGTGCCCCAGCCCAGAAGGAAGGGGGGATTTTTTTTTGTTGAAGAAACTAGGTTGCTGTGTTTCATTGAGGAAGTTAGTTCTGCAAGAACGTGTGACTGAGGTGAGCACCATTTGGTGCAGAATTAGAATGTTGCAGAAACCAAGTCGTGCGATTTACCCGCCTGCCTTCAGCAAGGGAAAGGTCAGCAGTTCACCAAGAGGAGAATCAATTGTGAAAGAGGGTAGAAGGAGCGGGGTTAGGGAATGGATGTACTTCTCTCTCTCTCCCTCGTTGCTATTGAACTTAACACAGAAACATAGAGACATAGAAGATAGGAGCAGGAGTAGGCCATTCGGCCCCTCGAGCCTGCTCCGCCATTCAATGCGATCATGGCTGATCATCCAAATTCAGTACCCTGTCCCTGCTTTCTCCCCATATCCCTTGATCCCTTTAGCCTTAAGAAATATATCCAACTCCTTCTTGAATATATTTAATGAATTGGCCTCTACTGCCTTCTGTGGTAGAGAATTCCACAGGTTCACCACTCTCTGGGTGAAGAAATTCCTCCTCATCTCTTTCCTAAATGGCTTACCCCTTATCCTTAGACTGTGACCCCTGGTTCTGGACTCCCCCGCCATCGGGAACATCCTTCCTGCATCTAGTCTCTCTAGTCCTGTTAGAATTTTATAAGTTTCAATGAGATCCCCTCTCATTCTTCTAAACTCCAGCGAATATAAGCCCAATCGACCCAATCTCTCCTCATACGTCATTCCTGCCATCCCAGGTATCAGTCTGGTGAATCTTCGCTGAACTCCTTCCATGGCACACAATACTCAAGCAATCATCAGCCTCTCAGTCACCATACCGCCCCCAGCCTGCACTTACCTTGCGTGCTGGCAGTTGAGCTGTCGGGCCCCGTGGAATTCCGCTCCAGGGCCTGGCCCAGCTGCCGGCGCGCTGTGCTTGCGTGTCCCAGGGGCGCAGTTAGTGCGATGCGTTCCCCTGGGATCACGTGAGCCATGGGCAGCCAATCGGAGGAGGGAAAAGCCCATTCATAAGATTGACAGGAAGGCCTGTCAAAACTTATAAATACTACGGCCCCAAAATAGCAGTAAACCTTCAAATACATTTTTTTTTAAATCACACTTTTTAAATAAACTATAAATTACATGAAATAACTATTTTAAACAATAATTTAAATTTTTGAAAAAAATAATTTTATTTTCTAACGGGGCTAAAAATAAACTTACCTTTCTTTAAAGTATTTAAAAATAATAAACCTGTGGAAAAAATGTTTTAATTTTAATTAATTGCCCACTTACCTTGCAAAAAGCAGGCCTTACGCCTGCTTTTTAAATGTGTAAATCTTGCAGGCTTACCCTCCCGGGAAAACCTGTAAAAAAAAAACCTAAGTTCAAAGCGCACGAGCAGCCTCTCCTGTGCGCGCGTTCGACCTCTGAACCTCTTCGTTCAGAGGATCGGAAGTGCCGGTTTCCCGCGCATGCGCAGTGCATGCAGAAAACCAGCAATTCCATCGGGCCTACGGGTGAGTACCCCGTGCGTACTCACCCGGGGAGAGCCCAATTTCTGGGCCAATTATTGGCTTTGGAGGAAGTGCAGTGCAGATTCACCAGAATTACACCGAGGCTAATAAAGGTAATGAGGGGAGGTTGCATAGACTGGGCTTGTATTCCTTTGGGTATTGAAGGGGTGATCTAATTGAAACATTTCAGATGATTAAAGGAAGTGATAGAGGAGATAGAAAGAAACTATTTCCTCTGGAGGGAAATCCAGAACAAGAGGGCATTTCTTTCTTTTTTTACATAAGAACATAAGAAATAGAAGCAGGAGTCGGTCATCTGGCCCCTTGAGCCCGCTCCGCCATTCAATAAGATCATGGCTGATCTGATCATGGCCTCAGCTCCATTTCCCTGCCCGCTCCCCATAACCCTCGACTCCCTTACCGTTCAAAAATCTGTCAATCTCCACCTTAAATATATTCAATGACTCCGCCTCCACAGCTCTCTGGGGAAGAGAATTCCACAGATTCACGACCCTTTGGGAGAAGAAATTCCTCATCTCCGTCTTAAAAGAGTTTCCCCTTATTCTGAAACTATGCCCCCTAGTTCTAGATTCCCCCACGAGGGGAAACATCCTCTCTGCATCTACCCTGTCAAGCCCCCTCAGAATCTTATATGTTTCAATAAGATCCCCTCTCATTCTTCTAAACTCCAATGAGTATAGGCCCAACCTGCTCAACCTTTCCTCATAAGACAACCCCTTCATCTCCGGAATCAACCTCGTGAACCTTCTCTGAACTGCCTCCAATGCAAGTATATCCTTCCTTAAATAAGGAGACTAAAACTGTACGCAGTACTCCCGGTGTGGTCTCACCAATACCCTGTACAGTTGTAGCAGGACTTCCCTACTTTTATACTCCATTCCCTTTGCAATAAAGGCCAACACTCCATTTGCCTTCCTAATTACTTGCTGTACCTACATGCTAACGCTTTGTGTTTCATGTACGAGGACCCCCAGATCCCTCTGTACCTCAGCATTCTGTAATCTCTCCCCATTTAAATAATAATTTTGCTTTTTTATTTTTCCTACCAAAGTGGATAACCTCGCATTTTCCCACATTAAACTCCATCTGCCAGATTTTTGACCAATCCCTTTGGAGATTCTTTCTTTCTTACTCTCTTTCTCTCTCATTCTCTCTCTATCTTTCTCTCTCTCTCTCTTTCTTTCTCTCTCTCTCTCAGAAATCCCTGGGGCTCCGCTATGTCGGTGTAAGTATGGCGGAACGGACACCCCACCCCCCCGCCGTCCCATCCCAAAATCCGGGGCTGAGGGTCATTTGCATAGGGCTGGGGCGGGCCAGGTTTTAAGGTGCTTCCTGCCACAGTGCAACATTCCCCCTTAAGGTGCTCCCGCCCTTCGACCTCCCCGCTTGCAACAAAAACAAACAAGCACAAAGTATCTTGATTCACTTTCGCCGACTAATTGTTTCGAATAATCTGTTTTCTTTGGCACATGGTGAGAATAACGGGTTGATTCAGGTTAAAAATACAGAAAGCAAGAGATTTCTCACACCAAAGCCCCATTCTAAAATGTCCTAATCTCTGCTGTTTAAAATGTGGACAATGAGCCGAGCCCAGGGTGAAGGCGCGTAATCAGGTTTTCTTTGCTTTCAGTATAAGTTTCCCCATTCCACTTCCTGCTGTCTTACTTGTAAATCCACAGCCTATCAGAGTGTGTCAGTGTTGGGGAATGCAACACCCAGTATCAACAGTAGCTCCCTGGGAGTGCGCTCCTGGCTGGGAGTAGCTGATTTGGGAAATCGGCCCTGTAGAGTAAAGCTCCCTCTACACTGTCCCATCAAACACTCCCAGGGCAGGTACAGCACGGGGTTAGATACAGAGTAAAGCTCCCTCTACACTGTCCCACCAAACACTCCCAGGGCAGGTACAGCACGGGTTAGATACAGAGTAAAGCTCCCTCTACACTGTCCCATCAAACACTCCCAGGGCAGGTACAGCACGGGTTAGATACAGAGTAAAGCTCCCTCTACACTGTCCCATCAAACGCTCCCAGGTCAGGTACAGCACAGGTTAGATACAGAGTAAAGCTCCCTCTACACTGTCCCACCAAACACTCCCAGGGCAGGTACAGCACGGGTTAGATACAGAGTAAAGCTCCCTCTACACTGTCCTATCAAACACTCCCAGGGCAGGTACAGCACGGATTAGATACAGAGTAAAGCTCCCTCTGCACTGTCCCATCAAACACTCCCAGGGCAGGTACAGCACGGGTTAGATACAGAGTAAAGCTCCCTCTACACTGCCCCATCAAACACTCCCAGGGCAGGTACAGCACGGGGTTAGATACAGAGCAAAGCTCCCTCTACACTGTCCCATCAAACACTCCCAGGGCGGGTACAGCATGGGCTAGATACAGAGTAAAGCTCCCTCTCCACTGTCCCATCAAACACTCCCAGGGCGGGTACAGCACGGGTTAGATACAGAGTAAAGCTCCCTCTCCACTGTCCCATCAAACACTCCCAGGGCAGGTACAGCATGGGTTAGATACCGAGTAAAGCTCCCTCTACACTGTCCCATCAAACACTCAACATACATTTTCTTATCCCTTTTCTAAAGCCAGGTGCTAGTGCCCTTCTTACTGTGACTTAGAGTCACGTGAGTTAGCCTGGCAACTGGTTTCTCTATGGGACTCTGCCTGATGTGGTCTCTCTGGAGTTCTGCTCTACTGACATTAGAAACACAAACGTTGTCCTCAGTTTAGTTGCTGATTATTGTTGTTCATTATGTTGCTGGGCTGCTGCTCTCTCCCCAACCATCACTATGGTTCACTCACCCTGAGGAAGAGGCCCATGGGTTTGAGCCTGATACTCGGGGCTGCAACTCATTTAACACTGTCCAGCAGCTTCGTGGTTATGTTACTGGACTAATAATCCCGAAGGCCGGGACTAATGATCCGATGAGATATGAGTTCAAGTCCCACCACGGCAGCTGGGGAATTCAAATTCAGTTAATTAAATAAATCTGAAATACAAAGTTAGTATCAGTAATGGTGACTGTGAAACTACCGTGATTGTCGTAAGAAACCCATCTGGTTCACTAACTGCGTACAGTTTTGGTCCCCTTATTTAAGGAAGGATATACTTACATTGGAGGCTGTTCAGAGAAGGTTCACGAGGTTGATTCCTGGGATGGAAGGGTTGTCTTATGAGGAAAGGTTGAGCAGGTTGGGCCTATACTCATTGGAGTTTAGAAGAATGAGAGGGGATCTTATTGAAACAAGATTCTGAGGGGGTTGACAGGGTGGATGCTGAGAGGATGTTTCCCCTCGTGGGGGAATCTAGAACGAGGGGGCATAGTTTCAGAATAAGGGGTCACCCATTTAAGACGGAGATGAGGAGGAATTTCTTCTCTCAGAGGGTCGTGAATCTTTGGAATTCTCTTCCCCAGAGAGCTGTGGAGGCGGAGTCATTGAATATATTCAAGGCGGAGACAGACAGATATTTGAGCAACAGGGGAGTCGAGGGTTATGGGGAGCGGGCAGGAAAGTGAGGTTGAGGACAAGATTGGATCAGCCATGATCTCATTGAATGGCGGAGCAGGCTCGAGGGGCCGAATGGCCTACTCCTGCTTCTTATGTTCTTATGTTCTAATGTCCTTTAGGGAGGGAAATCTGCCGTCCTTACCCGGTCTGGCCGATATGTGACTCCAGACCCACAGCAATGTGGTTGACTCTTAATTGCTCCTCTGAAATGGCCGAGCGAGCCCCTCGGTTGTATAAGTTGACTCACCACCACCATCTCAGCCTTGCCAGCAACGCCCACATCCCGTGAATGAATAAAGAAAAAAAACTCCAATGTAATACACAGGAACAGGAGGAGGCCATTCAGCCCCTCGAACGTGCCCCCCACCCCCCCGATTCAATTTGATCATGGCTGATCTGTATTGGCTCCATTTGCCCACCTTTGCTCCAGGTCCCAATAAAAATCTATCACTCTCAGTCTTGATAGCTCCGATGGAACCCCAGCGTCCTCAGCCTTGTTGGGGAGAGAGTCCCAGATTTCCACAACCCTCTGTGTGAAGAAGTGCTTCCTGGTCTCACCCCTGAACGGCCTGGCTCTAATTTTAAGGTTATGCCCCCTTGTACTTGACTCCCCCCACCAGAGGAAATAGTTTCTTTCTATCTACCCTATCGAATCCTTTTAACAGTTTATCCTTAATGTTCTGCACTCAAGGGAATATAAGCCAAGTTTATGCAACGGTGCTCCTAATTTAACCCTCTAAGCCCTGGTATCACGCTGGTGAAAAGCAGCTTGACCCTCAACCGCTGTCCCAAGCCTGGTTCCTTCCCCCTCCCTATTGCTGTAACCTCCTCCAGCCCCTACAATCCTCCGAGATCTCTGCGCTCCTCCAATTCTGCCCTCTTTGACTGATGTGCCTCAATGAATCCGAGACTCGACGTTAACGGAGCAAAGCAAGGCTTTTATTAACTCAGAAAGTAATACACATTGGAGAAGTGTCTCTCATCCAGAGATCTGCTGTACTGCTGTGAGACACGCTGGGGCTTGCTTAAGTAGGGGCCAGGTATGGGCGGAGCCCTACACACAATACAATACAGGTAAGGAAATGAAACTGAAACTAAACTAAACACAGGGAATACAGTGCCTGATGAATGGCATATTTCATCACATTGACCATCCCCCGATTTTAATCGCTCCACCATTGGCGGCCGTGCCTTCAGCTGCCTGGGCCCTGAGCTCTGGAATTCCCTCCCTAAACCTCTCCGCCTCTCTCTCCTCCTTTAAGACGCTCCTTAAAACCGACCTCTGTGACCCCAACTTTTGGTCACCTGTCCCTAACATTTCCTCATCTGGCTCGGTGTCAAATTTTGTTTGATAATCGCTCCTGTGAAGCACCTTGGGACGTTTTACTACGTTAAAGGCGCTCTATAAATGCAAGTTGTTGTTGTTGAGTCTTGACATCAATATTCTTGAGCGAGAAACTCGCGCTGAAGCAGAGAGTGATTTTGCTTTGCGTCTGGTTGCTTGACAGGTGTTGCAGTGAGCGGGCTGTGAACATAACAAAAGGAGCCATGGGCCAACCCAAAGCTGACAAGTTTCCTCTTTGAAACCACAGGAAGTTGGCTGAATGGAGGGACAGGCGCTCTGAGTCACATATCTGCACAAGAGGAACTTTATTTTCTGCTGCTCAGTGTGTAGGAGTTCCGACGCTGTGTGTCTGTGCGGGTTTGACATTATTTCCAACACAAAGGTCGGGCTAAAAAATAAGATCAGAGTGTCGGGTCAACTCGAGGCAGATCTGAGCAGGAACCTTGTTTCTCATCCCATCATTTAAAAAAAAATCAATACTGTTGGAGGCGAAAATGAAAATAAAAATTTAGCAAGGGAAGTCCTGTAGTGAATCTTTGTTTCAATCAGGAAATGTCTTCATATTTCCTCTGCAGCTTCGTTAGAATCTAACCAGAGAATAGCAGATGGCTGGGACTGTGTTACAAGGCTGTAACTCACTCCAAAGAGTTTAAAGTTCAAATATCAAGGCTGACACTCCAGTGCAGTACTGAGGGAGCGCCGCACTGTCGGAGGGGCAGTACTGAGGGAGCGTTGCACTGTCAGAGATGCCGTCTTTTGGATGAAACGTTAAACTGCCCTTTCAGGTGCATGTAAATGGATCCCATGGCATTATTTCAAAGAAAAGCAGGGAGTTCTCCCTGGTGTGCTGGGGCCAATATTTATCCCTCAATCAACATCTAAAAAAACCCCCAAATGATCTGGTCGTTATCACATTGCTGTTTGTGGGAGCTTGCTGTGCGCAAGTTGGCTGCTGTGTTTCCTACATTACAACAGTGGCTACATTTCAAAAAGTACTTAATTGGCTGTAAAGCGCTTTGGGACGTCTGGTGGTTGTGAAAGGCGCTACAGAAATGCAAGTCTGTCTTTTTAAAGATTGCTGTAAAGACTATGAGAGCACATTTCTAAGTTCATAAATGTCAACTGTTCCTCCTGCCCCCCCCACCCCCCCACCACACAAGTATGTTACACTTCCTATCAACTTTTAAATAATATTTAGATTAATCTTCAGGCTTCTCTTCCTCCTTACAGGAACAGGAGGAGGCCATTCAGCCCCTTTCGAGCCTGTTCCGCCATTCAGTCAGATCATTGCTGATCTGCACCTCAACTCCATCCTCCCGCCTTTGCTCCGTATCCCTCGATACCCTTTCCGAACCAAAATCTCTCGCACTCAGTCTTGAAAGCTCCAATTGTCCCCCAACCTTTTTTGGGGGAGAGAGTTCTAGATTTCCACTCCCCTTTGTGTGATGACATCACCCCTGAACGGCCTGGCTCTAACTTTAAGTTTCTGCCCCCCTTGTTCTGGACTCCCCCCCCCCACCCCCCCCCCCCCCACCAGAGGAAATAGATTCTCTTTATTGACCCTATTGAATCCTTTTAACATTTTAAAACAACTTGGCCCTTCAAGCTTTTTAAAAAAAAATAAGGAGGTGTTTGTCACTGAACCCCAAGGGGGTGATTTTGCCAATGGGGAACTTTGGGAGACGGGACTCTCACTTGTCGGGTCAATGTCCCGCCTCCATCAACTTCTGGCCAACCCACGCTATTTTCCCTTGGTTGACTTTGTTAAGCCCGCCCAGCGGGCATAGCTGGCCAATTAAGGGGAAGCCGGTTACAGAGCACGTCAACGTATGATGTTTCATCTGTCAAAAAGTTTTGACGGATGAATTGTCATCGTTGGGCAGCTCTGTGAAGCTGTCACACACTGACATTCTCTGTAGTTTGATGAGGTCTTGAATTCAAGACTCATCAAACATCTTTCTTTTGCAGAAATGAGATGGTTGTTGCATTGGAGAATGCGGCGGCCATCTGTCATCTCTGCCGCGGAGGTCTGAGACTCTCCGCATCCCCACCGACTGAAGCCTGCAGGAAGAAACGAAGGTAAGTACACTTTTTCTAACACTTTGCACTGACCTCAGATACTCACCTCTCCACACTTGCACCCATCACTCAGCTCCACAGCACACCTTTGGACCCCTCCGACCCCCGCAGACCCACTGCTCGCCTCGGTGACCCTGGTCGATTTCGGAGCCTTCGGGAAGCCCGCACTTGTGAGGGCAAAAAGGGGATAATCTTCTTATCTGCCTGTTAACCACCTATTAAAAGGCAGTTAGGTGGCACCCGCCCCCAGATTCTGCCATTTTCCCAGCAGCCCCGCCTCCAAACCCACCTCCCCAGGGCTGGCAAAATCGCCATTTCCCGTTCTCCTTATTCTTTTCACCCGAGGTGGTGCCCCACATTTTAGCACTTTGGCATTTTTTTACCGGGTTTCTTAATAACAACCTGTATGTATAGAACCCTTTTAACATAGTAAAACGTCCCAAGGCCCGTCACAGGAGCGTAAATTGAACAAAATTTGACACCGAGCCACATAAGGAGATATTAGGACAGGTGACCAAAAGCTTGGGTCAAAGAGGTCGGTTTTAAGGAGCATCTTAAAGGAGGAGAGAGAGGCAGAGAGGTTTAGGGAGGGAATTCCAGAGCTTAGGGCCCAGGCGGCTGAAGGCACGGCCGCCAATGGTGGAGCGATTAAAATCGGGGGATGCTCAAGAGGCCAGAATTGGACGAACGCAGAGATCTCGGGGGGTTGTGGGGCTGGAGGAGGTTACAGAGATAGGGAGGGGCGAGGCCATGGAGGGATTTAAAACAAGGATGAGAATTTTGAAATCGAGGCGCTGCTTAACCGGGAGCCAATGTAGGTCAGTGGGGGTGTCAATCAAGCGGGCTGCTTTGTCCTGAATGGTGTCGAGCTTCTTGAGTGTTAGAGTCATAGGCCTAGAAATTGGGTTGGGGCGCCAAAGTGGCGCAAAAGTCGCCTGAGCGCAGGATTTAGCGCAGCGATCGGAGTGATACCGATCGCCAGAAATTCAGTTTCAGTGCCCCTCGAGGGAGACGGGGTGAGGCTCGAGGCGCTCCGCATCTCTCTTAGGGCGCTGAAACTGATTATCGCAGCGCAACGTGCCGCAACGCCACATGCTGCGGCACGGCACGCTGCGGTACTGCAGGCCTTCCTCCCACTGTTAAGGGGGAGGGGCCTGCAACAGCGCGATCCCCGCTCACGAGTGCCGGCAAATGAGCCCGGCACCAAGGAGAAGTGCCGGGCTCTCGGGAAACAGCTGGCAATGCCGCAGGGGGGGGGGGGGGCGGGTCCGGAGGCCAGGGACGGAGGTGCTGGCAGGCAGCCGCCGAAAAAGCGGCCGCCCCACACCTCCACCTTAACTTGCGCCGCTGCCGGCACAGTAAGGCCCCGTGAACCGGGCGCGGGTAGCGAGCAGCGCAACTGCGGCGTTCGCTACCAAATATCGCGAATGGGGCACAAATGGGGCGCTGCGCACACCGATGACGTCATCGGTGGCGGCGCAGCGCAAATGCCTAACGCCACCATTAGTGCCCCTACTGAATATCGCAGGAGGCGCAGCCAGTGGCGCTACAGCCACTGACTGCCTCTTTAGGCGCTAACAGGTGGCGCTACTCACCCAATTTCTCCCCCATAGAGTCATAGAGTTATACAGCACAGAAAGAGGCCCTTCGGCCCATCGTGTCCGCGCCGGCCATCAAGCCCTGTCTAATCTAATCCCATTTTCCAGCATTTGGTCCGTAGCCTTGTATGCTATGGCATTTCAAGTGCTCATCCAAATGCTTCTTGAATGTTGTGAGGGTTCCTGCCTCCACAACCCTTTCAGGCAGTGAGTTCCAGATTCCAACCACCCTCTGGGTGAAAAAGTTCTTCCTCAAATCCCCTCTAAACCTCCTGCCTCTTACCTTGAATCTATGCCCCCTTGTTATTGACCTCTCTACTAAGGGAAAAAGTTCCTTTCTATCTACCCTATCTATGCCCCTCATAATTTTGTACACCTCAATCAGGTCCCCCCTCAGCCTTCTCTGCTCCAAGGAAAACAACCCCAGCCTGTCCAGTCTTTCTTCATAGCTGAAGCGCTCCAGCCCAGGTAACATCCTGGTGAATCTCCTCTGCACCCTCTCCAATGCAATCACATCCTTCCTATAGTGTGGCGACCAGAACTGCACACAGTACTCCAGCTGTGGCCTAACCAGCGTTTTGTACAGCTCCATCATAACCTCCCTGCTCTTATATTCTATGCCTCGGCTAATGAAGGCAAGTATCCCATATGCCTTTTTAACCACCTTATCCACCTGTTCTGCTGCCTTCAGGGATCTATATACATGCACACCAAGGTCCCTCTGATCCTTTGTCTTTCCTAGGGTCTTACCATTCATTGTGTATTCCCTTGCCTTGTTAGTCCCTCCAAAATGCATCACCTCACACTTTTCAGGGTTAAATTCCATTTGCCACTGTTCCACCCATCTGACCAACCCATCTATATTGTCCTGCAGACTGAGGCTTCCCTCCTCGCTATTTACCACCCCACCAATTTTTGTGTCATCTGCGAACTTACTGATCATACCTTTTACATTCACATCCAAATCATTAATGTAGACCACAAACAGCAAGGGACCCAGCACCGATCCCTGCGGTACCCCACTGGACACAGGCTTCCAGTCACAAAAACAACCTTCGACCATCACCCTCTGCCTTCTGCCACTAAGCCAGTTTTGGATCCAATGTGCCAAGGCACCCTGGATTCCATGGGCTCTTACCTTCTTGACCAGTCTCCTGTGCGGGACTTTATCGAAGGCCTTACTGAAATCCATGTATACCACATCCACTGCGTTACCCTCATCCACACACCTAGTCACCCCCTCGAAAAATTCAATCAAATTAGTCAGACATGATCTTCCCTTGACAAAGCCATGCTGACTATCCCTGATTAATCCTTGCCTCTCCAAGTGGAGACTAATTCTGTCCGTCAGAATTTTTTCCAATAATTTCCCTACCACTGATGTTAGGCTCACTGGCCTGTAATTCCCTGGTTTATCCCTACTACCCTTCTTGAATAATGGTACTACTTCAGCTGTTCTCCAGTCCTCTGGTACATCCCCTGTGGCCAGAGAGGTTCTGAAAATTTGTGTCAGAGCCCCTGCAATCTCCTCCTTTGCCTCACACAGCAGCCTGGGATACATCCCATCTGGGCCTGGGGATTTATCCACTTTTAAGCCTGCTAAAAACGCCAGTACCTCCTCCCTCTCGATGCTAATATGTTCAAGTATATCACAGTCCCCCTGCCCGATTTCTATGTCTACATCGTCCTTCTCCATAGTGAACACAGATGCAAAAAATTCATTTAAAACCCCACCTACATCTTCTGGCTCCACACACAGATTGCCACTTTGGTCCCTAATGGGCCCTACTCTTTCCCTAGTTATCCTCTTGCCCTTAATATACTTATAAAACACCTTAGGATTTTCCTTTATTTTGCTCGCCAGTGTTATTTCATGGCCCCTCCTCGCTCTCCTAATTTCTTTTTTAAGTGTTGTTGGAGCTGCACTCATCCAGGCAAGTGGAGCGTATTCCATCACACTCCTGACTTGTGCCTTGTAGATGGTGGAAAGTCTTTGGGGAGTCAGAAGGTGAGACACTCACCGCAGAATGCCCAGCCTCTGACCTGCTCTTGTTGCCACAGTATTTATGTGGCTGGTCCAGTTAAGTTTCTGGTCAATGGTGACCCCCAGGATGTTGATGGTGGGGGATTCGGCGATGGTAATACCGTTGAATGTCAAGGGGCGGTGGTTAGACTCTCTCTTGTTGGAGATAGTCATTGCCTGGCACTTCTGCGGCGCGAATGTTATCAGCCCAAGCCTGAACGTCGTCCAGATCTTGCTGCATGCGGGCATGGACTGCTTCATTATCTGAGGAGTTGCGAATGGCGCTGAACGCTGTGCAGTCATCAGCGAACATCCCCGCTTCTGACCTTATGTTGGAGGGAAGGTCTTTGATGAAGCAGCTGAAGATGGTTGGGCCTTGGACACTGCCCTGAGGAACTCCTGCACCGATGTCCTGGGGCTGTGATGATTGACTTCCAACCACCACAACCATTATCTATAGACTCGGGGAGGCGGGTTAATGCAACCCCTGATCGCTCTGATAATTTGATTACACCTCACACCTTCTGCTGTCACCCTCATAATATTTCCCTCCGGTGGGAAGGTCCATTTCAATCGCAGTCCGAGGGCGCCACCATGTGTTCACCAGTCAGAGTGCTGGAGATACTCGAGCGACAGCAAAATACTGCAGATGTTGGAAATCCGAAATAACAACAGAAAATGCTGGAAAAACTCAGCAGGTCAGGCAACATCCGTGGAGAGAAATTTGAGTTGACGTTTCGGGTCGAACCCTTCTTCAAAACTGGAAAGAAAAGAAAATAGATCGAAGGCAGGGCTGCGATCGGACAAAAGAAGTGAAAGAGACAAAAGAAGTAAAAGAGCTAGACGAGATGGTAATAGGCTGAGATTAGGTGTAAAGTGTACTGGCAGGGCAAGAGATAGCTGCCAGGTGTGAGAGAGAAACAAAAGGAAAGGGGGGGGGGGGAAAGGAGTGGAAAAATTACAAGAAAAAATGTGTAATAGGGGCCGAGGTTATGATCTGAAATTGTTGAGCTCGATATTGAGACCGGAAGGCTGCAGAGTGCCTAATCGGAAGATGAGGTGCTGTTCCTCGAGTTTACGTTGAGCTTCCGTGGAACAATACAAGAGGCCAAGGACGGTGAGGTCCGAGTGGGAATGGAGCGGTGAATTAAAATGACAGGCGACTGGAAGCTCGGGGTCACCCATACGGACTGAACGGAGGTGTTCCGCAAAGTGGTCACCCAATCTGCGTTTGGTCTCAGTGGCTCCACGGACCCGTCCGTCTAAGGTGAAACATTAAACACCCTTCTCTTTTCAGGTGCTGCGTGTTTCCAGCATTTTCTGGCTTTTCAAAATTAGCATTTTTTTTCTATAAAAGAAATAGAAAGGTTTACCAATTTTTTTTTGATAATTGGTACATCAGGCCCTAAGCTCTGGACTCCCCTCTCTAAACCTCTCCGTCTCTCCACCTCCTTTATTAAAGTCCTCCTCAAAACCTCCTTGACCAAGCGTTTGGTGACCTGTCCTAATGTCTCTTTCTTTTGTCAATTTTGGTCTGATCTCTGCGCTCCTCTAATTCTGCCCTCTTGAGCATCCCTGATTATAAATCGCTCCACTTTTGATGGCCGTGCCTTCTGTTGCCTGGGCCCTAAGCTCTGGAATTCCCTCCCTAAACCTCTCTGCCTCGCTAGTTCTCTCTCCTCTTTAAGACGCTCCTTAAAACCAGCCTCTTTCAACAAGCTTTTGGTCACATGTCCTAATATCTCCTTATGTGGCTCGGTGTCAAATTTTACGCTCCTGCGAAGTGCCTTGGGACATTTTGCTACATTAAAGGCGCTATTAGTGTCAGTCGTGGCTCAGTGAGCAGCACACTCGCCACTCCAGAGACTTGAGCACAAAATTCTAGGCTGACACTCTAGTGCAGTGCTGAAGGAGCGCTGCACTGTCGGAGGGGCAGTACTGAGGGAGCGCCGCACTGTCGGAGGGACAGCACTGAGGGAGCGCCGCACTGTCAGAGGGGCAATACTGAGGGAGCGTTGTACTGTCGGCGGGTCAGTGCTGAGGGAGCGCTGTACTGTCGGAGGGGCAGTACTGAGGGAGCGCCGCACTGTCGGAGGGGCAGTACTGAGGGAGCGCCGCGCCGTCGGAGGGGCAGTACTGAGGGAGTGCCACACTGTCGGAGGGGCAGTACTGAGGGAGCGCTGCACTGTCAGAGGGGCAGTACTGAGGGAGTGCTGTACTGTCGGAGGGGCAGTAATGAGGGAGCGCCGTGCTGTCGGAGGGGCACTACTGAGGGAGCGCCGCACTATCGGAGGGGCAGTACTGAGGGAGCGCCGCACTGTCGGAGGGGCAGTATTGAGGGAGCTCCGCACTGTCGGAGGGGCAGTACTGAGGGAGGTCCGCACTGTTGGAGGGGCAGTACTGAGGGAGGTCCGCACTGTTGGAGGGGCAGTACTGAGGGAGCGCTGCACTGTCGGAGGGGCAGTACTGAGGGAGCGCTGCACTGTCGGAGGGGCAGTACTGAGGAAGCGCCGCACTGTCGGAGGGGCAGTACTGTGGGAGGTCCGCACTGTCGGAGGGGCAGTACTGAGGGAGCGCCGCACTGTCGGAGGGGCAGTACTGAGGGAGCGCCGCACTGTCGGAGGGGCAGTACTGAGGTAGTGCTGCACTGTCGGAGGGGCAGTACTGAGGTAGCGCTGCACTGTTAGAGGGGCAGTACTGAGGGAGCGCTGCACTGTCGGAGGGGCAGTACTGAGGGGGCGCCGCACTGTCGGAGGGGCAGTACTGTGGGAGGTCCGCACTGTCGGAGGGGCAGTGCTGAGGGAGCGCCGCACTGTTGGAGGGGCAGTGCTGAGGTAGCGCTGCACTGTCGGAGGGGCAGTACTGAGGTAGCGCTGCACTGTCAGAGGGGCAGTAGTGAGGGAGCGCTGCACTGTTGGAGGGGCAGTACTGAGGGAGCGCTGCACTGTCGGAGGGGCAGTACTGAGGGAGCGCCGCACTGTCGGAGGGGCAGTACTGTGGGAGCGCCTCACTGTCGGAGGGGCAGTACTGAGGTAGCGCTGCACTGTCGGAGGGGCAGTACTGAGGTAGCGCTGCACTGTTAGAGGGGCAGTACTGTGGGAGGTCCGCACTGTCGGAGGGGCAGTACTGAGGGAGCGCCGCACTGTCGGAGGGGCAGTACTGAGGTAGCGCTGCACTGTCGGAGGGGCACTACTGAGGTAGCGCTGCACTGTCAGAGGGGCAGTACTGAGGGAGCGCCGCACTGTCGGAGGGGCAGTACTGTGGGAGGTCCGCACTGTCGGAGGGGCAGTACTGAGGGAGTGCCGCACTGTCGGAGGGGCAGTACTGAGGTAGCGCTGCACTGTTGGAGGGGCAGTACTGAGGGAGTGCGGCACTGTCGGAGGGGCAGTACTGAGGGAGCGCCGCACTGTCGGAGGGGCAGTACTGAGGGAGCACCACACTGTTGGCGGGGCAGTACTGAGGGAGCGCTGCACTGTCAGAGGGGCAGTACTGAGGGAGCGCCGCACTGTCGGAGGGGCAGTACTGAGGGAGCGCCACACTGTTGGAGGGGCAGTACTGAGGGAGCGCTGCACTGGCGGAGGGGCAGTATTGAGGGAGCTCCGCACTGTCGGAGGGGCAGTACTGAGGGAGGTCCGCACTGTTGGAGGGGCAGTACTGAGGGAGCGCTGCACTGTCGGAGGGGCAGTACTGAGGGAGCGCCGCACTGTCGGAGGGGCAGTACTGTGGGAGGTCCGCACTGTCGGAGGGGCAGTACTGAAGGAGCGCCGCACTGTCGGAGGGGCAGTACTGAGGTAGCGCTGCACTGTCGGAGGGGCAGTACTGAGGTAGCGCTGCACTGTTAGAGGGGCAGTACTGAGGGAGCGCTGCACTGTCGGAGGGGCAGTACTGAGGGAGCGCCGCACTGTCGGAGGGGCAGTACTGTGGGAGGTCCGCACTGTCGGAGGGGCACTACTGAGGGAGCGCCGCACTGTTGGAGGGGCAGTACTGAGGTAGCGCTGCACTGTCGGAGGGGCAGTACTGAGGTAGCGCTGCACTGTTAGAGGGGCAGTACTGAGGGAGCGCTGCACTGTTGGAGGGGCAGTACTGAGGGAGCGCTGCACTGTCGGAGGGGCAGTACTGAGGGAGCGCCGCACTGTCGGAGGGGCAGTACTGTGGGAGGTCCGCACTGTCGGAGCGGCAGTGCTGAGGGAGCGCCTCACTGTCGGAGGGGCGGTACTGAGGTAGCGCTGCACTGTCGGAGGGGCAGTACTGAGGTAGCGCTGCACTGTCAGAGGGGCAGTACTGAGGGAGCGCTGCACTGTCGGAGGGGCAGTACTGAGGGAGCGCTGCACTGTCGGAGGGGCAGTACTGTGGGAGGTCCGCACTGTTGGAGGGGCAGTACTGAGGGAGCGCTGCACTGTTGGAGGGGCAGTACTGAGGTAGCGCTGCACTGTCGGAGGGGCAGTACTGAGGTAGCGCTGCACTGTTAGAGGGGCAGTACTGAGGGAGCGCTGCACTGTCAGAGGGGCAGTACTGAGGGAGCGCCGCACTGTCGGAGGGGCAGTACTGTGGGAGGTCCGCACTGTCGGAGGGGCAGTATTGAGGGAGTGCCGCACTGTCGGAGGGGCAGTACTGAGGTAGCGCTGCACTGTCGGAGGGGCAGTACTGAGGTAGCGCTGCACTGTTGGAGGGGCAGTACTGAGGGAGTGCCGCACTGTCGGAGGGGCAGTACTGAGGGAGCGCCGCACTGTCGGAGGGGCAGTACTGAGGGAGTGCCACACTGTTGGCGGGGCAGTACTGAGGGAGCGCTGCACTGTCAGAGGGGCAGTACTGAGGGAGCGCCGCACTGTCGGAGGGGCAGTACTGAGGGAGCGCCACACTGTTGGAGGGGCAGTACTGAGGGAGCGCTGCACTGTCGGAGGGGCAGTACTGAGGTAGCACCGCACTGTCGGAGGGGCAGTACTGAGGTAGCGCTGCACTGTCGGAGGGGCAGTACTGAGGGAGCGCCGCACTGTCGGAGGGGCAGTACTGAGGTAGCGCCGCACTGTCGGAGGGGCAGTACTGAGGTAGCGCCGCACTGTCGGAGGGGCAGTACTGAGATAGCGCCGCACTGTCGGAGGGGCAGTACTGAGGGAGCGCTGCACTGTCGGAGGGGCAGTACTGAGGGAGCGCCGCACTGTCGGAGGGGCAGTACTGAGGGAGTGCCGCACTGTCGGAGGGGCAGTACTGAGGGAGCGCTGCACTGTCGGAGGGGCAGTACTGAGGGAGTTCCGCACTGTCGGAGGGGCAGTACTGAGGGAGCGCTGCACTGTCGGAGGGGCGGTACTGAGGGAGCGCCGCACTGTCGGAGGGGCAGTGCTGAGGGAGCGCCGCACTGTCGGAGGGGCGGTACTGAGGGAGCGTCGCACTGTCGGAGGGGCAGTACTGAGGGAGCGCCGCACTGTCGGAGGGGCAGTACTGAGGGAGCGCCGCACTGTCGGAGGGGCAGTACTGAGGGAGCGCCGCACTGTCGGAGGGACAGTACTGAGGGAGTTCCGCACTGTCGGAGGGGCAGTACTGAGGGAGCACTGCACTGTCGGAGGGGCAGTACTGAGGGAGCGCTGCACTGTCGGAGGGGCAGTACTGAGGTAGCGCTGCACTGTTAGAGGGGCAGTACTGAGGGAGCGCTGCACTGTCGGAGGGGCAGTACTGAGGGGGCGCCGCACTGTTGGAGGGGCAGTACTGAGGGAGCGCTGCACTGTCAGAGGGGCAGTACTGAGGGAGCGCCGCACTGTCGGAGGGGCAGTACTGAGGTAGCGCTGCACTGTCGGAGGGGCAGTACTGAGGTAGCGCTGCACTGTTAGAGGGGCAGTACTGAGGGAGCGCTGCACTGTCGGAGAGGCAGTACTGAGGGAGCGCCGCACTGTCGGAGGGGCAGTACTGTGGGAGGTCCGCACTGTCGGAGGGGCAGTACTGAGGGAGCGCCGCACTGTCGGAGGGGCAGTACTGAGGTAGCGCTGCACTGTCGGAGGGGCAGTACTGAGGTAGCGCTGCACTGTTAGAGGGGCAGTACTGAGGGAGCGCTGCACTGTCGGAGGGGCAGTACTGAGGGAGCGCCGCACTGTCGGAGGGGCAGTACTGTGGGAGGTCCGCACTGTCGCAGGGGCAGTACTGAGGGAGTGCCGCACTGTCAGAGGGGCAGTACTGAGGTAGCGCTGCACTGTCGGAGGGGCAGTACTGAGGTAGCGCTGCACTGTAGGAGGGGCAGTACTGAGGGAGTGCGGCACTGTCGGAGGGGCAGTACTGAGGGAGCGCCGCACTGTCGGAGGGGCAGTACTGAGGGAGCACCACACTGTTGGCGGGGCAGTACTGAGGGAGCGCTGCACTGTCAGAGGGGCAGTACTGAGGGAGCGCCGCACTGTCGGAGGGGCAGTACTGAGGGAGCGCCACACTGTTGGAGGGGCAGTACTGAGGGAGCGCTGCACTGTCGGAGGGGCAGTATTGAGGGAGCTCCGCACTGTTGGAGGGGCAGTACTGAGGGAGGTCCGCACTGTTGGAGGGGCAGTACTGAGGGAGGTCCGCACTGTTGGAGGGGCAGTACTGAGGGAGCGCTGCACTGTCGGAGGGGCAGTGCTGAGGGAGCGCCGCACTGTCGGAGGGGCAGTACTGTGGGAGGTCCGCACTGTCGGAGGGGCAGTACTGAAGGAGGGCCGCACTGTCGCAGGGGCAGTACTGAGGTAGCGCTGCACTGTCGGCGGGGCAGTACTGAGGTAGCGCTGCACTGTTAGAGGGGCAGTACTGAGGGAGCGCTGCACTGTCGGAGGGGCAGTACTGAGGGAGCGCCGCACTGTCGGAGGGGCCGTACTGTGGGAGGTCCGCACTGTCGGAGGGGCAGTACTGAGGGAGCGCCGCACTGTTGGAGGGGCAGTACTGAGGTAGCGCTGCACTGTCGGAGGGGCAGTACTGAGGTAGCGCTGCACTGTTAGAGGGGCAGTACTGAGGGAGCGCTGCACTGTTGGAGGGGCAGTACTGAGGGAGCGCTGCACTGTCGGAGGGGCAGTCCTGAGGGAGCGCCGCACTGTCGGAGGGGCAGTACTGTGGGAGGTCCGCACTGTCGGAGCGGCAGTACTGAGGGAGCGCCTCACTGTCGGAGGGGCAGTACTGAGGTAGCGCTGCACTGTCGGAGGGGCAGTACTGAGGTAGCGCTGCACTGTCAGAGGGGCAGTACTGAGGGAGCGCTGCACTGTTGGAGGGGCAGTACTGAGGGAGCGCTGCACTGTCGGAGGGGCAGTACTGTGGGAGGTCCGCACTGTTGGAGGGGCAGTACTGAGGGAGCGCTGCACTGTTGGAGGGGCAGTACTGAGGTAGCGCTGCACTGTCGGAGGGGCAGTACTGAGGTAGCGCTGCACTGTTAGAGGGGCAGTACTGAGGGAGCGCTGCACTGTCGGAGGGGCAGTACTGAGGGAGCGCCGCACTGTCGGAGGGGCAGTACTGTGGGAGGTCCGCACTGTCGGAGGGGCAGTATTGAGGGAGTGCCGCACTGTCGGAGGGGCAGTACTGAGGTAGCGCTGCACTGTCGGAGGGGCAGTACTGAGGTAGCGCTGCACTGTTGGAGGGGCAGTACTGAGGGAGTGCCGCACTGTCGGAGGGGCAATACTGAGGGAGCACCGCACTGTCGGAGGGGCAGTACTGAGGGAGTGCCACACTGTTGGCGGGGCAGTACTGAGGGAGCGCTGCACTGTCAGAGGGGCAGTACTGAGGGAGCGCCGCACTGTCGGAGGGGCAGTACTGAGGGAGCGCCACACTGTTGGAGGGGCAGTACTGAGGGAGCGCTGCACTGTCGGAGGGGCAGTACTGAGGTAGCACCGCACTGTCGGAGGGGCAGTACTGAGGTAGCGCCGCACTGTCGGAGGGGCAGTACTGAGGGAGCGCCGCACTGTCGGAGGGGCAGTACTGAGGTAGCGCCGCACTGTCGGAGGGGCAGTACTGAGGTCGCGCCGCACTGTTGGAGGGGCAGTACTGAGATAGCGCCGCACTGTCGGAGGGGCAGTACTGAGGGAGCGCTGCACTGTCGGAGGGGCAGTACTGAGGGAGCGCCGCACTGTCGGAGGGGCAGTACTGAGGGAGTTCCGCACTGTCGGAGCGGCAGTACTGAGGGAGCGCTGCACTGTCGGAGGGGCGGTACTGAGGGAGCGCCGCACTGTCGGAGGGGCAGTGCTGAGGGAGCGCCGCACTGTCGGAGGGGCGGTACTGAGGGAGCGTCGCACTGTCGGAGGGGCAGTACTGAGGGAGCGCCGCACTGTCGGAGGGGCAGTACTGAGGGAGCGCCGCACTGTCGGAGGGGCAGTACTGAGGGAACGCCGCACTGTCGGAGGGACAGTACTGAGGGAGTTCCGCACTGTCGGAGGGGCAGTACTGAGGGAGCGCTGCACTGTCGGAGGGGCAGTACTGAGGGAGCGCTGCACTGTCGGAGGGGCAGTTCTGAGGGAGCGCTGCACTGTCGGAGCGGCAGTACTGAGGGAGCGCCGCACTGTCGGAGGGGCAGTACTGAGGTAGCGCAGCACTGTCGGAGGGGCAGTACTGAGGGAGCGCCGCACTGTCGGAGGGGCAGTACTGAGGGAGCGCCGCACTGTCGGAGGGGCAGTACTGAGGGAGCGCCGCACTGTCGGAGGGGCAGTACTGAGGGAGCGCTGCACTGTCGGAGGGGCAGTACTGCGGGAGCGCCGCACTGTTGGAGGGGCAGTACTGAGGGAACGCCGCACTGTCGGAGGGACAGTACTGAGGGAGTTCCGCACTGTCGGAGGGGCAGTACTGAGGGAGCGCTGCACTGTCGGAGGGGCAGTACTGAAGGAGGGCCGCACTGTCGCAGGGGCAGTACTGAGGTAGCGCTGCACTGTCGGCGGGGCAGTACTGAGGTAGCGCTGCACTGTTAGAGGGGCAGTACTGAGGGAGCGCTGCACTGTCGGAGGGGCAGTACTGAGGGAGCGCCGCACTGTCGGAGGGGCCGTACTGTGGGAGGTCCGCACTGTCGGAGGGGCAGTACTGAGGGAGCGCCGCACTGTTGGAGGGGCAGTACTGAGGTAGCGCTGCACTGTCGGAGGGGCAGTACTGAGGTAGCGCTGCACTGTCTCACCGGTATCCTGGGCCAATATTTATCCCTCCATCAACATCAGTAAAGTAGATGATCTGGTCATTATCACATTGTTGTTTGTGGGAGCTTGCTGTGTGGAAATTGGCTACCACGTTTCCTACATTGCAACAGTGACTGCACTTCAAAATGTATTTCATTGGCTGTGAAGTGCTTTGAGACGTCCTGAGGTCGTGAAAGTCGCTATAAAAATGTAAGTCTTTCATTTATATCTAAATACAGGCTGTTGTACCTGAGAAAATTTGCCTTTCTGAAATCATGCAAATATTACAAAATTAATAAACTCCAGTAAATGAAAGTAAATCAATGCAGAAAATGGCACTGTGCTGGGATGAGGCTGAAGCAGAGCCTGGGCCTGAGGAAGGCGGGATGGGCCAGGGCTCCTGTGGGCCCTGATTGGTGGCAGTGTCGCCCCGCCCCCTGACAGGAGGCCTGCCATAGGTGGAGAGGGCTGTCAGTCAGGCCAGTCACGCAGTGCTGGGGAAGATGGCGGACAGGCCGGGTGAGCAGCGACACAATGTAGCGGCCGCGGTTCCACAGCCCGATACAGTGTGTCCCCGGCCGCACGGGTACAGCGGAGGGAGGCTCAGGGGCGAGAGAGGCTGCGGGCAAGCTCCCCCTGACCGGGCGCAGCTCACCCCGGGCCAGAGACGGGCTGTGAGCCCCAGGGTGCACCGTCTCCTGGGCTAGAGTGAGCCAGGGGTGGGGGCAGTCTGTCCCAGGAGGGAGAGGGGGGAAGGGGGAGTCTGTGGGCAAGGTCACCTTGACCGGGTACAGCTCACCCTGACCGGGTACAGCTCGCCCCGACCGGGGGCAGCTCGCCCCGACCGGGGGCAGCGCACCCCGGGGCCAGAGAGTCTTTTGTTCACCCTGGAGTGAGGCAGGGGGGAATCTAACCCGGGGAGAAGGGTGAGATCGAGAGGAAGGGCTCGGGGGAGGGCTCAGGAGAGGGTTAGGCTGTGGGCAAGGTCACCCTGATCGGGCACAGCTCACCTTGGGGCCAGAGAGGGGCTTTGAGCATGGGGTTCACCCTGGAGTGAGCCAGGAGGGGCAGCCTATCTCAGGGACAGGGTGTGGGCAAGGTCACCCTGACCGAGCAGAGCTCACCCTGGGGCCAGAGAGGGGCAGAGAGTGCGGCGTTCACCCTGGAGTGAGCCAGGGAGGCAGTCTATCTCTGGGAGAGGGATGAGAGAGATAGGAGGAGGGGAGGGAGAGGGTGTGGGCAAGGTAACCCCAACCAGGCACAACTCACCCCGGGGCCAGAGAGCCTGGGGTTCACCCTGGAGTGAGCTAGAGTGAGCCGGGGGTGTGGGAATCTAACCCGGGGAGAGGGCTCGGGGAGGGAGCGGCTGTGGGTTAGGTCACCCTGACCAGGCACAGCTCACCCTGGGGCCGTGAGCCAGTTTATTGGGGTTCAGAGCCGGGGGGGGGGGGCAATCTAACCCAGCTAGAGCACGAGGGTCTGTGAGCCGGTCCCTCGGGGTGAGCCAGGGTGCGGTCTAACTCTGAGAGAGAGAAGCCGTGAGCTGCTGGGGTGTTGGGGGTCAGAGTGGGAAGGATCTAACCCGGAGATAATAAGGAACAACATGCAGATACTATTTTTTAAGGGCAGTTTAATTCATCAGGAATGTGCAACACTGCACGATTTAACCAGCTAGGGGCTGGGGGACGGGGGTTAATCTGATGGTGGAAGCTTATCGATATCTATCGGTATACTCACTATATATAAATAAAATATATTTATATAGTATCTATATGTATTATAATTTTCGGGGAGTGATTGTGGGTATATAATGTATATAACGTTGGTTTGGTGGTAATGGTAATGAAAACGATTCCTTGAAGCTATAACTGGGCATTGTAATATTTGCAGTATTGAGAAGGTTAATATTTTTCCTTGTTTAGGAAGAAAACTGTTAAGATTTACTGTTCAGATGTTAATTGAGTGGATTACAGTTGTACAGGGCCCTGGTGAGACCACACCTGGAGTACTGTGTACAGTTTTGGTCTCCTTACCTAAGAAAGGATATACTTGCCATAGAGGGAGTGCAACATGGTTGATTTCAACAACAGACTGATTTCCTGGGCTGGCAGGACTGTTGTATGAGGAGAGATTGGGTCGACTAGGCCTGTATTCACTAGAGTTTAGAAGAATGAGAGGGGATCTCATCGAAACGTATAAAATTCTGACAGGGTTAGACAGACTGGATGCAGGGAGGATGTTTCCCCTGGCTGGGGGGTCTAGAACGAGGGGTCACAGTCTCAGGATACGGGGTAGGACATTTAGGACTGAGATGAGAAATTTCTTCACTCAGAGGGTGTTGAATCTGTGGAATTCTCTACCACAGAAGGCTGTGGAGGCCAAGTCACTGAATATATTGAAGAAGGAGATAGATAGATTTCTAGACACAAAAGGCATCAAGGGGTCTGGGGAGAGAGGGGGAATATGGTATTGAGATAGAGGATCAGCCATGATCGTATTGAATGGCGGAGCCGGCTCGAAGGGCCAAATGGCCGACTCCTGCTCCTATGTTTCTGTGATTAAGATGGCTCTGGATGGGCTGGAATGTTAGACTTCTGTATAGAAGGGGGTTGAGTGTGATGGTTTGAGGGTGTGATTTGGACGGAGTAAATTTCTACGAAGCATGTCGGCCCAGATTAGGTGCTCAAGTCTCTGGAGCGCAGCTTGCACCCAAACACCGTTTTGACTTGGGCAAGAGCACCACCTGACTGAACCAAGCTGCACAGACTGCAGTGGTTCAAGAAGGCGGCTCACCACCACCTCCTCAAGGGTAACTAGGGACGGTCAATAAATGTCGGCCTTGCCAGTGACGCTCACGTCCCGTGAACGAATGAATTAAAAAAAATAACGATCTCATTCCGCTATGTGTCAGCTGTGGCTCAGTGGGCAGCGCTCTCGCCTCTTGAGTCAGAAGGTCGTGGTTTCGAGTCCCACTCCAGAGACTTGAGTACATAAAGCTAGGCTGACACTCCCAGTGCAGTACTGAGGGAGTGCCGCACTGTCGGAGGGGCAGTACTGAGGGAGCGCTGCACTGTCGGAGGGGCAGTACTGAGGGAGCGCCGCACTGTCGGAGGGACAGTACTGAGGGAGCGCCACACTGTCGGAGGGGCAGTACTGAGGGAGCACTGCACTGTCGGAGGGGCATAACAAAAACAGCTTATTTGGCCATTATCACATTGCTGTTTGTGGGAGCTTGCTGTGGGCAAATTGGCTGCCGCGTTTCCCACATTACAACAGTGACCACACTTCAAAAAGTACTTAATTGGCTGTTAAAGCACTTCCTCGAGTGTTGATCTATTTTGACCATTGTTTCTGTGTCAGCAGTTCCAGTGGCGGAGAAGCGTCTGATGGACGTGAAGCTGGGGGAGCTGTCCCGTTGGGTCACTGCGCGGGATTTCACGCCCAACGGCATGCTAGCGGCTTTACGCCGAGGTGAGTGTGTAATCGTAACCGGATCTGGAAATAAAAGTGGGCGGCGACGGTCTTAACGCGAGAACAGGTGGACTTGTTCCGTGCCTCATTCTTTCCTGCCCTTTAATCAAGCTTCATGTTTGTTAAATTAATATATATATTTTTTGCCTGGTGGATACACTGTTAGCCACTGACGTGCGTGTGTTATGGGGTCTCGGGATTGAATTGGGGGCAGTTGGGAGGTGAAGGGTTTTTGACTCTCTGGGCAAGGAGCTTCACGTTCAGGTCGGAGCTTGATGAGGTCAGGAACAGGATGGCCCTCGTTGTGCGCACGTTTGTACTCTGCTCTTCCATAAGACTTAAAGTTCCATCTATGGCCTGTGCTGAGGGCAGCTGTAGGGGTGCTAGATAGTGTCAGTGCCACTAGGGGGGAAGAAAAGATATGGGGGGAGGGAGGGGGCGGTGGAAGGAAAGAGCCAATATTCCTGCCCCTTTATTGCTATCCACTGACCAGAGTGAAAGTGCCCATGTGCCCCTGGGTTATTTCTGATGCCTGTCACGGTAGAATAGACCGTTGACACTTGCCCGCTGTCAAGTGAAAGGAGAATGGGTGAGTTACCACGGGACTGTGGCCCGAGTCCATGTCTTCAGGAGAAAGGTGGGGAAGTGCAAGAAGCTAATTGTACAGGAGTTATGCTGAACCTTTATAAAGTGCTGGTTAGGCCACAACTGGAGTATTGCGTCCAGTTCTGGTCACCACACTTTAGGAAGGATGTGAAGGCCCTCGAGAGGGTGCAGAGGAGATTTACCAGAATGGTTCCGGGGATGGGGGATCTTAGCTACAAGGACAGGTTGGAGAAGCTGGATTTGTTTTCATTAGAGCAAAGGAGGTTGAGGGGTGATTTGATAGAGGTGTACAAGATTATGACGGGTTTGGATAGGCTAGACGGGGAAAGGCTGTTCCCACTAGTTGATGGTACAAGGACTAGGGGACACAGATTTAAGGTTCTGGGCAAGAGATACAGGGGGGATGTGAGGAAAAACTTTTTTACGCAGCGAGTGGTGAGGACCTGGAACTCGCTGCCGACGGAAGTGGTGGAAGCGGAGACACTCAATGTTTTCAAGGGGAGACTGGATAGGCACGTGAGGGAAATAAACTTGCAGGGCTACGGGGATAGAGCGGGGGAATGGGACTGACTGGATTGCTCTACAGAGAGAGCCGGCACGGACTCGATGGGCCGAATGGCCTCCTCCAGTGCTGTTATGACTCTTGAGTGTATTGGCTGGTGCAGTTTCCCGTACAGACTTTGCAATACGATGAGAGAACCCGGGTGACAACCGGTGCTGTTTTCACCGTCTGATTTGAAATCCTGCAAAGCCGCGCTGCCGTACGGACGAGCTGGTAATGGCAACTGCGATTTAACCTGTGCCTGTGGTGCTTCTCTCCTTTCTCCCCCTTCCAGGTCATAGCCGGTATTACAACAAGTACATTAACGTGAAGCGAGGCGGGATCGGTGGCGTCGCCATGGTGCTGGCTGGCTATGTCCTCATCAGTTACATCTGGGAGTACGATCACCTCAGTAAGTGGAGCTTTCTTTTGGTGGGGGGGGGGAGGGGGGAGGTGGGGAGCAGAGCTGATGCTAACTCTTAACTACCGAGCAAGCCACTCCCACATCCCGAGAATATTTTTTCCCCCGTCTCCCATCACCGCGTGAGAAATATTCTGGAACTCCCGACCCAACCACGTTGTGGGAGGCACCTTCACCACACGGACTGCAGCTGCTCAAGAAGGCGGCTCACCACCAAATAAGAATTAGGAGCAGGAGTCGGCCATTCGGCCCCCTTGAGCCTGCTCCTCCATTCAATAAGATCATGGCTGATCTACGACCTCAACTCCACTTTCCTGCCCGATCCCCATATCCCTTGATTCCCCATGAGTCCAAAAATCTCTCAATCGCTGCCTTGAATATACTCAACGACTGAGCCTCCACAGCCCTCTGTGGTGGAGAATTCCAAAGATTCACCACCCTCTGAGTGAAGAAATTCCTCCTCATCTCAGTCCTCAATGGTCAACCCCTTATCCTGAGACTGTGACCCCTGGTTCTAGACTCCCCAGCCAGGGGGAAACAACCTCTCAGCATCTACCCTGTCAATTCCCCCCTTCAGAATCTTGTATGTTTCAATGAGATCACCTCATTCTTCTAAACTCCAGAGAGGAGAGGCCCACCTTCTCGTGGGGCAACTAAGGAATGGGCAAACAAATGCCAGCAGCACCCACATCCCAAGAAGCATCATCTGCAATGACTCGGGCGTTGGGATTGGTTGCCATCGTGCGATCGCTGAAGGTCCACCGCCACCTTTCTCGGCAGCTAGGGCTGGCCAATGAGTCTGGCCTTGCCAACATCCTTTGGCAGTGACACTGCTTATTTTAGTATCCATGTTATATGCAGCTCCCCCACTTTAGGAGTTCCCTTTAGTGGGGGGGAATATTATAAAAGTTACGGTAGTCATGATTGCTCCGAACCCAGGAGGAGGACCCCTACTTACCCTGAATCCACCCCATTCACACACGGAGCCCGTTTTAAGGCATCCAGGAGGCGGAATGTGGTGACAGCGGCATTGGAACTATGCAGGCAGCTCCTGCCTTGTTGAACTGGAGGCGGTTGTGTGGTGTATGGGAGGAGCTCCGAGAGCGAAGGTCGTGGGTTCAAGTCCCGCTCCAGAGACTTGAAGACACAATCCAGGCCGACACTCCCAGTGCCAGTACTGAGGGAGTGCTGCATTGTCGGAGGGGCAGTACTGAGGGAGCGCCGCGCTGTCGGAGGGGCAGTACTGAGGGAGCGCTGCACTGTTGGAAGAGCAGTACTGAGGGAGTGCTGCATTGTCGGAGGGGCAGTACTGAGGGAGCGCCGCGCTGTCGGAGGGGCAGTACTGAGGGAGCGCCGCACTGTCGGAGGGGCAGTACTGAGGGAGCGCCGCACTGTCGGAGGGGCAGTACTGAGGGAGTGCTGCACTGTTGGAAGAGCAGTACTGAGGGAGCGCTGCACTGTTGGAAGAGCAGTACTGAGGGAGCGCTGCACTGTTGGAAGAGCAGTACTGAGGGAGTGCTGCATTGTCGGAGGGGCAGTACTGAGGGAGCGCCGCGCTGTCGGAGGGGCAGTACTGAGGGAGCGCTGCACTGTTGGAAGAGCAGTACTGAGGGAGCGCCACACTGTCGGAGGCGCAGTACTGAGGGAGAGCTGCACTGTCGGAGGGGCAGTACTAAGGGGGCGCTGCACTGTTGGAGGGGCAGTACTGAGGGAGCGCTGCACTGTCAGAGGGGCAGTACTAAGGGGGCGCTGCACTGTCGGAGGGGCAGTACTGAGGGAGCGCTGCACTGTCAGAGGGGCGGTACTGAGGGAGCGCCGCACTGTCGGAGGGGCAGTACTAAGTGGGCGCTGCACTGTCGGAGGGGCAGTACTGAGGGAGCGCTGCACTGTCAGAGGGGCAGTACTGAGGGAGAGCTGCACTGTCGGAGGGGCAGTACTAAGGGGGCGCTGCACTGTTGGAGGGGCAGTACTGAGGGAGCGCCGCACTGTCGGAGGGGCAGTACTGAGGGAGCGCCGCACTGTCGGAGGGGCAGTACTGAGGGAGTGCTGCACTGTCAGAAGTGCCGTCTTTCAGATGAGATGTTAAACCGAGGCCCCGTCTGCTCTCTCAGGTGGACGTAAAAGATCCCATGGCACTATTTCGAAGAAGAGCAGGGGGGAGTTCTCCCCGGTGTCCTGGGGCCAATATTTATCTCTAAAACAGGTTATCTGGTCATTATCACATTGCTGTTTGTGGGAGCTTGCTGTGTGCAAATTGGCTGCCGCGTTTCCTACATTACAACAGTGACCACACTTCAAAAAGTATTTCATTGGCTGTAAAGTGCTTTGAGGCGTCCTGAGGTTGTGAAAGGTGCTGTAGAAATGCGAGTTCCTTCTTTCACAAGCTGTACATCTGATGCACTCTTTAGAAAGGTCAGTAACGTTCAGTGTGCAATCGTTGCCCACTGTCCTTTTGACTGATAGTGTTTTTCCTCCCTCAGAGCACCAGCGTTGGAGGAAGTACCACTGAACCACTGGTGAATTCCGGATCATTCCGCTCGCTGTAATTTATGACATTTTAAAGAAACGACTGTTTGAGTTAGGATCATGGAAAATAAAACTAGGACCAGTTTCAATGTAGATTTGTGGTGTTTTTTTCTGTGGGGTGAAATGGAGGGTGTTTACTGTCTCTACCAGTTTAATCCGATATGGGGAAGTTGTTTTTGGTACAACCAAAACTCCTTCCCGTCTAAAATTCTGGTCCTCCCACTACGTCTGGCAAAATCCAAGCTGGAGCAGGGGGTTCAGTCTAATTAGGGTCACAGTAGTGACTGGGGCCACTAATCGGATGAGACGTTAAACCGAGGCTCCGTCTGCTCTGAGGTGGATGTAAAAGATCCCATGGCACTATTTCGAAGAAGAGCAGGGGAGTTCTCCCCGGTGTCCTGGGCCCAATATTTATCCCTCAACCAACATCACTAAAACAGATGATCTGGTCATTGTCACATTGCTGTTTGTGGGAGCTTGCTGTGTGCAAATTGGCTGCCGCGTTTTCCCCCCAAAAAAGTACTTTGTTGGCTGTAAAGCGCTTTGAGACGTCCGGTGGCCGTGAAAGGCGCTATATAAATGCAAGTAAGTCCGTCGTCTTTCTAATCCGATAACGAGAGTTTAAATCCCACTGTGGTTAGTTTGTGAATTTGAATTCAGTTTTATAGTTTAAAAAAAAAAAAATGGTGTCGGTAAAAGTGACCACGAACCCGGAGCAGCGAGCCTGCGGCTCAGTGTTAGCATTCCCGCCTCTGAGTCAGAAGGTGCAGGGTTCGATTCCCACTCCAGACAGTCCCAGCGAGTGGAAACCGGAGCTCCGGCTTTGAATTCTGGGTTGACATTTTAAGACGTTTAAATAATTCACCCTTGACCTTTAACCCATCTAACAGTTTACAAAGTTCAGACCCGAGGAACAGACATAGATACATAGAAGATAGGAGCAGGAGTAGGCCATTCGGCCCCTCGAGCCTGCTCCGCCATTTAATGAGATCATGGCTGATCATCCAAATTCAGTACCCTGTCCCTGCCTTCTCCCCATATCCCTTGATCCCTTTAGCCTTAAGAAATATATCCAACTCCTTCTTGAATATATTTAATGAATTGGCCTCAACTGCCTTCTGTGGTAGAGAATTCCACAGGTTCACCACTCTCTGGGTGAAGAAATTCCTCCTCATCTCACTCCTAAATGGCTTACCCCTTATCCTTAGACTGTGACTCCTGGTTCTGGACTCCCCCACCGTCGGGAACATCCTTCCTGCATCTAGTCTGTCTAGTCCTGTTAGAATTTTATAAGTTTCAATGAGATCCCCTCTCATTCTTCTAAACTCCAGCGAGTATAAGCCTAACTGACCCAATCTCTCCTCGTACGTCATTCCTGCCATCCCAGGTATTAGCCTGGTGAATCTTCGCTGAACTCCTTCCATGGCAAGAACATCCTCAGATAAGGCGACTAAAACTGCACACAATACTCAAGATGTGGTCTCACCAAGGCCCTGTACAACTGCCGCAAGACATCCTTGTTCCTGTACTCAAACCCCCTCGCTATGAAGGCCAACATACCATTTGCCGCCTTAACCGCCTGCTGCACCTGCATGCTTACCTTCAGCGACTGGTGCACAAGGACACCCAGGTCTCGTTGCACAGACAACACAAAACACAAGGATTCGAGAATAACTTTCTTTTTACTTAAAATCAGCAAGAGGTTACAAGTTAAGCTCACACAAAACTGTTGCATATAATGGTCCCGATTATATCTAAGCATATGCAGGTTTATTTCCTTTCTTTAAACTGAAAACAATTATAAGCCAACACTACATATGCACTAACACCAGCGAGTGGTCAGTTCGGCGATGGCTAGATATACGACTTTAGCTGACAACTGACCAAGTTGCCCCCTGACTGCAGCAGCCCCGAGTGTCTTAAAACAGCACCCCTCGTACCCTAAAAACCTGGGCAGGCTCCTCAGTGCGTATGTGCCCCAAACTGTGTGACAAATGGCCGGCAGTTGTTTTCCTCTTATCAGTGGGCCCCCAAGGCCCTTCACACCATCTGCCTGAAGATGTTCCTGTCTTTGTAACACCCAACCATTTGTTCCTGTTCAGGGTCTGTCGCTTCCTTATCTGATTAACAGCTTTCGTACAAAGTTCCCACAGGAACCAACCTCTCAGCCTCTTGAAGCATGCTGGTATATTAAATTTGGTCAACCTTTTAAGTTTGGTCAAGTTATAGCACATTTTTATGGCTTATTCTTACAATATCCAGCGGGATACTTGTGTCCGCTGGGTGTGGGTGGTTCCCTCCCTCATCACGTGGGTTGTGGGAGCCCATAAACCCACCCGCCGTACTGGGAAAACCCTCCCTGTCGGCTGGGATAAAATAGTCACGGCCCATGGAAGGAGCATTCACGTCACGGCCTGTCCGATGGTTAATTGGCCCCAGA
Organism: Somniosus microcephalus; assembly: GCF_052327205.1. Taxonomy (NCBI): domain Eukaryota; kingdom Metazoa; phylum Chordata; class Chondrichthyes; order Squaliformes; family Somniosidae; genus Somniosus; species Somniosus microcephalus. The sequence continues at coordinate 38,509,266 of NC_141014.1, forward strand.
ATCCTCCCACTGCTTCACACTGGGCTCAGAGGGAAGGCACAAAAACGGTGACAACCCTGAATCTGTTAGATTGACGTTAAAAAATCCTACTCATTCACTAACGCCCTTTATGGAAGGAGACTTACTGTCCTTACCCTGCCTGGCCTACATGTGACTCCAGTCCCACACCAACGTGGTTGACTCTTAACGGCCCTCCGAAGTGGACAATAAATGTCAGCCTTGCCAGTGACGCCCTTCGCCTGAGTGAATTCAAAGAAAGTAATTTGAAGACGAGCAAGGGGAGTTCTCCCCGGTGTCCTGGCCAATGTTTATCCCTCAACCAACATCATTAAAACTCAACATTGGCCCAGAAATTCGGGTCGGAGGCTTCCCGCGGGTGCAAGCCCCCGACCTGCACTTACCTTGCGTGCCGCCAGTTGAGCTGTAGGGCCCCGTGGAATTCCGCTCCGGGGCCTGGCCCAGCTGCCGGCGCGCTGTGCTTGCGTGTCCCAGGGGCGTAGTTAGTGCGATGCGTCCCCTGGGATCACGTGGGCCATGGGCAGCCAATCGGAGGAGGGAAAAGCCCATTCATAAGATTGACTAAAGACCTGTCAAAACTTATAAATACTACGGGCCCCAAAATAGCAGTAAACCTTCAAATAATTTTTTTTTTAAATCACACTTTTTAAATAAACTATAAATTACATTAAATAACTATTTTAAACAATAATTTAAATTTTTGAAAAAAATAATTTTATATTATAACGGGGCTAAAAATAAACTTACCTTGCTTTAAAGTATTTAAAAATAATAAACCTGTGGAAAAAATGTTTTAATTTTAATTAATTGACCACTTACCTTGCAAAAAGCAGGCCTTACGCCTGCTTTTTAAATGTGTAAATCCTGCAGGCTTACCCTCCCGGGAAAACCTGTAAAAAAAAAACCTAAGTTCAAAGCGCACGAGCAGCCTCCCCTGCGCGCGCGTTCGACCTCTGAACCCCTTCGTTCAGAGGATCGGAAGTGCCGGTTTCCCGCGCATGCGCAGTGCATGCAGAAAACCGACAATTCCATTCGGCCTACGGGTGAGTACCCCGTGCGTACTCACCCGTGGAGAGCCGAATTTCTGGGCCAAAATCTCATTGCTGTTTGTGTGAGCTTGCTGTGCACAAACTGGCTGCTGCATCACAACAGTGACTACACTTAAAAAGTTGTGAAAGGCACAATATAAATAAAACTTTATTTTGCAGTGGGGGAAAGAGTTAAACTGACATCGCTGACAGTTTCGCTGAATGGTGTAAGGAAGACGGGCTACCATGAAAGACCACATCCATAAAGATGCGGTCAAAGATATAGTTGACCTTTGGAGAGATATAAAACAATTAAATGGAGACTGGATGTCCAGCATTTCAACTGCCCGTAAGAACTTTATTACCTAGGTTACATTCCAAGGTATCTTTTAATTAGCATTCAGCAGTTTGAGGGATTGATTGCGGAGGCAGCTTATACATGTTTATATTAAGATTCGTAACCAATCCGTGAAGGTGCATGCGGGCCAAGATCCAATCAGGTGGCAGGAATGAATTTAGCATGAGGTGGCCATGCTTATTGTAATGTATAAAAATGTAGTGTTTTTTGTAACAATTTGGAAAAGTCTGGCTAAGACAGCAGACTGTTTCCCCACCGGTGCAATAAAGACAACTTGACTATCGATCTGAAACCTTGTGTCGAGTGTTGGTTTAAAATACTCCACAACAAATTCAAGGTGGGTACACAACTGAGTTTTTAACCATGCCCATGACTGGATTGACATCTGGCTTTGCTGCCGCTCCTGAGATAGGCATGCCTGGTTGTTCATTATTGTCCATCCGATGGGTGCGCACAGATCGGGGGTAAAGCAACTTAAAAAAGGGCAGCACCATTTCGAGTCGGAACCCTCGGTTTAGGCGCCGTTCCCTCAGCTGTACACAAGCCTCGCACCAGTTCCTGCAGACTTTTGAGCCGAGCCTCCGTACCGTGGTGGAGGTCACCAAGTAAGCAATTGGCCACCCTAGTGGTTTGGACGCTCGTCACCGGAAGGGTGAAAGATTCTCCGGGACAGCAACCCGCAGATAGTTTATGATCATTATTAAGAGGCCGCGCTGTCGGAGTTCAGCTTTTCCTTCTGTGTTTTGCAGCGAGAGGAATCTTTCCAAGGTGGGTGAATCTATTTCAGTGGATGTTCAAAGTGTAACCTTTATTAAAAGATAGTGATCAATGGTCAACCGAGATTAACTTTTAGAAACATAAAAAAATAGGAGCAGGAGTCGGCCATTCAGCCCTTCGAGCCTGCTCCACCATTCAATATGATCATGGCTGATCCTCTATCTCAATACCATATTCGCGCTCTCTCCCCATACCCCTTGATGCCTTTTGTGTCTAGAAATCTATCTATCTCCTTCTTAAATATATTCAGTGGCTTGGCCTCCATCGCCTTCTGTGGTAGAGAATTCCACAGGTTCACCACCCTGAGTGAAGACATTTCTCCTCATCTCAGTCCTAAATGTCCTACCCTGTATCCTGAGACTGTGACCCCTTGTTCTAGACCCCCCAGCCAGGGGAAACATCCTCCCTGCCTCCAGTCTGTCTAGCCCTGGCAGAATTTTATACGTTTCGATGAGATCCCCTCTCGTTCTTTTAAACTCGAGTGAACACAGGCCTAGTCGACCCAAACTCTCCTCATACGACAGTCCTGCCATCCCAGGAATCAGTCTGGTGAACCTTCGCTGCACTCCCTCTATGGCAAGTATATCCTTTCTTAGGTAAGGAGACCAAAACTGCACACAGTACTCGAGGTGTGGTCTCACCATGCTCCACACAAGCCTCCTCCCACCCTACTTCATCGAACTCCATCACCGTATCTGATAAAGGTCCCCACACACTCCTTCAGAGTTCTTACCCCTGCCTCAGATCAACGCTGCGGCATTTTCATTTTGCGTAAGATTTATGAGAATGATTCCAGGGATGAGGGACTTCAGTTACGTGGATAGACTGGAGAAGCTGGGGTTGTTCTCCTTGGAGCAGAGAAGGTTGAGAGGAGATTTGAACAAGGTGTTCAAAATCATCAGGGGTCCAGACAGAGTAGATAGAGAGAAACTGTTCCCATTGCTGGAAGGGTCGAGAACCAGAGGACACAGATTTAATGTGATTGGCAGAAGAACCAAAGGCGACATGAGGAAAAACTTACGCAGCGAGTGGTTGTGAAGTGGAATGCACTGCCTGAGAGGGTGGTGGAGGCAGATTCAATCCTGGCTTTCAAAAGGAAATTGGATCAGTACCTGAAAGAAAAAAGATTTGCAGGGCTACGGGGAACGGGCGGGGGAGTGGGACTAGCTGAAGGGCTCTTGCAGAGAGCCGGCACGGGCTCGACGGGCCGATTGGCCTACTGAGCTGTAACCATTCTATGATGACAGTCACCCTTGTGGCCTCTGAGATTCAGTGCCAGTCTGTGGTGCTCAGGATTCCTGTCCGTGAGGAACTCTTTGAAGCTGAAATGAGTTTGGGGAGCAACCTACGAGTTCACGACCTTTGCACTCTGCAGCCAATGAACTCCGCCACCTGAGCAGAGAACGCCCTCGTCCCACCGGTCATGTTTAGTAGCAGAACGGTGCTTGGGCCCTAAAGGAGAGGGCACAGGGTGTTCTACCCACTGAAGTGAGAAAAGTTCACGGGGAGTTCTACAACAGTATGGGTAAGAAATTCAGCAAAAGGAACAAAGTTGTTGTTTTATCCATTACTTCCTTCTCCGATACTGTAAACCATGTCTCTGCTTCTGAAAAGGAAAAACTTATTAATCGTAACATTATTGTCCGTGTCGACGACACACTCCAGTCCCTCCAGTGCCCACCGGTTGCAGAAAGCCTCAGGCGTATCGGCGGACACCGCGTGCTCCGTCTCCAGGGACGCCCGGGCGCGAACGTGGCCGCGGAAGAGAGGCAGGCAGCCGCAGCGAACGGTCCCCGCCAACGTTGTCTCTAAGCCATGCGGCTGCGCAGCAACGGGAAAGGTCTCGCGCGGGGCCGCTCACCAGCTTTTCCACCGCGAGTACCGCGCACGGGCAGAAATCTAAAGGGACCACGCAGTAAAAGAAACAGGCCGCGCAGAGCAAAGCGCCGCTCACAGGAAACGTCGGTCCCCTCCACCGCACTCTGCCTGGACCTGTTAATGGCCACCTTGGCCAGGCCCAGGAGCGGACCCACGAGGAGCTCCTCTGACCGGCCCGCTCCCCTCCGCACCGGGCGGCCAAAGATCAGGAGCGTGGGGACTGAAGTGCAGCCAGAAATTGAGAGGCAGCCCCCCTTTTCGAATAGCGGAGGCGGGGCTGCAATCCCTCACACTCCGTCTAGACGTGGAACGCGGACTCCTCCAGTGCTCTTGTCTCTCCCCCTCCAGGTCCACAGTCAAGCATACGACCACCAACACCTACAGCTGAGTCTGGCTGGGGCCAAGTGGATCGGGCTCCTGAGCAGGGATTCATTATTGATGATAGAAACATAGAAGATAGGAGCAGGAGTCGGCCATTCGGCCCCTCGAGCCTGTTCCACCATTCAGTATGATCATGGCTGATCATCCAAATTCAGTACCCTGACCCTGCTTTCTCCCCATACCCCTTGATCCCTTTAGCCTTAAGAAATATATCCAACTCCTTCTTGAATATATTTAATGAATTGGCCTCTACTGCCTTCTGTGGTAGAGAATTCCACAGGTTCACCACTCTCTGGATGAAGAAATTCCTGCTCATCTCACTCCTAAATGGCTTACCCCTTATCCTTAGACTGTGACCCCTGGTTCTGGACTCCCCCGCCATCGGGAGCATCCTTCCTGCATCTAGTTTGTCTAGTCCTGTTAGAATTTTATAAGTTTCAATGGCTGATCCTCTATCTCAATACCATATTCCCGCTCTCTCCCCTTACCCATTGATGCCTTTTGTGTCTAGAAATCTATCTAGCTCCTTCTTAAATATATTCAGTGACTTGTCCTCCACAGCCTTCTGTGGTAGAGAATTCCACAGGTTCATCACCCTCTGAGTGAAGAAATTTCTCCCCATCTCAGTCCGAAATGTCCTAACCCCATATCCTGAGACTGTGACCCCTCGTTCTCGACCCCCCCAGCCAGGGGAAACATCCTCCCTGCATCCAGTCTGTCTAGCCCTGTCAGAATTTTATACGTTTCAATGATTGTTATAGACCCCCAGGTCAGACACCTGAATGTGATGAGTTACTATGGAAACTACAGGTGAGACCAAAATTAGGGGCCATAAATATAAGAGGCTGGAGTCACTACGACTCTCTTAAGAGTTACGGCAGGGCTTTTGAGGAAGTCTCGCAAGCCTGTAAGTCTTAATCTTAAGGAGTCTAGGCTTACAAAGAGGCTGTGGCCGTTTTTTGAGTTGTAAGTCGCAGTCAGTCGTACCTCCACACCGCCCCGCTGGGAAACACGCCGATGTTGGTGAAACGTCTGGCTGAGGAACTCACTGTATGATCGGCGGCGCTCATGCTTTGCGTAAGAGGGGAATGGCAAACCAAAGACAAATGGTCCGTTTTGGGTGGGGCCCAGACAAAAGCCCCCCCCGTCAGACTCGCTCCGACAGGGCTGACCGTACCAGACTCTGCCAACCAAGATGGTGGCCGGGCGCGAGTGAAGGCGAATCGAATGCGGCCCGACAGCGGTCAATCAACTGCATTACCTGGGATAGGAAAGTCACCGGCACTTCCGAGGAACCGGGGCAGGCGGGGGGCCACGAAAAGATTTTCCAAGTTGGAGATGACAAAAAGGAGATTGTGCAGCAGCACCTCGAGAAAGACCGTCTAAGAGACGTTGCTCTCCGGAAACTCCCTGAGATTGTACGACCAGACCCCCAGTTTGAAGCCAGGTCGAATTCCACACTGGGTGGTTGGGGTGCGAGTGTAAATAGTTGTTGTACCTGGTTGGGTATTTGTTTGCGATCGTTGATGCGATGTTTGTTATGATAACGCGTGTCTATTGTAGTAAAGCTTCGTACACATCAGATGATGACTAAAGGGTGATTAAGCTCAACCTCATAACCACGACTCAGTTTCGCCTACACCTTGGTGCTGGCTTCGATGCTTGGTGGGACCTGTGCCAGCCGCCCGTATTCACACAAGATCTACCTGGTCCTCCCCAACAGCCGAGTACCCGCAGCCCTCCTTGGCCTGTGATGGCTCGCTGGACTTGACCCCGTGGACGAGCCGCGTAAAGGCTCGAAATAGACACTCACTTAATGAGCCCGTCATCCGATGCCCCACGAGTGTCCTCAAATAGTCACTAAATCCAATCGGGAGCTCAGGAGAAACTTCTTTACCCAGAGAGTGGTGAGAATGTGGAACTCGCTACCACAGGGAGTGGTTGAGGCGAATACTATAGATGCATTTGAAGATCAACCACGATCTTGTTGAATGGCGGAGCAGGCTCGAGGACCTCATGGCCTCCTGCTCCTATTTCTTATGTTCTTATGTTCTTATATAATTTGGTACCTACCTCTTGTATTATGCGAGCTCCCCCCGAGCCAGGAACCAGTCCAGCTCTCTGGTAAAGGTACACAATGACCCAGCATACTCCATATCATACCATGAGAAGGTAAATGAGGCTCGAGTCACCCACTGTTCTTCGATATGGGGCGCTCTACTTTAGCAGTGTGGGTGGGAAGAGGTGCTGAGATTGTTGACGAGTTAGTAATGTGGGAACAGAAGAAGGCCATTCAGCCCCTTGAGCCTGCTCCGCCATTCAATCCAATCGGAAATTCAGGAGAAACTTCTTTACCCGGAGGAGAGTGGTGAGAATGTGGGAGTGGTTGAGGCGAATAGCACAAATACATTTAAAGGGAAGCTGGATAAACACACGAGGGAGAAAGGAATAGAAGGATATGCTGATGGGGTGAGATGGAGAGGGGTGGGAGGAGGCTGGTGTGGAGCAGAAACACCGGCACGGACCAGTTGGGCCGAATGGCCTGTTTCTGTGCTGTACAGGAAACTTTCGATTTACCGGCACCTAAATAACCGGAAATCTCGGTTAACCGGCAAAATTCAGGAGTAGGTTTCACTTCATATTGTACTTGCGTTCCTCCATCTGTTGCTGTGCAAGGGTGTGGCTGCAGCTGTTGCCAAGCTACAGAGACGCTTGCAACTTGTGGCCATTGTTCTGAACCTGTTGCTAAGCAACAGGGTTTGTTGCTTTATACGGAGCTCCCGGCTCCGTATCTTTTACTATAGCGTTCGGTGATCCGGAATTTTTGATGAACCGGCACCACGTCGGTCCCGTCCGTGCCGGATAAAAAAAAGTTTCCTGTACATTCTATGTAACTTTGGCGAGAAATTAATTTTTGTACATGCAAGGTGGTGGAATCCATTAGCACAGGGGGCTTTTGAAGCCAAAATCAATTGAAGAGGGAATTAGATAAACAAGTTAAAGAAAAATATTAGAGGACAGAGGAAAATGGGGGTTGGAGTCGATAGCTCTGATGAGGGGTTAGCACCGGCCACAGACACAATGGGCCGAATGACTTTCTGTTCCGAAATTTCCAGGCTTGCACTGTGAGCAGATGTACACACCTGCACCGGAAGATAAAGGGACATCAGGGAGTCGGTGCCTAGCTTAATGAACTAGAGAACAAGATACACTTCCAGGGATCATGTCATCGCTTGAACAGACAAAGATGGCCTCAGTGACTTGGTTGGTAATCCAAGATTAACGTGCACTGGCAGTTAGGATTCCGCCGATTCCACCCCCCGCCCCCGGCCACTGTCGCCTGTTGAACCAGACTGTTCTCAACTTTGGCGTGCTATTTAACCCTGAGCCGAACTTCCGTCCCCATATCCTCTCCGTCACTAAGGCCACCTACTTCCTCCTCTGTCACATCACTCGTCTCCACCCCTGCCTCAGCTCATCTGCTGCTGAAACCCTCATCCATGCCTTTGTTACCTCCAGACTCGATTATTCCAACACACTCCTGGCCGGCCTCCCATCCTCCATAAACTTCAGCTCATCCGAAGCTCTGCTGCCCCGTGTCCTAACTCGCAGCAAGTCCCGTTCGCCCATCACCCCCTCTGCTCGTTGACCTACACTGACTTCCAGTCCCCCAGTGTCCCAATTTAACATTTCTCACACTCATGTTTAAATCCCTCATGGCCTCACCCTTCACTATCTCTGTAACCTTCGCCAGCCCTACAAACGCTCCACCCAACTGCCTCCAACCGCCTCCAAGATCTCTACGCTCCTCCGATGTGGGCGTCGCTGGCAAGGCCGGCAATTGTTGCCCATTTCTAGTTGCCCTGGAGAAGGTGGTGGTGAGCCTTCTTGAACCGCTGCAGTCCGTGTGGCGCCGGCTGGTTTTATTCTTGATAAACGGGCTTGATACAACGGAGTGGCTTGCTGGGCCACTTCAGAGGGCAGTTAAGGGTCAACCACGTATCGACAGGTAGTTGCGTTCCTTCGACACGCACGCATGTGGCTCAGCTGGTAGCACTCTCCCCTCTGAGTCAGAAGGTTGTGGGTTCAAGTCCTCACTCCAGGGACTTGAGCACAAAATCCAGGCTGACACTCCCAGAGCAGTGCTGAGGGAGTGCTGCAGTGTCAGAGGTGCCGTCTTTCAGATGAGATGTTAAAATCCGGTCTGCCCTCTCAGGTGGACATAAAAGACCCCACGGCACTATTTTGAAGAAGAGCAGGGGGAGATCTCCCCGGTGACCTGGCCAATATTTATCCCTCAACCAACATCACTAAAACAGATGATCTGGTGATTATCACATTGCTGTTTGTGGGAGCTTGCTGTGCGCAATTTGGCTGCTGAGTTTCCTACATTACAACAGTGACTACACTCCAAAAAGTACTTCATTGGCTTGTTAGATGCAAGTCTTTCTTTTCTGCTTTCACACAAGCCCAGACACACCATTCCCAAATGCTATAATTATTAAATGATCTTCTGTACCTCCCAAAAGAAAAACCCCAGAATCCCTCTGACGCCGTCTCATTTACCAGGTACAAAGTAATCCTTGTACTTCTCTTCACTGTGAAAAGAACAAAAAGCCATCCTAAAGTGTTTACTGAGCCAGAATCTCTGACAGGTAAATATGCACTGAGTTTAACACCATGTCCCTTTAACACAACCCCACCCCCCCCCACCACCAGCTTGCTTCAGAAAGAGCTTAATCGCTGCCAATTGTACCAGCAGCTCCTTTGATTGGATGCACCGGTGTGCCTGGCACCTGATTGGGTGTTGCCTCCAATGGGTGTGGGGGGGTTGCCTGAGAGTAAGCGCACTGATTGGACCGTCATAAGTGCCAGTCATGTGCAACCTGATGACAATGGTGCTGATATAAGTCTGTGGCTGGAGCAGCTACTGCATGTGTTTTGTTAGGAAGCTAATTATAACTGTAAACTGAGAGAGGGAGGGGGGAAAAAAAAAAAAAACACCCCACCACCGAACATGAAGTCTGTGAGTATTGAGCTGCCACTGGGTTGATATAGAAGGGTTTTGACCCGAAACGTTAACTCTATTTCTCTCTCCATGGATGTTGCCTGGCCTGCTGAGTTTTTCCAGCATTTTCTGTTGTTATTTTGGATTTCCAGCATCCACAGTATTTTGCTATCGCACTGGGGTGATATAACTGGCCTGAAGCTTGAGTTGTCTTATTATCTCTGAGGTGCTGTAATGCCAGCTGATTTGGGGGGGAAAATACCTCGGAACTATGTGTTTCTCATCAGGGTCTTTACTCTACAGCTGGTGACCTTGCTGGTGTTTTTTTTTAAAGCTTTTTTTTTTGTCATTAACTCGTCACCCATGCAAAGACAATAATTCCAGTCAATATTTAAGCAATCTTTGTCAGTAGGCCCAAAGAGGTTGAGTGGCTGGAAGACCCCCTAATGGAGAGCCAGAGTGGGTGGTGGGGCAAAGATTGAGTGATTTTGGGGGAGGGGAATGAAGTGGCTGATCCATACCTCTTGATTCCTACAACTAGTGTGTGGTTTTTAAGTGCCACCTACTCTAAAGAGTAAAGCTGCAATTTCATTTAGCTTTTTTTAGAACTTGCCCTAAATTGGGATATATGGATACCAATTAAATGTTTGAGATATTAAGGGGGGTCCATGAGCCTTTCAATCCAGGGTTTGGCATACTTGTTCTAAGTTAAGCATAGTATCTCAATTAAGAAAGACTTTCATTTCTATAGCGCCTTCCATGACCACTAGATGTCTCAAAGTGCTTTACAGCCAATTAAGTATATTTTGAAATGTAGTCACTGTTGTAATGTGGGAAACATGGCAGCCAATTTGTGCACAGCAAGCTCCCACAATGTGATAATGACCAGATAATCCTGATTTTTATGATGGCTGAGGGATAAATATTGGCCCCAGGACACCAGGAAGAACTCCCCGCCCCGCTCTTCTTTGAGATAGTGCCATGGGCTCTTTTATGTCCACATGAGAGCAGATGGGACTTCGGTTTAAAGTCTCATCTGAAAGGCGGCACCTCTGACAATGCAGTGCTCCCTCAGCGCTGCTTTGGGAGTGTCAGCCTAGCTTTGTGCTCAAGTCCCTGGAGTGGGACTTGAACCCACAACCTTCTGACTTGGGTGAGAGTGCTGCCCACCGAGCCACGGCTGACACTGCCTGTAAATTTATGCTAGTTTTAATGACTTGTGTTCCCAAGCACTTTATGCGGTGGTAACACGACTTTTTATCTTTGGGTAGTTGGCACTGGCCTGTTGGCAGTCAGGTTGGAGTGTCATTATTTTGGGGTCTTCTACACCAGTTTGGAAACCATTGTTTTGGGATTCTCTTGTTTGACTTGTGTTCAAATTGCCGATTCTTTAAAAGCTGGAACAGGATGGCTTTTGGGGGGCAAGGGATGAGATTGTGGTTTGAGTTTTTTGTATGTGGTATCTTGATCAGTTGCAACACAATGCCTGATGCAGAAATAGGAACCAAATAATCTAGAACTGACCTTTACACATTACAAGATTCTGTAGAAGATTGTTGGTTCCCCTTTTTTATTGTGTTAAGGGGATTTGCTTAGCCCCCCTCAAACCTGTTCCATTTTCCTCTTTCTTCTCTGCAAATCACATTCTCGACGACAGAATTCACCCACTGCCAGAGGACCTGGGCTTATTCCTCTGAACTCTACGTCTTGGGTCCATGTTGGGAATAGAAATTCCCTTCAATTTGTGGAGACTAAACGCATGTTTGTAGGTGCACTAGACTGGTACTAGGGATGACAGACTTCCGTATGGGGAGAAACTGGAATTGTTCAGAGTGGAGAAGGTTGAGATTTGATCGAGTCGCTAAAAAGCAAGAAGGCTTTTGGTAGAATAAATAAGGGACTCTGTTAATATTGGCCAGGACACTGGGGATAACTCCCCGCTCTTTGACATCGTGCCATGGGATCTTTTATGTCCACCTGAGGGGACAGACGAGGCCTCTGGGTTTTAATGTCTCATCAAAAGGGAATTGGAGAAATACTTGGTGAACGAGCAGGGCAGTGGGACCAGTTGGATAACTCTACCAAAGAGCTGGCACAGGCATATGGGTTGCATAGCCTCCTTCTGTTGTATGATTCTAAGCCCTCTAGGAATTGATGGCACTAAACTGGTATCTTCACATTGAGCCAGTGTGGGAATTGAGACCGTCATGGCTTCTGAAGGTAAAGCCTACTCTTGGGTAGATTAACTTTTGTATCTAATTGAGACTAGCTCTCCAAAGGGAGGGAGAATGATCCAAAAGATTTGCTATAAACCTTCCTGCAGGGCAAAATATCCGTTTAGCTTGAAGAGCTTGTTTAAGGAGCTGAATCTATTTTATGTAAACTGCTTGAGACTAGGTGAGCTGGGGTTGGATAATTCAGGAAGATAAGACTTTCTACTTGTAGCCTTCATAGAGGCCCTTAGATGCCTCACTTCTTCAAAGTCTTGTTTCACATTCACTTGGTGCCAATTCTCTAGCAAGAAAGTGTGCCGAATCACTACTTGTTTAGTCAACACAAGCTGGTCTCTGCTGGTATCTTCTGCATTCAATACCTGACACAGCTTCTCTCTGTAGTGAGACACTCCTGAAGTTGGGGCAGAAGCATGGCAATAAAGCTGTACTTTGCATCAAACTAGACCTAAATGCTGAGAACTCCTGGGGGCAGCGGAGATGCTAATAATAACCAAATAAATGCCATGACAAGATCCATTTCATGACTCTTGACTATAGCGACAGAACGCTTGGTTGGTGATTCTGTTTCTGTTCCGTGCCTCCACCCACTTTTTTTTTCTTTGAAAGACAACTTCCTATTCTTGCTGTTGGGTTCCTTTTTTTTGATTTAACACTAGTTTGATGCCTGGTCAGTATTTTGCTATCCAGAATTTAGCACATTCAAGGTTCTGACCTTCACACATGTCTTCCTCCAACTCCTTGAAGTGTAGTCATTTACAATGTGTCTTGAATGCTAGTATGTTGCCTTCTAACTGGGCAATACAGATCCTAGGGAATACAGTAGAAGATCCCATGGGATCTACAATGCCTCATGTAGCACCATTTCTATCTCTGTGCACTTCTTTGCAACCATCATACTACATTCCTTTTGGGTTCCTAACTCTCTTGGAATGGAAGAGTTGGGTTCAGCCCATCCTGTCCCACCAGTTTGGAGGCTGTTTGTTTAAACTTTAATATGCCTTCATGAAGCTGGCGCCTTTCCAATGCTAAATGTCCGTGTTGGTGTTTCCATGGCTACTTTTAATAGTGCACTATATCGGGTGACCAGTTTTGATGGGTGCTGCATGGAGTGAGTGCCAGCACTAGTTACCTGTTCATTTATTCTTCTCCCCACTTTTGTTTCGTGGGGTTTAATTGCCAATAGATATTATAAGTTGGGAGGGCCCAGGGGGTGAGTGCTTGGCCCCCAGTTGTATTTAAACTGATCATCTAATGTTTGATCCTTTGGCTCTCTGCTTTCCTGTCTCAATAGGTTCTGGAAATGCATAATGTAGACATGAAAGTTGGTGACTCTGTCAAAATCAAAGGGTTTATTGACCCAGAGGCAGACAGGTAAGATTTAATTGCTTTTTAAATATTCTCATCTGTGCTGCTTTCTCCCCTCCATGGCCTCGACCCCTCCCCATCTCTAAACTCCTAGCCCTACAACCCTTGAACTTGCCATTTCTCCAACTCTGGACTCTTGTGCTTCACCCCCTTATGTCTGTCAACCCACCACTGGTGTCTGAGCCTTGAGCTCTGGCATTCCCTCCCTAAATCTGTGTCTACCCCTCCAATCCTTTTTAAGATACTCCTTAAAACTCACCTTTGACCAAGCTTTTAGTCACATGTCCTAATATCTCCTCGTTTGTCTTGTGCTTCTGTGAAGCACCTTTTGGATGTCTTCCTATATTAAAGGCGCTGCATAAATGCCAGTTGGTTTTTTTTTTTGTTTCCTTGGCTGGAAAGTGTGCGATTCAACCATATAGACCAGAAATCCCAGTTGGCCTCAGCAGAAATTGGGTGCCTGCTCCTAGGAGTTACTGGATTGCAATCGGAACTGCCCTTGCGGTTTTTGGACTTGGCTACAATACTGCTGCAGTTGAATAGCCGCCTTGAGATTTGCTGCCCAAGTTCACGCAAGCGACCATTTGGGGAGATACCAGAAGCCTCGTATCCATGGAACTGTTCCCTAGCATTAGCTGAGGCCTTAAGAGAAAATTGGCAGAGATTCTTGGATGTTTTTTCTGTTGTTCAGTAGAATCTAGGATGGGTGCCGTGTATGATGGACACTGTCAACTGCCAAGGTAGGGTTGACATTGTCCAGCCACTCTTGCATCGTGATGGTTTAGGGATTTGCGGGGGGGAAAGGCCTTCCATAATCCTGATTGAATGAATGCAATGTGGAGCTTGCTTGTGTGACCAGTGATGTGGTTTTCATTAAATTCTGCAGAAAGACTTGCATTTATATCACACATGTCACGACCTCTGGCCATCCCAAATCGATGCAGTACAATGTAGTCATTGTTGAAACTTCCATAATCACCTGGGGTCGTGTGAAGGATGACTTTTCCATTCCATCTGGCTGTTACTTGTTTATCCTGATGGGTCAGGGTGAACTATTGGTCTGCTGGGCACATTAGTGGTTGTGTTACTAGAGTAAGAAGTCAAGTCCCACCATGGCAACTTTGAGAATTTAAAAAAAAAAAAATTTAAAAAAAATTGTTTTTGGGGAAATTAAAAGCTGGTGCCAGTAAGTGACCATGAAGTTGTTGGATTGTGGTTTTTTAAAACCCAACTACAGTAGTTCACTAATGTCTCTTTTAGGGCAGGAAATCTGTCCTTGCCCAGTTTAGCTACAAGTGACTCCAGTCCCATGCTAGTGTGGTTGACTTGTAACTGCCCTCAGAATTGGCCTATTGGGGAGCGGGCAGGAAAGTCATAGTTATACAGCACAGAAAGAGGCCCTTCGGCCCATCGCGTCTGCGCCGGCCATCAAGCCCTGTCTATTCTAATCCCACTTTCCAGCATTTGGTCCGTAGCCTTGTATGCTATGGCGTTTCAAGTGCTCATCCAAATGCTTCTTGAATGTTGAGGGTTCCTGCCTCTACCACCCTTTCAGGCAGTGAGTTCCAGATTCCAACCACCCTCTGGGTGAAAGTTCTTCCTCAAATCCCCTCTAAACCTCCTGCCCCTTACCTTGAATCTATGCCCCCCTGTTATTGACCCCTCTACTAAGGGGAAAAGTTCCTTTCTATCCACCCTATCTATGCCCCTCATAATTTTGTACACCTCAATCAGGTCCCCCCTCAACCTTCTCTGCTCCAAGGAAAACAACCCCAACCTGTCCAGTCTTTCTTCATAGCTGAAGCGCTCCAGCCCAGGTAACATCCTGGTAAATCTCCTCTGCACCCTCTCCAAAGCAATCACATCCTTCCTATAGTGTGGTGACCAGAACTGCACACAGTACTCCAGCTGTGGCCTAACTAGCGTTTTGTACAGCTCCATCATAACCTCCCTGCTCTTATTCTATGCCTTGGCTAATGAAGGCAAGTATCCCATATGCCTTTTTAACCACCTTATCCACCTGTTCTGCTGCCTTCAGGGATCTATGTACATGCACACTAAGGTGCCTCTGATCCTCTGTCTTTCCTAGGGTCTTAACATTCATTGTGTATTCCCTTGCCTTGTTAGTCCGTCCAAAATGCATCATCTCGCACTTTTCAGGGTTAAATTCCATTTGCCACTTCCGCCCATCTGACCAACCCATATATATCGTCCTGTAGCCTGAGGCTTCCTGCCTCGCTATTTACCACCCCACCAATTTTCATGGCGTTGAGGCCAAAATTGGATCAGCCATGATCTCATTAAATGGCGGAGCAGGCTCGAGGGGCCGAATGGCCGATTCCTGCTCCTATTTATGTTCTCTCAAGCTGCTCGGTTGTCAAAAACCGCTCATGGATTGCAGCAGTTTCTTGGGACAACTAGGATCGGCAAGCCATGCCCACATTGTGCGAATTGAAAATCCCACTGGCAATATCTTTTTTTTATTCTCTTGGCTTATTTACAGCAAGGTGTGTGGAGCTTGAACACTTTGTTTTGTTGCAGGTTTTCAATTAATCTGGGAAAAGAGAACTCTGAGTTGGCGTTGCACTTCAACCCTAGGTTTGATGATGATGATGGCAGAGTGATCGTCATTAACAGTAAAGAAGCTGCTGAGTGGAGCACAGAGCAGCGAGAGGAGGTCTTCCCATTCGAGAAGGGAGAAGTCTTTAAGGTGAGGATGGAGGCTGTGATCTAAATGTGTTCCCTGTGGCTGAGGGAGAAGGAGAGCTGCTTCAAGTCTTTGTTGGCCTTCCCTGGTGGATTGGCATCTGAATGTGGTGGTGACCAGGAATGTCTCTTGTTCTGTCCATAGTTATGTTTTGTTAACATATCTATCTTCTAGGAACAAGTGGAGGTGGCCAGAATTTTCCCAAGCTAGGGAGGAAGAATTGGGAGTCAACAGGCTCAAGGGACCAAATGGCCTACTCCTGTTTCCACACCCGACTATATAAGTGTCAGGGGACTGCATTAAGTTGGGAGGTGAAGCTCTTGGGTTCTAATGCTTGCTGACCAGGCTCTGAAGGATCCTAGCTCAGCTGTTCGAAGTCCCTTGTGGCTGTGGAACTCTACCCCAGGAAGAGTGCAGAGCGCATTATCTTTAGTCTGTTCTCCTCCCTTCCTTCTGTTGGGATAAGAGGATTGCTGGGCTGAAGCCATTGTCGCTTCACTGTTGACTTGAGGATGGTGTCCTGCCCACTACAGGCTGCACTTTCTCAAGTCTTCTGTAACGGTCTGTGGACTGGCTCTCCAGTTAGTGGGACTTCAATCACCACTGACAATTTCACTGCTTCCCAGCTCCCAGATTACAGTAAAGTTGAGTGTCTCTGACTTGAAGAACACACCGCCCAGCAATTTATATAAAGGCACCCCTTAAAACCTACCTCTTTGACCAAGCTTTTGGTTACCACCTGTCTGATGGCTTGGTGTCAAATTCTGTCTGATAATCGCTCCTGTGAAGCACATTTTTACTACAATAAAAACACCTTTAAAAATGCAAGTTGTTGCCATGTGCTTAACTTTTTTTTGTCTGTATTGTTGGTTCGGTGTAGGTGGAAGGTCTTTGATACTAATGCTGGGTAGGAGCAAAGAAAAGTTGATGTGATGTGGAATAAACTTTGTTCAGAATTTGGAGCCTTAAAGCTTCAATTAAGCAAATACTGTTAAATTTATAAAACTACAAATGTGCTCCATGTCACGTCTCCCTGTACAGTTTATTGCAAGTGTGTTTTGTTTAATGTATAGGTGCAGAAATGCCTGGGAAAAATAGTCACTAATAAATCCAATAGGGAATTCAGGAGAAACCCTGCCAGTGGTGAGAATGCAGAACTCACTAGCGCAGGGAGTAGCTGAGGTGAATAGCATTGATGCATTTAGTACGTGAGGAAGCAAAGGATCTGTCACTAGGGGAGATGAAGTGGAGTAGGGCGTGGCTCATGGAGCATAGACCAGTTGGCCTCCTCCTGTACTGTAAATTCTATAATTTCCCTTTCTGACACCCATCTTGTTTCCCATTTTTGTCTCGCCAGCTTTCCATTACATTCCATGGAGACGTGTTTGAGATTAAGTTGACCGATGATTGTGTTCTGGAGTTCCCTAACCGGACCTGGATGGATATAATAACCTTCCTTGCTGTGGAAGGGGATGTTAGGGTGCAGTCCCTGAAATTTGATTATTGACCATTTCACTGTCTGTCTGGTGTTTAATGAGCAAATGTGTTGCTATAGGACTTCAAGTGGAAGGACTCTTGTTTTTGGGGTGGGGAGGGAGGGGTGGGTTCAACACTGGGCCATGTTTAGAAGGCAGCTTTTGTGTTGGGAATTTTGTACATCAGGAGCTATGCAAAACTGTTAACTCGTTTTTTAACTCTGCAATATTTTCTAAATGGTTTGGCCATCGGGGCTTGACTTAGAAACTCGGCATTTTCACCCGTTGTCACATTTCTACATTGGCTGTAGCTCAAATCGGTTTAACACTGACCATCCAATGGCTTGGAGCATCCCTCCATCCCATGGGTGTCCATCTGTACAGATCTCTTGGGTGTAACCCAACCTGCCGCCTGAGTCTTCAGACCAGTCTACCCTGGGCTGCTGATCTGTCTTGTCTTCATTGGCTTGTTAATGAACCTTCATAAACTAAACCTATAGTTTAGTCCTACTAGGATCCATCAATCCTTTTTTCTAATGTGGGTAAATAATCAAACCTGAGTCAATCCTCACCCCCTTTTGGATTGGCTTTAACTTGAGACCAATAACTACCACCCAGCTTCCCTGTGGAAAAATTAATGTTTGTCACCTTCCGTCTCTAATTGCCATTTGGTTCCAATGTTACGTGCTGCTACCTCTTGCACCCCGAGGGTGTTGACCCTTTGATGCCAGTATTGACCCTGTTTGCAGGATTTTTCTTTAGCCTATTAAATACTCCAATGAGGAACATTTTAGATTTTATTCCCACTCTAGGATTCCAATTCTTCAGCTCTAGCTTTTCTAAACTGCAAATTCTGGAACTACTTTCTATTGCCAATTGCACTTTCCCCTTTTCCCAAATGGGAAGAGGGAATGTCAAAAGCACATGCTCTTTCTCATTTTCCACCCCTCCATTCAGATATGGGGGAAGAGGATTTGCCTCCAATTCCCTCTTCAACCTCTACTATCTCACTTGTATGTCCTGAGGAACCCTGATCTGGTCCTGACCATGTCTCTAGTAAATACTGCCAATTCTGCCCCCTATAGAGGTAGGGAGAGCAATTGGAGACTCCTTGGGTTTGATGGGGGAAGGAGTGCCCAGGACACTGACCGTCGCGCTCTTGCTCCAAACCTTGGCTGCTGCCATCAGCACCTCATGGACAAATGTTCACGAGGACTGATGTAGAACACAGCATGGGTGCGACAGGTTCGTTTCCTTGTTCATGCAACTGATCTCTGACTTGGTCTTTGATCTCGATCCAGCAACTGAGCAATGTTTGCCTCGAGTGTCTTCAAACCTGCCCACCTTCTCACTGGAGGCCGACTAATCCTGAGGTTCATTAAAGGGCTTGCACAAACTAACTTGCATGAATGTACTTGTTGGGAGATTTATTCATATGCTATTGTACATTTCCCACTTGATATTGGTATACTGTATTTCAATATTCAAATGGCATTAAGTGTTTGTAATAAATTTTCAATTTGGCTGCATGAAGGTGGCTGAATCCCAGACAAAGGGCCAATTCAGGCTTGCTTTTGATCTCGTCCTTTTTAGGTAATCTAAAGATTGTGCACAATTCATTCATTCTGAGTTGCATAATTGTGATTCATTCACTGAATTTTTTTTGTGCTATGGCAGGATTTTCATCGCATTCCAAACTGTACAAGGGCCTAGTCTCGTGACTGGTGTTGAGCACGTGTTTTTTACATTAAATGTGCTCTATAAATTCTCATCCTTGTTTTCAAATCCCTCTGTGGCCTCGCCCCTCCTTATCTCTGACCTCCTCCAGCGCCCCCCCCCCCCACCACCCCCTCTGCCAGAGATCTCTGCGCTCCTCTAATTCTGGCCTCTTGAGCATCCCCCGATTTCCATCATTCCACCATTGGCGGCCGTGCCTTCAGCTGCCTGGGCCCCAAGCTCTGGAATTCTCTCCCTAAGCCTCTCTGCCTCGCTAGTTCTCCTCCTTTTAAGACGCTCCTTAAAACCGACCTCTTTGACCCAAGCTTTTGGTCACATGTCCTAATATCTCCTTATGTGGCTCGGTGTCAAATTTTACGCTCCTGCGAAGTGCCTTGGGACATTTTACTACATTTAAAGGCGCTATTGGAGTCAGCCGTGACTCAGTGAGCAGCACACTTGCCACTCCAGAGACTTAGCACAAAATTCTAGGCTGACACTCCAGGGGGCAGTACTGAGTGAGCGCCGCACTGTCGGAGGGGCAGTACTGAGGGAGCGCTGTACTGTCGTAGGGGCAGTACCGAGGGAGGTCCGCACTGTCGGCGGGTCAGTACTGAGGGAGCGCCACACTGTCGCAGTCCCTTGTGGCTGTAGAACTCTACCCAGGAAGAGTGCAAAGTGCATTCTTTAGTCTATTCTCCCTTCTGTTGGGATAAGTGGATTGCTGGGCTGAAGCCATTGTCGCTTTGATGTCCTACAGGCTGCACTTCCTCAAGTCTTCTGTAACGGTCTGTGGACTGGCTCTCCAGTTAGTGGGACTTCAATCACCACTGACAATTTCACTGCTTCCCAGATTACAGTAAGGTTGCGTGTCTCTGACTTGAAGAACACACCACTTAGCAATTTGGCTGTTTAAGCTTTGTTGGAAACCTCTGCAATCCTCCTGTACGCTGAGAATAGTTGTTTTTGTGTGTGCTGGTACTTATGCTCTGGCATATGCCCCATAAAGTAGCAGGCCTACTCCAAGCCAGGGTGCCTATAGCATTGAGTCGCCTCCACGTGGAGGCAGTGCTGCAGCTTAAACCTACTGGCTTCCAGTTTTTTTTTCTGTCTGCCTCTGCCATTGACCACTAGCTGCAATAAAATGCCTCTTTTTTTTTTCCTTTTTCAATAGATTGCCTGTCTGTTGTACATTCCCCTGCCCGCACACCAGGAGCTGGTGTCCTAGCTTGCATTGATTCCACTAGGATGTGGGTCCGTTGCCTACGGTCAACTGTGGGATCACATTGGAAGCAAAGCCACTAAATCTAGAACGGGGCAATAATAACTAGGTCAATTTATCAAATGTAAGACTTTAAACTGTCCCAACTATGATGGGCCTTGCTTTGGAAAGTTAGATGCCATCTGCCTTGTACTCCCATTAACTATACTGTTTCACTGTCTAATTTTTTTAATTTGTTTATGGGATGTGGGTGTCACTGGCATAAGAACATTAAAAAATAGGAGCAGGAGTAGGCCATACAGCCCCTCGGGCCTGCTCCGCCATTCAATAGGATCATGGCTGATCTGAATCTAGACTCACTTCCCTGCCCTCTCCCCGTAACCCCTAATTCCCTTATCTGCTAGGAAACTGGCTATCTCCATTTTAAATTTATTTAATGTTGCAGCTTCCGCAGCTCTCTTGGGTAGCAAATTCCATAGATTTACTACCCTCTGAGTGAAGAAGTTTCTCCTCATCTCAGTTTTGAAAGGGCAGCCCCTTATTCTTAGATTATGCCCCCTAGTTCTAGTCTCACCCATCAGTGGAAACATCCACCCAATCAAGCCCCCTCACAATCTTATGTTTTGATAAGATCGCCTCTCATTCATTCTTCTGAGCTCCAATGAGTAGAGTCCCAACCTACTCAACCTTTCCTCATACGTCAACCCCCTCATCTCCGGAATCAACCGAGTGAACCTTCTCTGGACCGCCTCGAGAGCAAGTATATATCTTTTCTTAAATATGGAAACCAAAACTGCACGCAGTATTCCAGGTGTGGCCTCACCAATACCCTGCATAACTGCAGCAAGACTTCCCTGTTTTTATACTCCATCCCCCTTGCAATAAAAGCCAAGATTCCATTGGCCTTCCTGATCACCTGCTGACTAACTTTTTGTGTTTCATGCACCAGGACCCCCAGATCCCTTTGTACTGTAGCACTTTGCAGTTTCTCTCCATTTAGATAATAACTTGCTCTTTGATTTTTTTCTGCCAAAATGCATAACCTCACAATTTCCAACATTATATTGCATCTGCCAAATCTCTGCCCACTCACTTAGCCTGTCTGTCCTTTTGCAGGTTTTTTATGTCCTCCTCACTCACTGCTTTCCCTCCCATCTTTGTATCGTCGGCAAACTTGGATATGTTGCACTCGGTCCCTTCCTCCAAATCGTTAATATAGATTGTAAAGAGTTGGGGTCCCAGCACTGACCCCTGCGGAACACCACTAGTTACTGATTGCCAGCCCGAGAATGAACCATTTATCCCAACTCTTCGTTTTCTGTTAGATAGCCAATCTTCCACCCATGCCAGTATATTACCCCCAATCCTGTGATTTCTTATCTTGATCAGTAATCTTTTGTGTGAAACCTTGTCAAATGCCTTTTGGAAGTCCAAATACACTACATCCACTGGTTCCCCTTTATCCACCCTGTATGTTACATCCTCAAAGAATTTGAGCAAATTTGTCAAACAGACTTCCCCTTCATAAGACCATGCTGACTCTGTCCTATTAAATTATGTTTATCCAAATGCTCTGTTACTGTTTCCTTAATAATGGACTACAACATTTTGCCAACCACAGATGTTAGGCTAACTGGTCTATAGTTTCCAGCTTTTTGTCTACTTCCCTTCTTAAATAAGGGTGTTACATTAGCAGTTTTCCAATCTGCCGGGACCTTTCCTGAGTCCAGGGAGTTCTGGAAAATAATCACCAATGCATCCACAATCCCTACCGCCACTTCTCTCAAGACCCTAGGATGTAGGCCATCAGGTCCGGGGGATTTATGCACCTTAAGTCCCATTATTTTACTGAGTACCATCTCCTTAGTGATTTTAATCGTCTTTAGCTCCCCCCCCCCCCCCCCCACCCAACCATTGCCCCCTGTGTCCAGTGTTGGGATATTTTTAGTGTCCTCTACTGTAAAGACTGATACAAAATATTTGTTCAGCGTCTTTGCCATCTCCATGTTCCCCACCACTAGTTTCCTGGTCCCATCCTCTAAGGGACCAATGTTCACTTTAGCCACCCTTTTTCTTTTTATATAGCTGTAGAAACTCTTGCTATCTGTTTTTATATTTTTTGCTAGTTTACTTTCATAATCTATCTTCCCTTTTCCTTAATTAATCTTTTAGTTATTGTTTGCTGGCTTTTAAATGCTTCCCAATCTTCTATCCTCCCACTAGATTTGGCTACTTTATTTGCCCTTGTTTTCAATTGGATACTATCCTTTATTACTTTACTAAGCCACGGGTGGCTGTCTTTTCTTTTACTCCCCTTTTTCCTCAGTGGAATATATTTATCTTGAAAGATGTGAAATATCTCCTTGAATGTAGACCACTGCTCTTGTACCGTCTTACACTTTAATCTGTTTTCCCAGTCCACTTTAGTCAATTCTACTCTCTGAAGGTACATAGTCTCCTTTATTTAAGCTCAGTATGCTGGTTTGAGATCCAAATCTCTCACCCTCAAACTGAATTTGGAATTCAACCATATTATGGTCACTCATTCCAAGGGGCTCCTTTACTAGGACAATTTTTATTAATCCTGTTTCATTACACAGGACCAGATCTAAGATTGCCTGCCCCCTGGTTGGTTCAGTTACATACTGCTCAAGGAACCTGTCCCTAATACACTCTATAAACTCTTCCTCAAGGCTGCCATGCCCAATTTGATTAGTCCAGTCAATATGAAAGTTAAAATCCCCCATGATTATAGCTGTTCCCTTATTACAAGCCCCAACTATTTCCTGATTTATACTCCGACCAACAGAGTTGCAACTGTTAGGAGGCCTATAGACTACGCCCACTAGTGACTTTTTCCCCTTCTTCTTCCTTATCTCCACCCAAACTATTTCACTATCCTGATCCTTTGACCCAATATCATTTCTGACTATTGCAGTGATTCCATCCTTGATTAACATAGCAACCCCACCTCCCTTTCCTTCCTGTCTGTCAAATACCCTTGTATGTTTAGTTCCCAGTCATGATTATCTTGCAGCCATGTTCCTGTAATGGCCACCAGATCATACCCATGTGTAGTTATTTGTACCGTCAATTTTGTTGCAAATGCTGCATGCATTCAGATAAAGAACTTTCAAATATGTTTTCTGACAATTTATTCCTGCTTTTACCCCTATTACTACTTTACCTTTTATCATTATACATTCTGTCCCTTCCTGACACACTCTGGTTTTTAATTCCCCCACTGCTACCTTGCTCTATTGCCTTCTCTGCTGTCATTTTTATTTTTCGCTCTCTTAAAACCTCCCCCCCCCCCCCCCCCCCCCCCCCCCCCACCCCCCCACCCCCCAACTAATTAGTTTAAAGCCCTCTCTACAGCCCTAGTTATTCGATTACGCCAGGACTCTAGTCCCGGCACTGGCCAAGTGAAGTCCGTCCCAACGGAACAGCTCTCCCCTGTCCCAGTACTGATGCCAGTGTCCCAGGAAGCAAAACCCATTTCTCCCACACCAGGCTTTGAGCCACGCATTTAACTCTCTAATTTTATTTACCCTAGCCAAATTTGAACGTGGTGTGGAGATGCCGGTGTTGGACTGGGGTGGACAAATGTAAGAAATCACAACACCAGGTTATAGTCCAACAGCTTTATTTGAAATCACAAGCTTTCGGAGCGCTGTTCCTTCGTCAGGTGAAGTGGAGAGATGCATTAAAAACACAGCTTATATAGTCAGAGAATGATGTCAGATGTTTACAGGTAATCTCTCTAACTGCCATTTATCACATCTCTCTGGTGGTGGTGGTGGAATTCCCATGCACCTGCTGCCCCTTGTCCTTCTATGTGGAAGAGGTCTGGCTAAGACAGAGCAGACTGTTTTCCCCACTGGTGCAATAAAGACAACTTGACTATCGATCCAAACCTTGTGTCGAGTGTTGGTTTAAAATAGTCCACAACAATTTCAAGGTGGGTACACAACTGAGTTTTTAAACCATGCTCATGACTGGATTGACATCTGGCTTTGCAGCCGCTCCTGAGATAGGCAGGCCTGGTTGTTCATTATTGTCCATCCGATGGGTGCGTACGGATCGGGGGTAAAGCAACTTTAAAAAAGGGCAGCACCATTTCCAGTTGGAACCCTCGGTTTAGGTGCTGTTCCCTCAGCTGTACACAAGCCTCGCACCAGTTCCTGCAGACCTTTGAGCCGAGCTTCCGTACCGTGGTGGAGGTCACCGAGTAAGCAATTGGCCACCCTAGTGGTTTGGACGCTCGTCACGGGAAGGGTGAAAGATTCTCCGGGACCGCAACCCGCAGATAGTTTATGATCATTATTAAGAGGCCGCGCTGTCGGAGGTCAGCTTTTCCTTCTGTGCTTTGCAGTGAGAGGAATCTTTCCACGGTGGGTGAATCTATTTCAGTGGATGTTCAAAGTGTAACCTTTATTACAAGATAGTGATCAACGGTCAACCGAGATTAACTTTTAGAAACTTAGAAAAATAGGAGCAGGAGTCGGCCCTTCGAGCCTGCTCCGCCATTCAATATGATCATGGCTGATCCTCTATCTCAATACCATATTCCCGCTCTCTCCCCATACCCCTTGATGCCTTTTGTGTCTAGAAATCTATCTATCTCCTTCTTAAATATATTCAGTGGCTTGGCCTCCACAGCCTTCTGTGGTAGAGAATTCCACAGGTTCACCACCCTCTGAGTGAAGACATTTCTCCTCATCTCAGTCCTAAATGTCCTACCCCATATCCTGAGACTACTCGTTCTAGACCCCCCCCCCCCCCCCCCAGCCAGGGGAAACATCCTCCCTGCATCCAGTCTGTCTAGCCCTGGCAGAATTTTATACGTTTCGATGAGATCCCCTCTCATTCTTCTAAACTTGAGTGAATACAGGCCTAGTCGACCCAATCTCTCCTCATACGACAGTCCTGCCATCCCAGGAATCAGTCTGGTGAACCTTCGCTGCACTCCCTCTATGGCAAGTATATCCTTTCTTAGGTAAGGAGAACAAAACTGCACACAGTACTCCAGGGGTGGTCTCGCCATGCTCCACACAAGCCTCCTCCCACCCTACTTCATCGAACTCCATCACCGTATCTGATAAAGGTCCCCACACACACCTTCAGAGTTCTTACCCCTGCCTCAGATCAACGCTGCGGCATTTTCATTTTGCGTAAGATTTATGAGTGGTTCCAGGGATGAGGGACTTCAGTTACGTGGATAGACTGGAGAAGCTGGGGTTGTTCTCCTTAGAGCAGAGAAGGGTTGAGAGGAGATTTGAACGAGGTGTTCAAAATCATCAGGGGTCTAGACAGAGTAGATAGAGAGAAACTGTTCCCATTGCTGGAAGGGTCGAGAACTAGAGGACACAGATTTAATGTGATTGGCAGAAGAACCAAAGGGAAAACTTATTTACGCAGCGAGTGGTTAGGATCTGGAATGCACTGCCTGAGAGGGCGGTGGAGGCAGATTCAATCGTGGCTTTCAAAAGGAAATTGGATAAGTACCTGAAAGAAAAAAGATTTGCAGGGCTACGGGGAATGGGCGGGGGAGTGGGACTAGCTGAAGGGCTCTTGCAGAGAGCCGACACGGGCTCGACGGGCCGTCTCGACGAGTCATCTTCCAGAACTCGATAGACTCTGGAACAGTACCCATGGATTGGAGGGTAGCTAATGTTACCCCACTATTCAAAAAAGGTGGTAGAGAAAAAGCGGAGAATTATAGACCGGTAAGTGGGGAAAATGCTAGAATCTATTATAAAAGATGTAATAGCAGAGCACTTGGAAAACAGTGACAGGATATGACAAAGTCAACATGGATTTACAAAAGGTAAATCATGCTTGACTAATCTACTGGAATTTTTTGAGGATGTAACTGGTAAAATAGATAAGGGAGAACCAGTGGATGTGGTGTATTTGGACTTTCAGAAGGCTTTCGATAAGGTCCCACATAAGAGATTAGCGTGCAAAATTAAGGCACATGGGATTGGGGGCAAGGTATTGACTTGGATAGAGAACTGGTTGGCGGACAGAAAGCAAAGAGTTGGAATAAACGGGTCGTTTTCCGAGTGGCAGGCAGTGACTAGTGGGGTACCGCAAGGATCGGTCCTAGGACCCCAGCTGTTCACAATATATATTAATGATCTGGACGAGGGAATTGGATGTAATATCTCCAAATTTGCAGACGACACAAAGCTGGGTGGGAGGGTAAGCTGTGAGGAGGATGTCGTGAAACTCCAGTACGATTTGGACAGATTGGGTGATTGGGCAGAAACATGGCAAATGCACTATAATGTGGATAAATGTGAGGTTATCCACTTTGGTGGCAAAAACAGGAAGGCAGATTATTATTTGAATGGCAATAGATTGGGAGAAGGGGAAGTGCAAAGAGACCTGGGTGATCTTGTGCACCAGTCGCTGAAGGTAAGCATGCAGGTGCAGCAGGCGGTTAAGAAGGCAAATGGTATGTTGGCCTTCGTAGCAAGAGGGTTTGAGTACAGTAACAAGGACGTCTTGCTACAGTTGTACAGGGCCTTGGTGAGACCGCACCTTGAGTATTGTGTGCAGTTTTGGTCACCTTACCTGAGGAAGGACGTTCTTGCCATGGAAGGAGTGCAGCGAAGATTCACCAGGCTGATACCTGGGATGGCAGGAATGACGTATGAGGAGAGATTGTGTCGATTGGGATTATACTCGATGGAGTTTAGAAGATTGAGAGAGGATCTCATCGAAACCTATAAAATTCTGTCAGGCCTGGACAGACTAGATGCAGGAAGGATGTTTATGATGGCCGGGGAGTCCAGAACCAGGGGTCATATTCTAAGGATAAGGGGTAAGCCATTTAGGACTGAAATGAGGAGGAATTTCTTCACCCAGAGAGTGGTGAACCTGTGGAATTCTCTGCCACAGAGGGTGGTGGAGGCCAGTTCATTAAATATATTCAGAAAAGAGTTGGATATATTTCTTAAGGCTAAAGGGATCAAGGGATATGGGGAGAAGGCAGGGACAGGGTACTGAATTTGGATGATCAGCCATGATCTCATTGCATGGCGGAGCAGGCTCGAGGGGCCGAATGGCCGACTCCTGCTCCTAGCTTCTATGTTTCTACTGAGCTGTAACCATCCTATAATGACAGTCACCCTTGTGGCCTCTGAGATTCAGTGCCAGTCTGTGGTGCTCAGGATTCCTGTCCGTGAAGAACTCGTTGAAGCTGAAATGAGTTTGGGGAGCAACCTACGAGTTCATGACCTTTGCACTCTGCAGCCAATGAACTCCTCCACCTGAACAGAGAAGGCCCTCATCCCACCAGTCATGTTTAGTAGCAGAATGGTGCTTGGGCCCTAAAGGAGAGGGCACAGGGTGTTCTGCCCACTGAAGTGAGAAAAATTCACGGGGAGTTCTACAACAGAATCGGTAAGAAATTCAGCAAAAGGAACAAAGTTGTTGTTTTATCCATTATTTCCTTCTCCGATACTGTAAACCAAGTCTCTGCTTCTGCCCTCGTCTCCAAATTCCCTGTAAAAAAGGAAAAACTTATTAATCGTAACATTATTGTCCGTGTCGACGACACACTCCAGTCCCTCCAGCGCCCACTGGTCACGGAAAGCCTCAGGCGTATCGGCGGACACCGCATGCTCCGTCTCTAGGGACGCCCGGGTGCGAAAGTGGCCGCGGAAGAGAGGCGGGCAGCCGCAGCAAACGGTCCCCGTCAACGTTGCCTCTAAGCCGTGCCGCCGCGCAGCAATGGGAAAGGTGCCGCGCGGGGCCGCTCACCGGCTTTTCCACCGTGAGTACCGCGCACGGGCAGAAATGTAAAGGGACCGCGCAGTAAAAGAAATAGGCCGCGCAGAGCAAAGCGCCGCTCACAGGGAACGTCGGTTCCCTCCACTGCGCTCTGCCTGGACCTGTTAATGGCCACCTTGGCCAGACCCAGGCCCAGGAGCGGACCCACGAGGAGCTCCTCTGACCGGCCCGCTCCCCTCCGCACCGGGTGGCCAAAGATCAGGAGCGTGGGGACTGAAGTGCAGCCAGAAATTGAGAGGCAGCCCCCCCTTTTCGAATAGCGGAGGCGGGGCTGCAATCCCTCACACTCCGTCTAGACGTGGAGCGTGGACTCCTCCAGTGCTCTTGTCTCTCCCCCTCCAGGTCCACAGTCAAGCATACGACCACCAGCACCTACAGCTGAGTCTGGCTGGGGCCAAGTGGATCGGGCTCCTGAGCAGGGATTATTGATGATAGAAACATAGATAAATAGGAGCAGGAGTCGGCCATTCGGCCCCTCGAGCCTGCTCCGCCATTTAATATGATCATGGCAGATCCTCTATCTCAATACCATATTCCCACTCTCTCCCCATATCCCTTGGTGCCTTTTGTGTCTAGAAATCTATCTATCTCCTTCTTAAATATATTCAGTGACTTGGCCTCCACAGACTTCTGTGGTAGAGAATTCCACAGGCTCACCACCCTCTGAGTGAAGAAACCTCTCCTCATCTCAGTCCGAAATGTCCTACCCAGTATCCTGAGACTGTGACCCCTCGTTCTAGATCCCCCCAGCCAGGGGAAACATCCTCCCTGCATCCAGTCTGTCTAGCCCTGTCAGAATTTTATACGTTTCAATGATTGTTATAGACCCCCAGGTCAGACACCCGAATGTGATGAGTTACTATGGAAACCACAGATGAAACCAGAACTAGGGGCCATAAATATAAGATGCTGGAGTCACTACGACTCTCAAGAGTTACCGCAGGGCTTTTGAAGAAGTCTCGCAAGCCTGTAAGTCTTAAGGTTAAGGAGCCTAGGCTTACAAAGAGGCTGTGGCCATTTTTTGAGTTGTAAGTTGCAGTCAGTCGTACCTCCACACCGCCCCGCTGGGAAACACGCCAATGTTGGCGAAACGTCTGGCTGAGGAACTCCCTGTATGATCGGCGGCGCTCATGCCTTCCGTAGGAGGGGAATGGCAAACCAAAGACAAATGGTCCATTTTGGGTGGGGCCCAGACAAAAGCCCCCCCCCGTCAGACTCGCTCCAACAGGGCTGACCGTACCAGACTCTGCCAACCAAGATGGTGGCCGGGCGCGAGTGAAGGCGAATCGAACGTGGCCCGACGGCGGTCAATCAACTCTGGTTACCCGGGATAGGAAAGTCACCGGCACTTCCGAGGAACCGGGGGACCGGTGCGGGGCGGGGCCACGAAAAGATTTTCCAAGTTGGAGATGACAAAAAGGAGATTTTTAAATTTTTAAAAATTCATTGCTGGGATGTGGGCGTCGCTGGCTAGGCCTGCATTTAGTGCCCATCCCTAATTGCCCTTGAGAAGATGGTGGTGAGCCGCCTTCTTGAACCGCTGCAGTCCATATGGTGTAGGTACACCCACAGTGCTGTTAGGAAGGGAGTTCCAGGATTTTGGCCCAGCGACAGTGAAGGAACAGCGATACAGGTCCAAGTCAGGATGGTGTGTGGCTTGGAGGGGAACTTGTAGGTGGTGATGTTCCCATGCGTCTGCTGCCCTTGTCCTTCTAAGTGGTAGAGGTCGCGGGTTTGGAAGGTGCTGTTGAAGGAGCTTTGGCGAGTTGCTGCAGTGCATCTTGTAGATGGTACACACTGCAGCCACAGTGCGCCGGTGGTGGAGGGAGTGAATGTTAAAGGTGGTGGATGGAGTGCCAATCAAGCGGGCTGCTTTATCCTGAATGGTGTCGAGCTTCTTGAGTGTTGCTGGAGCTGCACTCATCCAGGCAAGTGGAGAGTATTCCATCACACTCCTGACTTGTGCCTTGTAGATGGTGGAAAGGCTTTGGGGAGTCAGGAGGTGAGACACTCGCCACAGAATTCCCAGCCTCTGGCCTGCTCTTGTAGCCACAGTATTTATATGGCTGGTCCAGTTCAGTTTCTGATCAATGGTAACCCCCAGGATGTTGATAGTGGGGGATTCAGCGATGGTAATGCCATTGAATGTCAAGGGGAGATGGTTAGAGTCTTGCCTGTTGGAGATGGTCATTGCCTGGCACTTGTATGGTGCGAATGTTACTTGCCACTTGTCAGCCCAAGTCTGAATGTTGTCCAGGTCTTGCTGCATATGGAGCAACCCCACCTCGAGAAAGACCGTCTAAGAGACGTTGCTCTCCGGAAACTCCCTGAGATTGTATGACCAGAGCCCCAGTTTGAAGCCAGGTCGAATTCCACACTGGGTGGGTGGGGTGCGAGTGTAAATAGTTGTTGTACCTGGTTGGGTATTTGTTTGCGATCGTCGATGCGATGTTTGTTATGATAACGCGTGTCTATTGTAGTAAAGCTTCGTACACATCAGATGATGACTAAAGGGCGATTAAGCTCAACCTCATGACCACGACTCAGTTTCGACTACACCTTGGTGCTGGCTTCGATGCTTGGTGGGACCTGTGCCAGCCGCCCGTATTCACACAAGATCTACTTGGTCCTCCCCAACACCCGAGTACCCGTGGCCCGCCTTGGCCTGTGATGGCTCGTTGGACTTGACCCCGTGGACGAGCCGCGTAAAGACTCGAAATAGACACTCACTTAATGAGCCCGTCATCCGATGCCCCACGAGTGTCCTCAAATAGTCACTAAATCCAATCGGGAGCTCAGGAGAAACTTCTTTACCCAGAGAGTGGTGAGAATGTGGAACTCGCTACCACAGGGAGTGGTTGAGGCGAATAGTATCGATGCATTTGAAGATCAGCCACGATCTTGTTGAATGGCGGAGCAGGTTCGAGAGGCCTCATGGCCTCCTGCTCCTATTTCTTAGGTTCTTATGTTCTTATGTTCTTATATAATTTGGTACCTACCTCTTGTATTATGCGAGCTCCCCCCGAGCCAGGAACCAGTCCAGCTCTCTGGTAAAGGTACACAATGACTCAACATACTCCATATCATACCATGAGAAGGTAAATGAGGCTCGAGTCACCCACTGTTCTTCGATATGGGGCGCTCTACTTTAGCAGTGTAGGTGGGAAGAGGCGCTGAGATTGTTGACGAGTTAGTAATGTGGGAACAGAAGAAGGCCATTCAGCCCCGCGAGCCTGCTCCGCCATTCAATCCAATCGGAAATTCAGGAGAAACTTCTTTACCCAGAGAGTGGCGAGAATGTGGGAGTGGTTGAGGCGAATAGCACAAATACATTTAAAGGGAAGCTGGATAAACACATGAGGGAGAAGGGAATAGAAGGTTATGTTGATAGGGTGAGATGGAGCAGGGTGAGAGGAGGCTCGTGTGGAGCAGAAACACCGGCACGGACCAGTTGGGCCGAATGGCCTGTTTCTGTGCTGTACATTCTATGTAACTTTGTCGAGAAATTTATTTTTGTACATGCAAGGTGGTGGAATCCATTAGCACAGGGGGCTTTTGAAGCCAAAATCAATTGAAGAGGGAATTAGATAAACAAGTTAAAGAAAAATATTAGAGGGTAGAGGAAAATGGGGGTTGGAGTCGATTGCTCTGATGAGGGGTTAGCACCGGCCACAGACACAATGGGCCGAATGACTTTCTGTTCCGAAATGTCCAGGCTTGCACTGTGAGCAGATGTACACACCTGCATCGGAAGATAAAGAGACATCAGGGAGTCGGTGCCTAGCTTAATGAACTAGAGAACAAGATACACTTCCAGGGATCATGTCATCGCTTGAACAGACAAAGATGGCCTCAGTGACTTGGTTGGTAATCCAAGATTAACGTGCACTGGCAGTTAGGATTCCGCCGATTCCACCCCCCGCCCCCGGCCACTGTCGCCTGTTGAACCAGACTGTTCTCAACTTTGGCGTGCTATTTAACCCTGAGCCGAGCTTCCGTCCCCATATCCTCTCCATCACCAAGGCCACCTACTTCCTCCACTGTCACATCACTCGTCTCCACCCCTGCCTCAGCTCATCTGCTGCTGAAACCCTCATCCATGCCTTTGTTACCTCCAGACTCGATTATTCCAACACACTCCTGGCCGGCCTCCCATCCTCCATAAACTTCAGCTCATCTGAAACTCTGCTGCCCCGTGTCCTAACTCGCAGCAAGTCCCTTTCGCCCATCACCCCCTGTGCTCGTTGACCTACACTGACTTCCAGTCCCCCAGTGTCCCAATTTAACATTTCTCACACTCATGTTTAAATCCCTCATGGCCTCACCCTTCACTATCTCTGTAACCTTCGCCAGCCCTACAAACGCTCCACCCAACTGCCTCCAACCGCCTCCAAGATCTCTACGCTCTTCCGATGTGGGCGTCGCTGGCAAGGCCGGCAATTGTTGCCCATTTCTAGTTGCCCTGGAGAAGGTGGTGGTGAGCCTTCTTGAACCGCTGCAGTCCGTGTGGCGCCGGCTGGTTTTATTCTTGATAAACGGGCTTGATACAATGGAGTGGCTTGCTGGGCCTCTTCAGAGGGCAGTTAAGGGTCAACCACGTATCGACAGGTAGTTGCGTTCCTTCGACACGCACGCATGTGGCTCAGCTGGTAGCACTCTCCCCTCTGAGTCAGAAGGTTGTGGGTTCAAGTCCTCACTCCAGGGACTTGAGCACAAAATCCAGGCTGACACTCCCAGAGCAGTGCTGAGGGAATGCTGCACTGTCAGAGGTGCCGTCTTTCAGATGAGATGTTAAAATCCGGTCTGCCCTCTCAGGTGGACGTAAAAGTCCCCACGGCACTATTTTGAAAAAGAGCAGGGGGGAGTTCATCCTGGTCAATATTTATCCCTCAACTAACATCACTAAAACAGATGATCTGGTCATTATCACATTGCTATTTGTGGGAGCTTGCTGTGTGCAAATTGGCTGCCGCGTTTCCCACATTACAACAGTGACTACACTTCAAAAAGTACTTCATTGGCTGTAAAGCGCGTTGGGACGTCCTGAGGTTGTGAATGACGCTGTATAGATGCAAGTCTTTCTTTTCTTTCACACAAGCCTAGACACACCATTCCCAATGCTATAATTATTAAATGATCTTCTGTACCTCCCAAAAGAAAAACCCCGCAATCCCTCTGACGCCGTCTCATTGGGAGGACTCGTAAAAATCAACATTTCATTGTGCAGTACACACGTCTGCTGCATATATGACAAATAAAATTGAATTGAATTGAACTTACCAGGTACAAAGTAATCCTTGTACTTCTCTTCACTGTGAAAAGAACAAAAAGCCATCCTAAAGTGTTTACTGAGCCAAAATCTCTGACAGGTAAATATGCACTGAGTTTAACACCATGTCCCTTTAACACAACCCCACCGCCAGCTTAATCGCTGCCAATTGTACCAGCGGCTTCTTTGATTGGATGCACCGGTGTGCCTGGCACTTGATTGGTTGTTGCCTCCAATGGGTGGGGGGCGTTGCCTGAGAGTAAGCGCACTGATTGGACCATCGTAAGTGCCAGTCATGTGCAACCTGATGACAATGCTGCTGATATAAGCCTGTGGCTGGAGCAGCTACTGCATGTGTTCTGTCAGGAAGCTGATTCTAACTGTAAACTGAGAGAGGGAACAAATAACCACCTCACCACCGAACATGAAGCCTGTGAGTATTGAACTGCCACTGGGTTGATATACAGGAAACTTTGTGCTATCCGGGACCGAGCTGTTGCTGTTCCCTGAAAACTGCCGGACACTCCAGCTGCAATGTTGAAACATATGGAGATTTTCATCTCCGTATGAATCAACAAACCCTGTTGCTTGGCAACAGTTGGCAAGCATCTCTGTAGCGTCTCTAGCTGAAGCTGTTGCTTAGCTACAGACCTTGCAGAGCCTGACTTTTCAGGAAAAAAGCAACGAAATGAAACAAAAAGGGGAAAAAAAAACGGCTCCTGATTTTTGCCAGTGGCTCGAGCTTGCCGGACATTTAGCCTCCGGATAACACAAAGTTTCCTGTAGAAGGGTTTCGACCTGAAACGTTAACTCTATTTCTCTCTCTCAACGGATGTTGCCTGGCCTGCTGAGTTTTTCCAGTATTTTCTGTTGTTATTTTGGATTTCCAGCATCCGCAGTATTTTGCTATCGTACTGGGGTTGATATAACTGGTGTGAAGCTTGAGTTGTCTATTATCTCTCAGGTACTCTAATGCCAGCTGATTTGGGGGGGAAATACCTCGGAAATGTGTTTCTCATCAGGGTCTTTACTCTACAGCTGGTGACCTTGTTGGTGTTTGTTTTTTAAAGCATTTTTTTTTGTCATTAACTCGTCACCCATACAAAGACAATAATTCCAGTCAATATTTAAGCAATCTTTGTCAGTAGGCCTAAAGAGGTTGAGTGGCTGGAAGACCCCCTAATGGTGAGCCAGAGTGGGTGGTGGGACAAAAGTTCAGTGATTTGGGGAGGGGAATGAAGTGGCTGATCAATACCTCTTGATTCCTACAACTAGTGTGTGGCTCTTGAGTGCCACCTACTTTAAATGAAATTGCAGCTTTACTCTTTAAGTGTTTTTTTTGAGACCTCCTCCTAAATTGGGATCCCTGGATACCAATTAAGTGCTTGAGATCTTAAGGGGACCCATGAGGCTATCAATCCAGGGCCTGGCATACTTGTTCAAAGTTAAGCATAGTATCTCAATTAAGAAAAAGACTTTCATTTCTATAGTGCCTTCCATGACCACCGGATGTCTCAAAGTGCTTTACAGCCAATTAAGTACTTTTTTGAAGTGTAGTCACTGCTGTAATATGGGAAACGTGGCAGCCAATTTGCGCACAGCAAGCTCCCACAAACAGCAATGTGATAATGACCAGATAATCTGTTTAGTGATGTTGGCTGAAGGATAAATATTGGCCCAGGACACCGGGGAGAACCCCCCCCCCCCCGCCGCCGCTGCCGCTCTTCTTCGAGATAGTGCCATGGGATCTTTTATGTCCACCCGAGAGCGCAGACGGGGCCTCGGTTTAACGTCTCATCTGAAAGACGGCACCTCTGGCAGTGCGGCGCTCCCTCAGCGCTGCACTGGGAGTGTCCGCCTAGCTTTATGCGCTCAAGTCCCTGGAGTGGGACTTGAACCCACAACCTTCTGACTTGGGTGAGCCTGCTGCCCACTGAGCCATGGCTGACGCTGCCTGTAAATTTATGCTGATTTTAATGACCTGTGTCCCCAAGCACTTTATGCGGTGGTAACATGACTTTATCTTTGGGTAGTTGGCACTGACCTGTTGGCAGTCAGGTTGGAGTGTCAGTTTTGGGGTCTTCTACACCAGTTTGGAAGCCATTGTTTTGGGATTCTCTTGTTTGACTTGTGTTCAAATTGCCAATCCTTTTTAAAGCTGGAACAGGATGGCTTTTGGGGGCAAGGGATGAGATTGTGGTTGAGTTTTTTGTATGTGGTATCTTGATCAGTTGCAACATAATGCCTGATGCAGAAATGGGAACCAAATAATGTAGAACAGACCTACGTGTCCTCTTTCCACATTACAAGATTCTGTAGAAGATTGTTGGTTCCCCTTTTTTATTGTGTTAAGGGGATTTGCTTAGGCCACCCTCCCCCCCCCCCCCTTCAAACCTGTTCCATTTTCCTCTTTTTCTCCTCTGTAAATCACATTCTCTGACCGAATTCACCCACTGCCAGAGGACCTGGGCTTATTCCTCTGAACTCTACGTCTTGGGTCCATGTTGGGAATAGAAAGTCCCTTCAATTTGTGGAGACTAAACACATGTTTGTAGGTGCACTAGACTGGTACTAGGGATGACCGACTTCCGTATGTGGAGAAACTGGAATTGTTCAGGGCGGAGAAGGTTGAGATTTGATCGAGTCTTTAAAAATGAAGAGTGGTTTTGGTAGAATAAATAAGGGACTCTGTTAATATTGGCCAGGACACTGGGGATAACTCCCCGCTCTTTGACATCGTGCCATGGGATCTTTTATGTCCACCTGAGGGGACAGACGAGGCCTCTGGGTTTTAATGTCTCTTCAAAAGGGAATTGGAGAAATACTTGGGGAACGAGCAGGGCAGTGGGGCCAGTTGGATAACTCTACCAAAGAGCTGGCACAGGCATATGGGTTGCATAGCCTCCTTCTGTTGTATGATTCTAAGCCCTCTAGGAATTGATGGCACTAAACTGGTATCTTCACATTGAGCCAGTGTGGGAATTGAGACCGTCATGGCTTCTGAAGGTAAAGCCTACTCTTGGGCAGATTAACTTTTGTATCTAATTGAGACTAACTATCCAAAGGGAGGGAAAATGATCCAAAAAAATTAGCTATAAACCTTCCTGCAGGGCAAAATATCTGTTTTTAGCTTGAAGAGCTTGTGTTTTTTAAGGAGCTAAATCTATTTTGTGTAAACCTGCTTGAGACTAGGTGAGCTGGGGTTGGATAATTCAGGTAGATAAGACTTTCTACTTGTAGCCTTCATAGAGGCCCTTGGATGCCTCACTACTTCTTCAAAGTCTTGTTTCACATTCACTTGGTGCCAATTCTCAAGGGGGAAAAAAAGTCAACACAAGCTGGTATCTTCTGCATTCAATACCTGACACGGCTTCTCTGCAGTGAGACACTCCTGAAGTTGGGGCAGAAGCACGGCAATAAAGCTGTACTTTTGCATCAAACTAGAACTAAATGCTGAGAACTCCTGGGGGCAGCGGAGATGCTAATAACCAAATAAACGGCATGACGAGATCCATTTAGTGACTCTTGACTATAGCGACAGAACGCTTGGTTGGTGATTCTATTTTTGTTCCGTGCCTCCACCCACTCTTTTTTTCTTTGAAAGATAACTTCCTATTCTTGCTGTTGGGTTCCTTTTTTTGATTTAACACTAGCTTGATGCCTGGTCAGTATTATGCTATCCAGAATTTAGCACATTCAAGTTTCTGACCTTCACACATGTCTTCCTCCAACTCCTTGAAGTGTAGTCATTACAATGTGTCTTGAATGCTAGTATGTTGTGTCTTCTAACTGGGCTATCCAGATCCTAGGGAATACAGATCCTAGGGAATACAGTAGAAGATCCCATGGGATCTACAATGCCTCATGTAGCACCATTTCTATCTCTGTGCACTTCTTTGCAACCATCATACTACATTCCTTTTTGGGTTCCTAACTCTCTTTTTTGAATGGAAGAGTTGGGTTCAGCCCATCCTGTCCCACCAGTTTGGAGGCTGTTTTTGTTTGTTTGAACTTTAATATGCCTTCATGAAGCTGGCGCCCTTCCAATGCTAAATGTCTGTGTTGGTGTTTCCATGGCTGCTTTTAATAGTGCACTATATCGGGTGACCAGTTTTGCTGGGTGCTGCATGGAGTGAGTGCCAGCACTGGCTACATGTTCATTTATTCTTCTCCCCACTTTTGTTTTGTGGGGTTTAATTGCCAATAGATACAATAAGTTGGGAGGGCCCAGGGGGTGAGTGCTTGCCCTTCCAGTTGTATTTAAACTGATCATCTAATGTTTGATCCTTTGGCACTCTGCTTTCCTGTCTCAATAGGTTCTGGAAATGCATAATGTAGACATGAAAGTTGGTGACTCTGTCAAAATCAAAGGGTTTATTGACCCAGAGGCAGACAGGTAAGATTTAATTCCTTTTTAAAAGATTTAATTGCTTTTTAAATATTCTTGTCTGTGCTGCTTTCTTCCCCTCCATGGCCGCGACCCCTCCCCATCTCTAAACTTCTAGCCCTACAACCCTCAAACTCGCCATTTCTCCAACTCTGGACTCTTGTGCTTCACCCCCTTATGTCCTTCAACCCACCACTGGTGTCTGGGCCTTGAGCTCTGGAATTCCCTCCCTAAATCTTTGTCTACCCCTCCAATCCTTTTTAAGACACTCCTTTAAAACTCCCCTTTGACCAAGCTTTTAGTCACCTGTCCTAATATCTCCTCGTTTGTCTTGTGCTTCTGTGTAGCACCTTTTTTGGATTTCTTCCTACGTTCAAGGCGCTACATAAATGCAAGTTGGTTTTTTGTTTCCTTGGCTGGAAAGTGTGCAGTTCAACCGTATAGACCAGAAATCCCGGTTGGCCTCCGCATCCTGGGCTAAGAAATTGGGTGCCTGCTCTTGTAGAAGTTACTGGATTGCAATTGGAACCGCCCTTGTGGTTTTTGGACTTGGCTACGATACTGCTGCAGTTGAATAGCCATCTGCGACTTGCTTCCCAAGTGCACGCAAGAGACCATTTGGGGAGATACCAGAAGTCTCGTATCCATGGAACCATTCCCTAGCATTAGTTGAGGCCTTAAGAGAAAATTGGCAAAGATTTTTGGATGTTTTTTCTGTTCAGTAGAATCTAGGATGGGTGCCGTGTATGATGGACACTGTCGACTGCCAAGGTAGGGTTGACATTGTCCAGTCACTCTTGCATCGTGATGGTTTAGGGATTGGGTCGGGGGGGGGTGGTG
The DNA here is from genome assembly GCF_052327205.1 of Somniosus microcephalus. Taxonomy (NCBI): domain Eukaryota; kingdom Metazoa; phylum Chordata; class Chondrichthyes; order Squaliformes; family Somniosidae; genus Somniosus; species Somniosus microcephalus. Next base: position 38,547,732 of record NC_141014.1, read on the forward strand.
GGGGAGAAAGGCCTCCCATAATCCTGATTGAATGAATGCAATGTGGAGCTTGCTTGTGTGACCAGTGATGTGGTTTTCATTAAATTCTGCAGAAAGACTTGCATTTATGTCACGACCTCTGGCCATCCCAAATTGATGCAGTACATTGTAGTCACTGTTGAAGCTTCCATAATCACTTGGGGTCGTGTGAAGGATGACTTTTCCATTCCACCTAGCTGCTACTTGTCTATCCTGATGGGTCAGGGTGAACTATTGGTCTGCTGGGCACATTAGTGGTTGTGTTACTAGAGTAAGAGGTCAAGTCCCACCATGGCAACTTCGAGAATTACAACAAAAAAAAACAATTGTTTTTGGGGAAATTAAAAGCTGGTGCCAGTAAGTGACCATGAAGTTGTTGGATTGTTTTTTTTTTTTTAAAACCCAACTACAGTAGTTCACTAATGTCTCTTTTTAGGGAAGGAAATCTGCTGTCCTTGCCCAGTTTAGCTACAAGTGACTCCAGTCCCACGCTAGTGTGGTTGACTTGTAACTGCCCTCAGAATTGGCCTATTGGGGAACGGGTGGGAAAGTGGAGTTGAGGCCAAAATGGGATCAGCCATGATCTCATTAAATGGCGGAGCAGGCTAGAGGGGCCGAATGGCTGACTCCTGCTCCTATTTGTTCTCTCAAGCTGCTCGGTTGTCAAAAACCGCTCATGGATTGCAGCAGTTTCTTGGGACAACTAGGATGGGCAAGCAATGCCCACATTGAGTGAATTGAAAATCCCACTGGCAATATCTTTTTAATCTCTTGGCTTATTTACAGCAAGGTGTGTGTGGAGCTTGAACACTTTTTTTTGCTGTTGCAGGTTTTCAATTAATCTGGGAAAAGAGAACTCTGAGTTGGCGTTGCACTTTAACCCTAGGTTTGATGATGATGATGGCAAAGTGATCGTCATTAACAGTAAAGAAGCTGCTGAGTGGAGCACAGAGCAGCGAGAGGAGGTCTTCCCATTCGAGATGGGAGAAGTCTTTAAGGTGAGGATGGAGGCTGTGATCTAAATGTGTTCCCTGTGGCTGAGGGAGAAGGAGAGCTGCTTCATGCCTTTTTTGGCCTTCCCTAGTGGATTGGCATCTGAATGTGGTGGCGACCAGGAATGTCTTTTTTTTTGTCCATGGTTATGTTGAATTAACATATATCTATCTTCTAGGAACAGGTTGAGGTGGCCAGAATTTTCCCAAGCTAGGGAGGAAGAATTGGGAGTCAACAGGCTCAAGGGACCAAATGGCCTACTCCTGTTTCCACACCTGACTATATAAGTGTCAGGGGACCGCATTAAGTTGGGAGGTGAAGCTCTTGGGTTCTAACGCTTGCTGACCAGGCTCTGAAGGATCCTAGCTCAGCTGTTCAAAGGCCATTGTGGCTGTGGAACTCCACCCAGGAAGAGTGCAGAGCGCATTATCTTTAGTCTATTCTCCCTTCTGTTGGGATAAGTGGATTGCTGGGCTGAAGCCATTGTAGCTTTGATGTTGACTTGAGGATGGTGTCCTGCATGCTACAGGCTGCACTTCCTCAAGTCTTCTGTAACAGTCTGTGGACTGGCTCTCTCCAGTTAGTGGGACTTCACTCACCACTGACTAATCCAGGAGCTGGGAAGGTTAGTGGGACTTCAATCACGCTGCTTCCCAGATTACAGTAAGTTTGAGTGTCTGTCTGACTTGAACACACCGCCCAGCAATTTGGCTGTTTTAAGCTTTGTTGGAACCCTCTGCAATCCTCCTGTATGCTGAGAATAGTTGGTTTTGTCTGCTGGCACTTGTGCCTCTGGCATATATGCCCCATAAAGTAACAGGCCTACTCTTCAAGCCAGGGTGCCTATAGCATTGTTGAGTTGTCTCCATGTGGAGATAGTGCTGCAGCTGAAACCTACTGGTTTCCAGTTGTTTTTCGTCTGTCTGCCTCTGCTACTGTTGACCGCTAGCTGCAATAAAATGCCTCTTTTTCCTTTTTCAATAGATTGCCTATCTGTTGTGCATTTCCCCTGCACACCAGGAGCTGGTGTCCTAGCTTGTATTGATTCCACTGGGATGTGGGTCCCTTGCCTACGGTCAAGTGTGGGATCACATTGGGCGCAAAGCCACTAAATCTAGAACGGGGCAATAATAACTAGGTCAATTTATCAAATGTAAGACTTTAAACTGGGTCCCAACTATGATGGGCTTTGCTTTGGAAAGTTAGATGCCATCTGCCTTGTACTCCCATTAACTACTTTACTTTACTGTTTCACTGTCTAATTTTTGTTTATGGGATGTGGGCGTCGCTGGCAAGGCCCAGCATTTATTGCCCATCCCTAGTTGCCCCTTGAGAAGGTGGTGGTGAGCTGCCGCTGCAGTCCATGTGGTGAAGGTGCTCCCACAGTGCTGTTAGGGAGGGAGTTCCAGGATTTTGACCCAGCGACGATGCAGGATCGGCCGATATATTTCCAAGTCCGGATGGTGTGTGACTTGGCGGGGAACTTGGAGGTGATGGTGTTCCCATGCACCTGCTGCCCTTGTCCTTCTAGGTGGAAGAGGTGGCGGGTTTGGGAGGTGCTGCCATAGAATCCTTGGCGAGTTGCTGCAGTGCATCTTGTAGATGGTACACACTGCAGCCACGGTGTGCCAGTGGTGGAGGGAGTGAATGTTTAAGGTGGTGGATGGGTTGCCATCAAGCAGGCTGCTTTGTCCTGGATGGTGTCGAGCTTCTTGAGTGTTGTTGGAGCTGCACTCATCCAGGCATGCTCATCCAGACATGTTGCATGTTTTATGCTTGGTGTTGGCGAGAGGCTGGCTCACTCTCTCTCCTGGATACCATCTACTGGATCCTCACTGCAGCTCCTGAGTCATTGCAGCTCCAGTTCCAATCTTGTTTAAAAACTAATACTGCTTGGATCTGGGTTTCAGTTGTAACTAATCCAATGCCACAGGACCATGATTAAAACCTGCTCATGCAAATCGCAATTTAAATTGGGATTGTTCTGGAAAATCTTGCATCAGGGGAGCTGTAAAGCTGATCGTTAGTGTCTGAGGCAAGACCGGAGAAACTTCATCTTGTCAAACATTTGTAAAAAGCGGAGGTGATCTTGGCGTTGTGTAAGATGGCAACTGGGGGCGGGGAGTATAGAAATTCTGAAGTGGTATAACTAGAATTTGTCTTTGATTAGAGGTAATTGGATTTTTTGAATTGTAAGGTGCTTCATGGAGGGACGCACTTCACTGTTTGGGTCCCATAGAATCGGCATTAGATGCATTATTCCTTTCACGTTGGGTAGGGTGAAGGTTTGGAAGACGGACCACAGTAGTATTCTGGGCTCTGATCCAAATGCTGTCTTAAAATTTGAGGGGGAAAACTTCAGTGAAGGTCCAAAATATCTTCTGAGGGGTTTAAAGTCCTCCAGACTGACCAGACATTCACGCGGGCCGGGGGGCGGGTTGTTAAGTAGAAGGATGTGAGTCGGTCTCCATGGGGTGCTTTTGTATCTGTTTAAAAATTCTTGCCCTTGGTTTTCAAATCCCTCCATGGCCTTGCTCTTCCCTATCTCTGTAACCTCCTCCAGCCCCACAACCCCCCCCCCCCCCCCCCCCACCCCCCGAGATCTCTGTGTGCGTACCCTGTTTTCTTCACACCGCCATTGGCAGCGCTGCCTTCAGCTGCTGTGTCTCTGATCTTTAAAACTGCCTCTTTTGACCAAGTTTTTGGTCCCCTGTCCCAATATCGCTATGGCTCAGTCTCCAATGTTAAGACTCCAGTGAAGTGCCTTGGGACGTTTTACAATGCTCATGGTGCTGTGTAAGTGGAGGAGCTTGTGGAGCAAGAGGAGTTGTCACTGCTGATTTGAGCTGTTGGCCATATAAGGTGCTTGGTGTCCAGTGCTTCCTGCTTCTGGACTGGCTGGCATCAATTCACCCCCCACCCCCCCCCCCCCCTTCAAAATAAGTTTTATTCAGTGGGCTGCACCCTCGCCCCTGAGTCAGAAGGTTGTGTGTTCAAGTCCCCACTCCAGGGACTTGAGCACAAAATCCAGGCTGACACTCCCAGTGTAGTGCTGGGGGAGTGCTGCACTGTTGGAGGTGCCGTCTTTCAGATGAGACGTTTAACTGAGGCTCCGTCTGCTCTCAGGTGGATGTAAAAGATCCCATGGCACTATTTCGAAGTGCAGGCGTGTTCTCCCCGGTGTCCTGGGGCCAATATTTATCCCTCTATCAACATCACTAAAACAGATGATCTGGTCATTATCACATTGCGGTTTGTGGGAGCTTGCTGTGCGCAAATTGGCTGCTGTGTTTCCTACATTAAAACAGTGACTACACTTCAAAAAGTACTTCATTGGCTGTAAAGTGCTTTGAGATGTCTGGTGGTTGTGAAAGGCGCTATAGAAATGCAAGTCTTTCTTTCTATTCATAAGGAATTGAATTCTGTTAATGCCTTGGGTGCCACACTAGGTGGTGGCCTTTTCCAACATTTAACTGTGTACAGAGCTTGGCTTGTAGTCTGGCTTTTGCAGAATTCTAACTTTAAAACTTGGGCCTGCCTTGATCCAAGTGAATGGATACACTATTAGGGGTGTGGTGTCTCGCGCTCTGAGCAGCGTTCACCCCTCTGTAGTAGCGCACTCGACTGACGCACGTTGGGACTAACTTTTCTGATTTGCCCAGTTCAACCACTGGAATGAGTATCTGTAGCCTACTGCGGGCGGGCGACTCTAACCAAAGTGAGGTTGGTCTAGATTTGGACTGGGAATCGCTGCTCCTGCATGGTTGACCTCTGCAGCAATAAATCTGGAATTGGCGGAGGATCCCGATGTGAAGGGGATGTTCAGCGCTTGATGCTGGAGCAGCTAGCAAGGTCTAGAGAAGCAATTGGATTGGTTCTCTGCTCTGAGTTTCAGTTCAGGTCACCACATAGAATCACAGCCCTTATTGGCACTGAAGCCACTCGGCCCGAGTCTATCTACCGAGTCCCTATCCTCATACCCTTATTTACTTTTGGTAATAAAGCTATCTTGTCATTGAATAGTGTGTATTTAAAATTGTGTAAAAACTTTGACTTTGCTTGTCTTTCTCATTCACCTTTTTCTATTATCTTAAAGTTTCCACCATCAAACCTTTGTTTGCCGTTCTTCTCTCATGCCTTTCCTTCCAACCCCACCACCCACCCAAAATTAACTAGTGGCTGATTATTGAAATTGGTCCTCCAAGCTTCTCTTTCTTTCCCCCCCCCCCCCCCCCCTTCTAGCCACTCTTTCCTCAATTAATAATTCTGACTCTCGGCTTGTATCTGGAGCCAATGCTCGCCCCTGGAAGGTGCCTGTGTTGAGCTGCACTGGGCAATAGAACAGAGAGCCTCATGCTTGGACCAGCAGCCTCCACTGGCACTGAAGGTTTAAGCCAAGAGTTCCTGTCGTTCACTGCTGCAATTAGGGGAAATATCTGGTAGTTCTCGTCCCTTCTCCCTTCTCCTTTTTTCCCCCCCCCCCCCTCCTGTCCTGGGTGTTCAGTATCATGAAGAACAGGAAACTTTCTAGTATCTGGCATGGACGGGACTGACGTGGTGCCAGTTCATCAACAATTCCAGATAACCAAACGCTATATAAGATATGGAGCTCAGAGCTCCATATAAAGCAACAAACCCAACAGCTTCAAAACAATCGGCACAAGTTGCAAGTGTCTCTAGCTTCGCAACAGCTTCAGCTACACCCTTGCACAGCCACAAATGGAGTAAAAAAAGTAATGTTATCTGAACCTACTCCTGAATTTTGTCGATGGATAGCGTTCCGGTTATTTAGGGGCCGGTTAATCGAAAGTTTCCTGTAATGACTTGGACACTGAATGCAGATTTGTAGTACTACGCTCTCCCAGATCTCTGCGCTCCTCCAATTCTGGCCTCTTGTTCATTCTCCCCCCCCCCCCAATTTCCATTGCTCCACCATTGGCGGCCGTGCCTTCAGCTGCCCAGGGCCCTAAGCTCTGGAATTCCCTCCCTAAACCTCTCCGCCTCTCTACAGCTCCATTTTTTAATATAAAGGCGCCCCTTAAAATCTACCTCTTTGATCAAGCTTTTGGTCACCACCTGTCCTAATGTCTCCTCCTGTGGCTTGGTGTCAAATTCTGTCTGATAATCGCTCCTGTGAAGCACCTTGGGACTCTTTACTACAATAAAAACACCTTTTTAAAAATGCAAGTTATTGCAATGTGCTTAACTTTTTGGTTTCTTTTTGTTGTCTATTGTTGGTTCGGTGTAGGTGGAAGGTCTTTGATACTAATGCTGGGTAGAAGCAAAGAAAAGTTGACGTGATCTGGAATAAACTTTGCTCAGAATTTGGAGCCTTAAAGCTTCAATTAAGCAAAAACTGTAAAAAAAAAATTATAAAACTACAAATGTGCTCCATGTCACATCTCCCTCCCTGTACAGTTTTTGCAAGTGTTTTTGTTTAATGTATAGGTGCAGAGCTGCCTGAAAAATAAATCCGATTGGGAATTCAGGAGAAAGCCTGCCAGTGGTGAGAATGCAGAACTCACTAGCGCAGGGAATAGTTGAGGTGAATAGCATTGATGCATTTAAGTACGTGAGGAAGCAAAGGATCTGTCACTAGGGGAGATGAAGTGGAGTAGGGCGTGGCTCATGGAGCATAGACCAGTTGGCCTGCTCCTGTACTGTGAATTCTATAATCTTTTCCCTTTCTGACACCCATCTTGTTTCCCATTTTTGTCTCGACAGCTTTCCATTACATTCCATGGAGGTGCGTTTGAGATTAAGTTGAACGATGACTGTGTCCTGGAGTTCCCTAACCGGACCTGCATGGATATAATAACCTTCCTTAGTGTGGAAGGGGATGTTAGGGTGCAGTCCCTGAAATTTGATTATTGACCATTTCACTGTCTGGTGTTTAATGAGCAAATGGGTTGCTATAGGACTTCAAGTGGAAGGACTCTTGTTTTTGGGGTGGGGAGGGAGGAGTGGGTTCAACACTGGGCCATGTTTAGAAGGCTGCTTTTGTGCTGGGAATTTTATACATCAGGAGCTATGCAAAACTGTTAACTCGTTTTTTAACTCGGCAATATTTTCTAAATGGTTTGGCCATCGGGGCTTGACTTAAACTCAGCATTTTCACCCGTTGTCACATTTCTACACTGGCTGTAGCTCGATCAGTTTAACACTTGACCATCCAATGGCTTGGAGCATCCCTCCATCCCATGGGTGTCCATCTGTACAGATCTCTTGGGTGTAACCCAACCTGCCGCCTCAGTCTTCAGACCAGTCTACCCTGGGCTGCTGATCTGTCTTGTCTTCATTGGCTTGTTAATGAATCTTCATAAACTAAACCTATAGTTTAGTCCTACTAGGATCCATCAATCCTTTCTAACTTTTTTTTTCTAATGTGGGTAAATGAATCAAATCTGAGTCAATCCTCACCCCCTTTGGATTGGCTTTAACTTGAGACCAATAACTACCACCCAGCTTCCCTGTGGAAAAATTAATGTTTGTCACCATCCATCTCTAATTGCCATTTGGTTCCAATGTTATGTGCTGCTACCTCTTGCACCCTGAGGATGTTGACCCTTTGATGCCAGTATTGACCCTATGTTTGCAGGATTTTTCTTTAGCCTATTTAAATACTCCAATGAGGAACATTTTAGATTTTATTCCCACTCTAGGATTCCAATTCTTCAGCTCTAGCTTTTCTAAACTGCAAATTCTGGAACTGCTTTTCTATTGCCAATTGCACGTTCCCCTTTTCCCAAATGGGAAGAGGGAATGTCAAAAGCACATGCTCTCTTGTTTCCTCCCCCCCCCCCCCCCTTTTTTTTTTTTCCAGACATAGGGTAGAGGATTTGCCTCCAATTCCCTCTTCAACCTCTACTATCTCATTTGTATGTCCTGAGGAACCCTGATCTGGTCCTGACCATGTCTCTAGTAAATACGGTCAATTCTGCCCCCTATAGAGGTAGGGAGAGCAATTGGAGACTCCGTGGGTTTGATGGGGGAAGGAGTGCCCAGGACACTGACCGTCGCGCTCTTGCTCCAAACCTTGGCTGCTGCCATCAGCACCTCATGGACAAATGTTCACGAGGACTGATGTAGAACACAGCATAGGTGCGACAGGTTTGTTTCCTTGTTCATGCAACTGATCCCTGACTTGGTCTTTGATCTAGATCCAGCAACTGAGCAATGTTTGCCTCGAGTGTCCTCAAACCTGCCCACCTTCTCACTGGAGGCCGACTAATCCTGAGGTTCATTTAAAGGGTTTCCATTTGCACAAACTAACTTGCATGAATGTACTTGTTGGTGAGAGATTTATTCATGTGCTATTGTACATTTCCCATTAATATTGGTATACTGTCTATTTCAATATTCAAATGGCATTAAGTGTTTGTAATAAATTTTCAACTTGGCTGCATGAAGGTGACTGAATCCCAGACAAAGGGCCAATTCAGGCTTGCTTTTGATCTTGTCCTTTTTAGGCAATCTAAAGATTGTGCACAATTCACTCATCATTCTGAGTTGCATAATTGTGATTCATTCACTGAATTTTTTTGTGCTGTGGCAGGATTTTCATCGCAATCCAAACTGTACAAGGGCCTACTCTCGTGACTGGTGTTGAGCACATGTTTTTTTACATGTGCTCTACAAATTCTCATCCTTGTTTTCAAATCCCGCCGTGGTGTCCGCCCCCTCCCTATCCCTGTAACCTCCTCCAGCCCCACAACCTCCCCTTGAGATCTCTGCACTCCTCTAATTCTGGCCTCTTGAGCATCCCTGATTATAATCACTCCACCAGTGGCGGCTGTGCGTTCAGCGGCCTGGGCCCCAAGCTCTGGAATTCTCTCTCTAAACCTCTCTGCCTCGCTAGTTCTCTCTCATCCTTTAAGATGCTCCTTTAAAACCGACCTCTTCTGACCAAATGTCCTAATATCTCCTTATGTGGCCCGGTGTCAAATTTTACGCTCCTGCGAAGTGCCTTCGGACATTTTACTACATTTAAAGGCGCTATTGGAGTCAGCTGTGGCTCAGTGAGCAGCACACTCCCCACTCCAGAGACTTAGCACAAAATTCTAGGCTGGTAGTACTGGGGGAGTGCGGCACTGTCGGAGGGGCAGTACTGAGGGAGCGCTGCACGTCGGAGGGGCAGTACTGAGGGAGTGCTGTACTGTCGGAGGTGCCGTCTTTCTAATGAGATGTTAAACCGAGGCCCCGTCTGCGCTCTCAGGTGCACGTAAAAGATCCCATGGCACTATTTTTGAAGAAGAGCAGGGCAGTTCTCCCCGGTGTCCTGGGGCCAATATTTATCTCTCAACCAACATCACTAAAACAGGTTATCTGGTCATTATCACGTCGTCGTTTGTGGGAGCTTGCTGTGTGCAAATTGGCTGCCATATTTCCCACATTACAACAGTGACCACACTTCAAAAAGTATTTCATTGGCTGTAAAGCGCTTTGAGGCGTCCTGAGGTTGTCAAAGGCGCTGGAGAAATGCGAGTTCCTTCTTTCACAAGCTGTACATCTGATGCACTCTTTAGAAAGGTCAGTAATGTTCAGTGTGCAAACGTTGCTGTGATAAATCCATGTAGTGAGACAAGGAACGCGAAGAGGCGAGGTATGAGGATTAAGACGAGTACTTTATTGAACGACTGCGAGACAACCAGGCAGGCCTGCTTCCAGGCATTGCACCTTTGTTGACCTTAGCAGGAAGCTAACTCCTGACCTTAGCAGCAGCATTAGCTACAGCACCACCTGGTGGATAACCTTAATCATAACATCCCAGATTACTATATCCCTCCTCCCTTAAGATTTCAGTATGAATTTCTTAACAAACAACCATTCCTAAGGGTCACATAAGAAGTCTCCATTCACCATGTTCCATACTTGACGAATCTAACAGGTCAGTATCAATCTCTCTGGTGGCTTGCGAGTCCTTTGTGAACGTCTGACAGTAAAATCCCTGCTTGTTTGTGGTGAAGCCACCAGCTACTCCTGAGCAGTGCTCGGAGTATCTGACTCTGCAACGATAGTTTCCTCTTGATGAATGGGTTCCTGTGGAATTGTCTCTGTCCCTGGTGGTGCTACCACAGATGCACTTGGATAACTGGGGGCAACCCTGTCCTCCGCCATTGCATCTGGAACCTTCATTTCAATTTCCCCTTGTCTGGTAAGTATCTGATCACCATGTCTGCGTACTACCCTACCATCACCCAACATGACCTTGTATAATACGGGACCGGTCATTGAGTCTATGAAGCCAGGAATCCACTTGGGTCCATAACTGAAATTCCTGGTAAGGACAGCATCTCCTTCTCCAAAACTTCGGCTCTTTGTTCTTTTGTCATGGTTCTCTTTTTGTTTGTTTTGTCTGTTTTCTGTTTTCCATTTTCCTTTTTAGGTCTGGGTGGACAAGGTCAAGAGTGGAGCGTAGTCTACGACCTAATAACATCTCCGCAGGATAGAGTCCTGTGGTGGATTGAGGTGTTATTCTGTAGCTGAACAGAACCCGTGACACTTTGGCTGCTAAACTCCTTTCTGCACTTTTTTTCATCATCTCTTTAAATGTTTGTACGGCTCTCCGCAAGACCATTTGAGGACGGATGATATGGGGCCGAGGTCACCTGCACTATGCCATTTTTTCTGAAGAACTCTTTTGTCTCTACTCACAAAACAAGTGGCATTGTCACTTACCACAATCTCCGGTAGCCCTTGATTACTGAAGCTCCGACGCAGGCAGTCTATAGTAGTAGTGGCGGAAGCAGAATTTACAGGATAAACATCCATCCATTTGGAATGTGCATCAATGATTGAGGAACATCTTCCCCATGAATGGACCCGCATAATCTAAGTGCAATCTTCTCCATGGTTTATCCGGCCACTCCCGGGGTGGAGAGGAGCCGCTGCTGGTGCCTTCTGGTGTTCCTGACAAGTGCTGCATATCTTGACTAGATTTTCTATCGCCTCATCTAGCTTTGGCCACCACAAGTAACTCTTAGCCAAGGCTTTCATACGCGAGACCCCAGGATGACACTGATGTAGTTGCTCTAGGATAGACTGTCGTGCTGGCTGTGGAATAATCACTCGTGCTCCCCACAACACGCAACCATCCTGCACACTCAGCTCTGTTTTCCTGACACTGTAGGGTGTGAAGTCAGCCCCTTCCGGATGCTGTGGCCATCCCCTCACCACATATTCTCGAACTCTAGACAGTACTGGATCTTTACCTGTCCATGTTCTTACTTGCTCTGCAGTCACAAGTGCTGTGTCAGTGTCCTCCAACATCAACACTCTGTCCTCTGGAGCTGCACGGATAGGTGTGCCTGGCAGTGGAAGACGGCTCAAGGCATCTGCGTTCCCATGGTACTTGCCCGCCTTGTAGACGATGACATACTCATATGCCCTCAACGTCACGGCCCACCTCTGGATCCGGGGTGACACCATCTGTGGAACTGCTTTCATTTAATTGAAAAGAGAGAGGAGGTTTATGATCGGTGCATATGGTGAACTTCCTGCCATATATGTACTTGTGGAACCTCTGTAACCCAAACATTACTGCTAACCCCTCTTTGTCTAACTGGGAATAGTTTTTTTTCCGCTGGTGTTAGAGTTCGGGACATAAATCCTATTGGTCTTTCAGTTCCATCTTCCATGCAGTGTGAAAGAACTGCCCCCACCCTGTAAGGTGAAGCGTCACAAGAGAGAATGATGTCTTTCTCTGCGTTGTAGTGAACCAGCACATCTGACGACAGCATCAGTTTCTTGGACTGTTCAAATGAAACCCCCTGCTCCTCTCCCCACTGCCACTGTCTCCTTGCACAGTAGTTTGTGAAGAGGTGCTAACACAGTTGACAAGTTTGGTAAAAACCTGTTATAATAGTTCAGCAGTCCCAGGTAAGCTTTTAACTCAGCCACATTTGTAGGAGCAGGGGCATCCTGCAGTGCTTGTACCTTCTCCTTGAGTGGATGGAGCCCGGTGGCATCCACTCTGTGTCCAAGCAACACTGCCTCATTCCCCAGGAAAGTGCACTTACTCCTCTTGAGCCAGAACCCTGCCCTCTCCAATCTCTGTAGTACCTCTCTTAGAGTGCTCAGATGCTCCTGGTCGGTTCTTCCCGTCACCAGAATGTCATCCAGATAGATGGAAACATGTGGAATCCCTTACAGTACACCTTCGATTGTCCTCTGGAAGATAGCTGGACTAGATGAGACACCAAACGGTAAGCGGTTATATGTAAACAAGCCCTTGTGTGTATTTATGGTGACATACTTCTTTGATTCGTCATCCAGCGTAATCTGCAAGTAGGCATGACTCATATCCAACTTTGTGAATTTCTTTCCTCCAGCCAGGTTTGCAAAGAGATCCTCTGTTTTGGGAATAGGATACTGCTCTAGTTTGGACACCTGATTGACTGTCAATTTATAGTCTCCACAGAGTCTTACCGAATTGTCTGGTTTTAAAACAGGTACTATGGGAGCTGCCCATTCTGAGCATTTCACTGGCTCCAGTATGTTCTCTCTCCAATAGACAGTCAAGCTCACCCTCTACCTTTGGTTTCATGGCATAAGGCACAGGTCGTTGTTTAAAAAACCTTGGCGGTGCCTCCTTGTCTACATAAATCTTAGCTGGGGGGCCATTAAATGTGCCAAGTTCCTCCTTGAACACATTCTCATGTTCAGTCAACACTTCTTGCAAAGTCAACTGTTTGCCTGCATCTATTTGATGTACTGCTCCCCAGTCTAATTTAAGTTCTTTTATCCAGCCCCGACCTAACAGGTTTGGTCCGGTACCCGATACTATAACTACAGGTAGCTGTTCCACTGTGTCCCTGTGTTGCACAGTTACCTTAGCTGTACCTAATGTCGCTACTCGTTCACCTGTATATGTTTTAAGATGCAGGGAGCAAGGCTTTAACTCTGGAACATTTGCACGGTTCCACAATTTTGAGTACTCTGCCTTGTTCATTATGGTCACGCCGCACCCTGTATCCACTTCAAAGTTCACCTTAGAATCATTTACTGTCAGTTGCAATGTGATAGGAGCCACTTTTGGAATGTTCTCTGACATGCCATACATTATGAACATGTCCTCTTCTTCCTCAGCTTCCCCGCTGATGTGGTGTGCTCCATGTTTTTTCACTTCTCTCCCTTGGTTTTGCTGTCCTTCCCCCCTTTTGGTTTGGATTCCTCCACCGGTGATTTCGCCCTGCAAGCTCGTTTTATGTGTCCTTGTTTCCCACACTTGTAGCACTTTTCCTTGCATAATACAAGAGCAGTGCTGAGGGAGTGCTGCACTGTCAGAGGTGCCATCTTTCAGATGAGATGTTAAAACCCCGTCTGCCCTCTCAGGTGGACGTAAAAGACCCCACGGTCACTATTTTGAAGAAGAGCAGGGGGGGGGTTCTCCCCGGTGTCCTGGCCAATATTTATCCCTCAGCTGACATCACTAAAACAGATGATCTGGTCGCTATCACATTGCTGTTTGTGGGAGCTTGCTGTGCGCAAATTGGCTGCCGTGTTTCCTACATTACAACAGTGACTACACTTCAAAAGTACTTCATTGGCTGTAGAGCACGTTGGGACGTCCTGAGGTGGTGAAAGGCGCTATATAGATGCAAGTCTTTTCTTCTTTCACACAAGCCCAGACACACCATTCCCAAAGGCTATAATTATTAAATAATCTTCTCTACCTGTAGGATTCACAAAATTGAACATTGTCCTACAAGGGTCTATTGGCAGAAAAGGCCTTAATTTTAAAGACTGTTTTAAAAGAGGCCCAGAAAAAGGGGCACACAAAATGGCCGCCAGACCCCGTGACCAGCTTTTTGGGACATTTTAAAAAATGGTTCCTGCAGTCCCCAGACCGCTTTTGTGGATTCAGCCCACAGTAAGTTCTGGAATGCAATTCCGGAGAATGCGAAACCAGACAGAACCCCATACATATGGATTGGATGCAGATCCAATCAGATCAGCCTGTAGATAAAGGCCATCAAAATGTTTACCCAGACAAAGGGAAACAGCCTCAAGTTCAAAGGGGGACATCAAGACCCATTAAAGACAATACAAGGTCATTCCAGACCAGAGATGGCAGTTACCGGCCATCCCGAAAGTACTTTAAACACAATGACTACCCCTCTGTGCTACAAGCCCGCCAAAAATTAAACCAAGACTAACCTTGATGTGGCGGGAGATAAGGGCCTCCATGAGAAGTATAATTGGAAACCCGGGGTAGCTATCGGGAGGGCAGAGAATCGGAAGAAGTTCGAGTTCAGAGGATCGAGTTGAGACAATCGGGGAGAGGATCAGGTTCAGACGATCGAGGTTCGAGTTCGGAGAGAAGTTCGAGAGAGAGGTTCGAGAGGGACGATCGAGTCAGCGCCCAGACCCGGGGTAGCTATCGGGAGATCATCGACAAACCCCGGGCCATTTGGCGAGATGAAAAGACGGCGACCCTCCAAGAAGAAACCTATGAAAATAGTCAAACAGTTGGTCTCTCTCCACGCCGACGTCCAGGCCTGCTTACATCCAGCCTGTCCGAGTCCATCACCTCGAGGGAGAGAAGAGTGTGTCGCAGCCCGCTGCGCTCCGCTGACCGCGTGGAGACAGGGCGCCTGAGAGGACCAAAACGCAGACTTCAAAACCTCTATTTTCTAACTGGGACTGGTGAGCATGTTTCTGGCCCCTCATAATCTAATCCAGCTAGGCTTAGGGGGTGGGCATTTTAGGGGATAATTAACAATGAGTTGTCCCTCGATGTTCCGTGTGTTTCCCTATTTCATGATGAACCTTGTAAAGTATAATATGCCTGTGGATATATTGGTTAGTACTGTATTATGATTTGTTTTTCCCTCCCATGTACCTTATTTTGGCTTACATTCAATTTTTCCTTTATGCAATAAAATTTCACTTCGTTTCATTAAACTTGGTCTACAGAGTATTCTCTGCATTGTAGTTCCTGCCTCAAAGTCCAGTGTACAAAACCTAAGGGGTGAGTGGGTCGAACCACTGGGTAAATTACTGTGCAAAAGAGAGAGAGGTCTCACCAGAGAGAGAGACCTAGCAAGAAAAAACCCCTTACAACCTCCCAAAAGAAAAACCCCGGAATCCCTCTGACGCTGTCTCATTTACCAGGTACAAAGTAATCCTTGTACTTCTCTTCACTGTGAAAAGAACAAAAAGCCATCCTAAAGTGTTTACTGAGCCAGAATCTCTGACAAGTAAATATGTACTGAGTTTAACACCATGTCCCTTTATCACAACCCCACCATCAGCTTGCTTCAGAAAGAGCTTAATCGCTGCCAATTGTACCAGCGACTCCTTTGATTGGATGCATCTGATTGGGTGTTGCCTCCAATGGGTGGGGGGGGGTTGCCTGATAGTAAGCGCACTGATTGGACCGTCGTAAGTGCCAGTCATGTGCAATCTGATGACAATGGTACTGATATAAGTCTGTGGCTGGAGCAGTTACTTCATGTGTTCTGTTAGGAAGCTGATTATAACTGTAAACTGAGAGAGGGAACAAATAACCACCGAACATGAAGCCTGTGAGTATTGAACTGCCACTGGGTTGATATAGAAGGGTTTTGACCCGAAACGTTAACTCTATTTCTCTCTCCACGGATGTTGCCTGGCTTGCTGAGTTTTTCCAGCATTTTCTGTTGTTATTTTGGATTTCCAGCATCCGCAGTATTTTGCTATCGCACTGGGGTGATATAACTGGCGTGAAGCTTGAGTTGTCTATTATCTCGCAGAGGTGCTCTAATGCCAGCTGATTTGGGGGGAAAATACCTCGGAAATATGTGTTTCTCATCAGGGTCTTTACTCTACAGCTAGTGACCTTGTTGGTGGTTGTTTGTTTAAAGCATTTTTTGTCATTAACTCGTCACCCATGCAAAGACAATAATTCCAGTCACTATTTAAGCAATCTTTGTCAGTAGGCCCAAAGAGGTTGAGTGGCTGGAAGACCCCCTAATGGAGAGCCAGAGTGGGTGGTGGGGCAAAGATTGAGTGATTTTTGGGGAGGGGAATGAAGTGGCTGATCAATACCTCTTGATTCCTACAACTAGTGTGTGGTTCTTAAGTGCCACCTACTCTAAAGAGTAAAGCTGCAATTTCATTTAGCTTTTTTTAGAACTTGCCCTAAATTGGGATATATGGATACCAATTAAATGTTTGAGATATTAAGGGGGGTCCATGAGCCTTTCAATCCAGGGTTTGGCATACTTGTTCTAAGTTAAGCATAGTATCTCAATTAAGAAAGACTTTCATTTCTATAGCGCCTTCCATGACCACTAGAAGTCTCAAAGTGCTTTACAGCCAATTAAGTATATTTTGAAATGTAGTCACTGTGGGAAATGTGGCAGCCAATTTGCGCACAGCAAGCTCCCACAAACAGCAATGTGATAATGACCAGATAATCTGGTTTTGTTATGTTGGTTGAGGATAAATATTGTCCCCACGACACCGGGGAGAACTCCCCTGCTCCTCTTCGAGATAGTGCCATGGGCTCTTTTATGTCCACCTGAGAGAGCAGACGGGCCTCGGTTTAAAGTCTCATCTGAAAGACGGCACCTCTGACAGTGCGGCGCTCCCTCAGTGCTGCACTGGGAATGTCCGCCTAGCTTTATGTGCTCAAATCCCTGGAGTGGGACTTGAACCCACAACCTTCTGACTTGAGTGAGAGTGCTGCCCACCGAGCCACGGCTGACACTGCCTATAAATTTATGTTTGTTTTAATAACTTGTGTTCCCAAGCACTTTATGTGGTGGTAACACGGCTTTATGTTTGGGTAGTTGGCACTGGCCTGTTGGCAGTCAGGTTGGAGTGTCATTATTTTGGGGTCTTCTACACCAGTTTGGAAACCATTGTTTTGGGATTCTCTTGTTTGACTTGTGTTCAAATTGCCGATCCTTTAAAAGCTGGAACAGGATGGCTTTTGGGGGGCAAGGGATGAGATTGTGGTTTGAGTTTTTTGTATGTGGTATCTTGATCAGTTGCAACACAATGCCTGATGCAGAAATAGGAGCCAAATAATCTAGAACTGACCTTTACACATTACAAGATTCTGTAGAAGATTGTTGGTTCCCCTTTTTTATTGTGTTAAGGGGATTTGCTTAGCCCCCCTCAAACCTGTTCCATTTTCCTCTTTCTTCTCTGCAA
Source organism: Somniosus microcephalus (assembly GCF_052327205.1). Lineage (NCBI taxonomy): Eukaryota > Metazoa > Chordata > Chondrichthyes > Squaliformes > Somniosidae > Somniosus > Somniosus microcephalus. Next base: position 38,564,886 of record NC_141014.1, read on the forward strand.
ATCACATTCTCGACGACAGAATTCACCCACTGCCAGAGGACCTGGGCTTATTCCTCTGAACTCTACGTCTTGGGTCCATGTTGGGAATAGAAATTCCCTTCAATTTGTGGAGACTAAACGCATGTTTGTAGGTGCACTAGACTGGTACTAGGGATGACAGACTTCCGTATGGGGAGAAACTGGAATTGTTCAGAGTGGAGAAGGTTGAGATTTGATCGAGTCGCTAAAAAGCAAGAAGGCTTTTGGTAGAATAAATAAGGGACTCTGTTAATATTGGCCAGGACACTGGGGATAACTCCCCGCTCTTTGACATCGTGCCATGGGATCTTTTATGTCCACCTGAGGGGACAGACGAGGCCTCTGGGTTTTAATGTCTCATCAAAAGGGAATTGGAGAAATACTTGGTGAACGAGCAGGGCAGTGGGACCAGTTGGATAACTCTACCAAAGAGCTGGCACAGGCATATGGGTTGCATAGCCTCCTTCTGTTGTATGATTCTAAGCCCTCTAGGAATTGATGGCACTAAACTGGTATCTTCACATTGAGCCAGTGTGGGAATTGAGACCGTCATGGCTTCTGAAGGTAAAGCCTACTCTTGGGTAGATTAACTTTTGTATCTAATTGAGACTAGCTCTCCAAAGGGAGGGAGAATGATCCAAAAGATTTGCTATAAACCTTCCTGCAGGGCAAAATATCCGTTTAGCTTGAAGAGCTTTTTTAAGGAGCTGAATCTATTTTATGTAAACTGCTTGAGACTAGGTGAGCTGGGGTTGGATAATTCAGGAAGATAAGACTTTCTACTTGTAGCCTTCATAGAGGCCCTTAGATGCCTCACTTCTTCAAAGTCTTGTTTCACATTCACTTGGTGCCAATTCTCTAGAAAGAAAGTGTGCCGACTCGCTGCTTGTTTAGTCAACACAAGCTGGTCTCTGCTGGTATCTTCTGCATTCAATACCTGACACGGCTTCTCTCTCTGCAGTGAGACACTCCTGAAGTTGGGGCAGAAGCATGGCAATAAAGCTGTACTTTGCATCAAACTAGAACTAAATGCTGAACTCCTGGGGGTGGCGGAGATGCTAATAATAACCAAATAAATGCCATGACCAGATCCATTTTGTGACTCTCTTGACTATAGCGACAGAACGCTTGGTTGGTGATTTCTATTTTTGTTCCGTGCCTCCACCCACTCTTTTTTCTTTGAAAGATAACTTCCTATTCTTGTTGTTCGGTTCCTTTTTTTGATTTAACACTAGCTTGATGCCTGGTCAGTATTATGCTATCCAGAATTTAGCACATTCAAGGTTCTGACCTTCACACATGTCTTCCTCCAACTCCTTGAAGTGTAGTCATTACAATGTGTCTTGAATGCTAGTATGTTGTCTTCTAACTGGGCTATCCAGATCCTAGGGAATACAGATCCTAGGGAATACAGTAGAAGATCCCATGGGATCTACAATGCCTCATGTAGCACAATTTCTATCTCTGTGCACTTCTTTGCAACCATCATACTACATTCCTTTTGGGTTCCTAACTCTCTTGGAATGGAAGAGTTGGGTTCAGCCCATCCTGTCCCACCAGTTTGGAGGCTGTTTGTTTAAACTTTAATATGCCTTCATGAAGCTGGCGCCCTTCCGATGCTAAATGTCCGTGTTGGCGTTTCCATGGCTACTTTTAATAGTGCACTATATCGGGTGACCAGTTTTGATGGGTGCTGCATGGAGTGAGTGCCAGCACTAGTTACCTGTTCATTTATTATTCTCCCCACTTTTGTTTCGTGGGGTTTAATTGCCAATAGATATTATAAGTTGGGAGGGCCCAGGGGGGTGAGTGCTTGGCCCCCAGTTGTATTTAAACTGATCATCTAATGTTTGATCCTTTGGCACTCTGCTCTTAATCTCTGCTTTCCTGTCTCAATAGGTTCTAGTAATGCATAATGTAGACATGAAAGTTGGTGACTCTGTCAAAATCAAAGGGTTTATTGACCCAGAGGCAGACCGGTAAGATTTAATTCCTTTTTAAAAGATTTAATTGCTTTTTGAATATTCTCGTCTGTGCTGCTTTCTCCCCTCCATGGCCTCGACCCCCTCCCCATCTCTAAACTTCTAGCCCTACAACCCTCGAACTCGCCATTTCTCCAACTCTGGACTCTTGTGCTTCACCCCCTTATGTCCTTCAACCCACCACTGATGTCTGGGCCTTGGAGCTCTGGAATTCCCTCCCTAAATCTTTGTCTACCCCTCCAATCCTTTTTAAGACACTCCTTAAAACTCACCTTTGACCAAGCTTTTAGTCACCTGTCCTAATAGCTCCTCGTTTGTCTTGCTTCTGTGTAGCACCTTTTGGATGTCTTCCTACATTAAAGGCGCTACATAAATGCAAGTTGGTTTTTTGTTTCCTTGGCTGGAAAGTGTGCGATTCAACCAGAAATCCCAGTTGGCCTCAGCACCCTGGGCTAAAGAGCAGAAATTGGGTGCCCGCTCCTAGGAGTTACTGGATTGCAATCGGAACTGCCCTTGCGGTTTTTGGACTTGGCTATGATACTGCTGCAGTTGAATAGCCGCCTTGAGATTTGCTGCGCAAGTTCACGCAAGAGACCTTTTGGGGAGATACCAGAAGCCTCGTATCATGGAACTGTTCCCTAGCATTAGCTGAGGCCTTCTCAAGAGAAAATTGGCAAGGATTCTTGGATGTTTTTTCTGTTCAGTAGAATCTAGGATGGGTGCCGTGTATGATGGACACTGTCGACTGTCAAGGTAGGGTTGACATTGTCCAGTCACTCTCTTGCATCGTGATGGTTTAGGGATTGGGGGGAGGGGGGGAAAGGCCTCCCATAATCCTGATTGAATGAATGCAATGTGGAGCTTGCTTGTGTGACCAGTGATGTGGTTTTCATTAAATTCTGCAGAAAGACTTGCATTTATATCACACATGTCACGACCTCTGGCCATCCCAAATCTATGCAGTACATTGTAGTCACTGTTGAAGCTTCCATAATCACTTGGGGTCGTGTGAAGGATGACTTTTCCATTCCATCTGGCTGCTACTTGTCTATCCTGATGGGTCAGGGTGAACTATTGGTCTGCTGGGCACATTAGTGGTTGTGTTACTAGAGTAAGAGGTCAAGTCCCACCATGGCAACTTTGAGAATTAAAAAAAAAAAAAAAAAAAATTGGTTTTGGGGAAATTAAAAGCTGGTGCCAGTAAGTGACCATGAAGTTGTTGGATTGTGGTTTTTTTTTTTTTAAAACCCAACTACAGTAGTTCACTAATGTCTTTTTTTAGGGAAGGAAATCTGCTGTCCTTGCCCAGTTTAGCTACAAGTGACTCCAGTCCCACGCTAGTGTGGTTGACTTGTAACTGCCCTCAGAATTGGCCTATTGGGGAGCGGGCAGGAAAGTGGAGTTGAGGCCCAAATGGGATCAGCCATGATCTCATTAAATGGCGGAGCAGGCTCGAGGGGCTGAATGGCCTACTCCTGCTCCTATTTATGTTCTATCAAGCTGCTCGTGGATTGCAGCAGTTTTTTGGGACAACTAGGATGGGCAAGCAATGCCCACATTGAGTGAATTGAAAATCCCACTGGCAATATCTTTTTTTATTCCCTTGGCTTATTTACAGCAAGGTGTGTGGAGCTTGAACACTTTTTTTTGTTGTTGCAGGTTTGCGATTAATCTGGGAAAAGAGGACTCTGAGTTGGCGTTGCACTTTAACCCTAGGTTTGTTGGTAGAGTGATCGTCATTAACAGTAAAGAAGCTGGTGTGTGGCGCACTGAGCAGCGAGAGGAGGTCTTCCCATTCGAGATGGGAGAAGTCTTTAAGGTGAGGATGGAGGCTGTGATCTAAATGTGTTCCCTGTGGCTGAGGGAGAAGGAGAGCTGCTTCAAGTCTTTGTTGGCCTTCCCTGGTGGATTGGCATCTGAATGTGGAGGCGACCAGGAATGTCTCTTGTTTTGTCCATGGTTATGTTTTGTTAACATCTCTATCTTCTAGGAACAAGTGGAGGTGGCCAGAACTTTCCCAAGCTAGGGAGGAAAAATTAGGAGTCAACAGGCTCAAGGGACCAAATGGCCTACTCCTGTTTCCACACCCGACTATATAAGTGTCAGGGGACTGCATTAAGTTGGGAGGTGAAGCTCTTGGGTTCTAGTACTTGCTGACCAGGCTCTGAAGGATCCTAGCTCAGCTGTTCGAAGTCCCTTGTGGCTGTGGAACTCTACCCCAGGAAGAGTGCAGAGCGCATTATCTTTAGTCTGTTCTCCTCCCTTCCTTCTGTTGGGATAAGTGGATTGCTGGGCTGAAGCCATTGTCGCTTCGATGTTGACTTGAGGATGGTGTCCTGCCCACTACAGGCTGCACTTCCTCAAGTCTTCAACAGTCTGTGGCCTGGCTCTCCAGTTAGTGGGACTTCAATCACCACTGACAATTTCACTGCTTCCCAGCTCCCAGATTACAGTAAGGTTGAGTGTCTCTGACTTGAAGAACACACCGCCGAGCAATTTGGCTGTTTAAGCTTTGTTGGAACCCTCTGCAATCCTCCTGTATGCTAAGAATAGTTTCTGTCTGTGCTGGTATATGCCCCATAAAGTAGCAGGCCTACTCCAAGCCAGGGTGCCTATAGCATTGTTGAGTTGTCTCCATGTGGAGGCAGTGCTGCAGCTTAAACCTACTGGCTTCCAGTTTTTTATCTTTCTGTCTGCCTCTACCATTGACCGCTAGCTGCAATAAAATGCCTTTTTTTTCCCTTTTTCAATAGATTGCCTGTCTGTTGTGCATTCCCCTGCCCGCATACCAGGAGCTGGTGTCCTAGCTTGTATTGATTCCACTGGGATGTGGGTCCGTTGCCTACGGTCAAGTGTGGGGATCACATTGGGAGCAAAGCCACTAAATCTAGAACAGGGCAATACTGACTAGGTCACTTTATCAAATGTAAGACTTTAAACCGGGTCCCAACTATGATGGGCCTTGCTTTGGAAAGTTAGACGCCATCTGCCTTGTACTCCCATTAACTACTTTACTGTTTCACTGTCTAATTTTTAATTTGTTTATGGGATGTGGGCGTCGCTGGCAAGGCCAGCATTGATTGCCCTTGAGAAGGTGGTGGTGAGCCGCCCTCTTGAATCGCTGCAGTCCGTGTGGTGAAGGTACTCCCACAGTGCTGTTGGGGAGGGAGTTCCAGGATTTTGACCCAGCGGCAGCCGATTATATTTCCAGTTCAGGATGGTGTGTGACTTGGAGGGGAACTTGGAGGTGGCGGTGTTCCCATGCGCCTGCTGTCCTTGTCCTTCTAGGTGGAAGAGGCCGTGGGTTTGGGAGGTGTTGCCGAAGAAGCCTTGGAGAGTTGCTGCAGTGCATCTTGTAGATGGTACACACTGCAGCCACGGTGCGCCGGTGGCGGAGGGAGTGAATGTTTAAGGTGGTGGATGGGTTGCCAACAATCAAGTGGGCTGCTTTGTCCTGGATTGTGTTGAGCTTCGGGTGTTGTTGGAGCTGCACTCATCCAGACATGCTCATCCAGACATGTTGCATGTTTTATGCTTGGTGATGGCGAGAGGCTAACTCACTCTCTTGGATACCATCTACTGGATCCTCACCATGCAGCTCCTGAGTTATCGCAGCTCCAGTTCCAATCTTGTTTTAAAAACTAATACTGCTAGGATCTGGGTTTCAGTTGTAACTAATCCAATGCCACAGGACCATGATTAAAACCTGCTCATGCGAATCGCAATTTAAATTGGGAGTGTTCTGGAAAATCTTGCATCAGGGGAGCTGTAAAGCTGATCGTTAGTGTCTTGAGACAAGACAGGAGAAACTTCACCTTGTCAAACATTTTTAAAAAGAAGCGGAGGTGATCTTGGCGTTGTGTAAGATGGTAACTGGGGGCGGGGAGTATAGAAATTCTGAAGTAGTATAACTAGAATTTGTCTCTGATTAGAGGTAATTGGATTTTTTGAATCGCAAGGTGCTTCACGGAGGGACACACTCCACTGTTTGGGTCCAATAGAATCGGCATTAGATGCATTATTCCTTTCACATTGGGTAGGGTGAAGGCTTGCGAGACGGACCACAGTAGTATTCTGGGCTCTGATCCAAATGCTGTCTTAAAATTGAGGGGAAAACTTCAGTGAAGGTCCAAAATATCTTGAGGGGTTTAAAGTCCTCCAGACTGACCAGACATTCACGGGGTGGGGGGTGTGGTTGTTGTAGAAGGATGTGAAGTCGGTCTCCATGGGGTGTTTTTGTATCTGTTTTAAAATTCTCGCCCTTGTTTTCAAATCCCTCCATGGCCTCTCTCTTCCCTATCTCTGTAACCTCTTCCAGCCCCCAGCCCCCCCCCCCCCCCCCCGAGATCTCTGTGCGTGCCCTGTTTTCTTCACACCGTCATTGGCAGCACTGCCTTCAGCTGCTGCCTCTGATCTTTAAAACTGCCTCTTTGACCAAGTTTTTGGTCCCCTGTCCCAATATTGCTGTGGCTCAGTCTCCAATGTTGTTAAGACTCCAGTGAAGTGCCTCTGGATGTTTTACAATGCTCATAGTGCTGTGTAAGTGGAGGAGCTTGTGGAGCAAGAGGAGTTGTCACTGCTGATTTGAGCTGTTGGCCATATAAGGTGCTTGGTGTCCAGTGTCCAGTCCAGCTTCTGGACTGGCTGGCATCAATTCAACCTTCCCCCCCCCCCCCCTCCTCCCATTCAAAATAAGTTTTAAATTTTTTATTAGTGTCAGCTGTGGCTCAGTGGGCAGCACACTTGCCTCAGTCAGAAGGTTCTGGGTTCAAGTCCCCCCTCCAGGGACTTGAGCACAAAATCCAGGCTGACACTCCCAGGGGAGTGCTGCACTGTCGGAGGTGCCGTCTTTCGGATGAGACGTTAAACAGCAGCCCCGTCTGTTCACTCAAGTGGACGTAAAAGATCCCACAGCCACTATTGGAAGAGCAGGGGAGTTCTCCCCGGTGTCCTGGACCAATATTTACCCCTCGATCAACATAACAGATTATCTGGTCATTATCACATTGCTGTTTGTGGGAGCTTGCTGTGTGCAAATTGGCTGCTGCGTTTCCTACATTACAACAGTGCCTACAATGCAAAAAGTACTTCATTGGCTGTAAAGTGCTTTAAGACGTCTGGTGGTTGTCAAAGGCACTATATAAATGCAAGTCTTTCTTTCTATTCATAAGGAATTGAATTCTGTTAATGCCTTGGGTGCCACACTAGGTGGCGACCTTTTCCAACATTTAACTGTATGCAGCTTGTCTTGTAGTCTGGCTTTCACACAATTGTAACTTTATAACCTGGGCCTGCCTTAATCCAAGTGAATGGATACACTATTGGGGGTGTGGTGTCTCGCGCTCTGAGCAGCGTTCACCCCTCTGTAGCAGCGCACTCCACCGGCCCGTGTTGGGACTAACTTTACAGATTTGCCCAGTTCAACCACTGGAATGAGTATCTAGCCTACTGCGGGCGGGCGACTCTAACCAAAGTGAGGTTGGTCTAGATTTGGACTGGGAACCGCTTATTTACTTTTGGTAATAATAAAGCTATTTTGTCATTGAATAGTGTGTATTTAAAATTGTGTAAACTTTTACTTTGCTTGGCTTTCTCATTCACCTTTTCTATTATCTTAAAGTTTCCACCATCAAACCTTTGTTTGCCGTTCTTCTCTCGTGCCTTTCCTTCCAACCCCACCACCCACCCAAAATTTAACTAGTGGCTGATTATTGAAATTGGTCCTCCAAGCTTCTCCCCCCCCCCCCCCCCCCCCCCCCCCCCTCCCTTCTAGCCACCCTTTCCTCAATTAATAATTCTGACTCTCTGCTTGTATCTGGAGCCAATGCTCGCCCCTGGAAGGTGCCTGTGTTGAGCTGCACTGGGCAATAGAACAGAGCCTCATGCTTGGACCAGCAGCCTCCACTGTGGCACTGAAGGTTTAAGCTGAGAGTTCCTGTAGTTCACCGTTGGAAATATCTGGTAGTTTGCCCCCCTCCTGGTTAAATAAATTTAAAAGTTGTTGTGCGCCTTTTTGTATAGAACCTTCTGTCCTGGGTGTTCAGTATCCTGAAGTAATGACTTGGTCACTGAATGCAGGTTTATAGCACTACACCCTCTCCGATCTCTGCGCTCCTCCAATTCTGGCCTCTTGCTCGTTCCCCCAATTTCCATCGCTCCACCATTGGTGGCCGTGCCTTCAGCTGCCTGGGCCCTAAGCTCTAGAATCCCCTCCCTAAACCTTGCCGCCTCTCTACATCTCCCTTTTTTTAATATAAAGGCGCCCCTTAAAACCTACCTCTTTGACCAAGCTTTTGGTTACCACCTGTCTGAATGTTTCCTCCTGTGGCTTGGTGTCAAATTCTGTCTGATAATCGCTCCTGTGAAGTACATTTTTACTACAATAAAAACACCTTTAAAAATGCAAGTTGTTGCAATGTGCTTAACCTTTTTTGGGTTTTGTTTTTGTCTATTGTTGGTTTGGTGTAGGTGGAAGATCTTTGATACTAATGCTGGGTAGAAGCAAAGAAAAGTTGACGTGATCTGGAATAAACTTTGCTCAGAATTTGGAGCCTTAAAGCTTCAATTAAGCAAATACTGTTAAATTTATAAAACTACAAATGTGCTCCATGTCACGTCTTCCCTCCCTGTAGTTTTTGCGAGTGTTTTTTGTTTAATGTATAGGTGCAGAACTGCCTGGAAAAATAGTCACTAATAAATTGCGATAGGGAATTCGGGAGAAACCCTGCCAGTGGTGAGAATGCGGAACTCGCGCAGGGAGTAGCTGAGGTGAATAGCATTGATGCATTTAAGTACGGGAGGAAGCAAAGGATCTGTCACTAGGGGAGATGAAGTGGAGTAGGGCGTGGCTCATGGAGCATAGACCAGTTGGCCTGCTCCTGTACTGTGAATTCTATAATTTCCCTTTCTGACACCCATCTTGTTTCCCATTTTTGTCTCGACAGCTTTCCATTACATTCCATGGAGATGTGTTTAAGATTAAGTTGACCGATGACTGTGTTCTGGAGTTCCCTAACCGGACCTGCATGGATATAATAACCTTCCTTAGTGTGGAAGGGGATGTTAGGGTGCAGTCCCTGAAATTTGATTATTGACCATTTCACTGTCTGGTGTTTAATGAGCAAATGGGTTGCTATAGGACTTCAAGTGGAAGGACTCTTGTTTTTGGGGTGGGGAGGGAGGGGTGGGTTCAACACTGGGCCATGTTTAGAAGGCTGCTTTTGTGTTGGGAATGTTGTACGTCAGGAGCTATGCAAAACTGTTAACTCGTTTTTTAACTCGGCAATATTTTCTAAATGGTTTGGCCATCGGGGCTTGACTTAGAAACTCGGCATTTTCACCCGTTGTCACATTTCTACATTGGCTGTAGCTCAAATCGGTTTAACACTGTTGACCATCCAATGGCTTGGAGCATCCCTCCATCCCATGGGTGTCCATCTGTACAGATCTCTTGGGTGTAACCCAACCTGCCGCCTGAGTCTTCAGACCAGTCTACCCTGGGCTGCTGATCTGTCTTGTCTTCATTGGCTTGTTAATGAATCTTCATAAACTAAACCTATAGTTTAGTCCTACTAGGATCCATCAATCCTTTTTTCTAATGTGGGTAAATGAATCAAACCTGAGTCAATCCTCACCCCCTTTTGGATTGGCTTTAACTTGAGACCAATAACTACCACCCAGCTTCCCTGTGGAAAAATTAATGTTTGTCACCTTCCGTCTCTAATTGCCATTTGGTTCCAATGTTACGTGCTGCTACCTCTTGCACCCCGAGGGTGTTGACCCTTTGATGCCAGTATTGACCCTATGTTTGCAGGATTTTTCTTTAGCCTATTAAATACTCCAATGAGGAACATTTTAGATTTTATTCCCACTCTAGGATTCCAATTCTTCAGCTCTAGTTTTTCTAAACTGCAAATTCTGGAACTACTTTCTATTGCCAATTGCACTTAATTCCCCTTTTCCCAAATGGGAAGAGGGAATGTCAAAAGCACATGCTCTCTCGTTTTCCCCCCCCCCCCCTTTCAGATATGGGGTAGAGGATTTGCCTCCAATTCCCTCTTCAACCTCTACTATCTCACTTGTATGTCCTGAGGAACCCTGATCTGGTCCTGACCATGTCTCTAGTAAATACTGCCAATTCTGCCCCCTATAGAGGTAGGGAGAGCAATTGGAGACTCCTTGTAGGGAGAGCAATTGGTGACTCCTTGGGTTTGATGGGGGAAGGAGTGCCCAGGACACTGACCGTCGCGATCTTGCTCCAAACCTTGGCTGCTGCCATCAGCAGCTCATGGACAAATGTTCACGAGGACTGATGTAGAACACAGCATGGGTGCGACAGGTTTGTTTCCTTGTTCATGCAACTGATCCCTGACTTGGTCTTTGATCTAGATCCAGCAACTGAGCAATGTTTGCCTCGAGTGTCTTCAAACCTGCCCACCTTCTCACTGGAGGCCGACTAATCCTGAGGTTCATTAAAGGGCTTGCACAAACTAACTTGCATGAATGAACTTGTTGGTGAGAGATTTATTCATATGCTGTTGTACATTTCCCACTTAATATTGGTATACTGTCTATTTCAATATTCAAATGGCATTAAGTGTTTAATAAATTTTCAACTTGGCTGCATGAAGGTGACTGAATCCCAGACAAAGGGCCAATTCAGGCTTGCTTTTGACCTCGTCCTTTTTTAGGTAATCTAAAGATTGTGCACAATTCACTCATTCTGAGTTGCATAATTGTGATTCATTCACTGAATTTTTTTTTTGTGCTGTGGCAGGATTTTCATCGCATTCCAAACTGTACAAGGGCCTAGTCTCGTGACTGGTGTTGAGCACTAGGTGGTTTGACAGTTCAATGTTCTCTTGCTTGGAGCGAGTCTCGGCCTTTCATGTCCATTTAAATACATTGGTTCACAGATGGATGTGTTTTTATAAGCTCCATTCAACCAAAACTGGACGCTCTATTGCGGCAGCTGAATCCATCTTTTGGGGGCTATCGTCTGTACAAGCTATCTGCGGTTCTATTGTGAAATTTGAGTCCTTTTTTTGATCATATCAATAAAAAATCTGAGATTTGAGATTGGTTGTGTTTGTTTAATTTTATTTTGAGTGATCAGGTCACTTGCTCAATGGAGGAACAACCCTTCAGATGAATTTCCTGCCTTCAAGTGAAGGGAGAGCTGATTTTGCTCTTTAGTACTTGAACAATGTACAAAAGTCATCAACCCTTGGTGTGATCTTCCTCTGGTTAGGGTAGTTGGTTGGATGATCTGATGGGATTTTGCTCTGATGGCTAGGCCAAGTGCGTCTAATGGTCTCCCTCTTATCTCTCTCTCCTGCTGCAATAGTGAGCGTTGATAGGACGACCATTGTGCATTTGCTGCAAGCCTCCAAGGGGAGCTGCAACGATATTGCATCACTGTGGCAAAGGGAGCATTATCAGCACACTGCTAACTGGCATCACCATGATAAGTTGTAAATAATGAAGTCGACAATTCAGGGTCTGTGAATCCCATTTCTTTAGTATCTGTGAAAATTGCAATTATCCACCAAATGCAATAAATCTGAGTAGTTCTCCAGTGCATCCATCTAGCACATTCCAATCTCCAAGGAGGAATCTTGGGTTTACTCGCAGATTCTCACTCACTCTCAACAGTTGGCTGCGGTCAGGGGCCTGTATTGTGCAACTTAACAGTTCTGACTTGTAGCTGATTCTGGTAGCTAGGTTTTGTGGGGTTTTTTTTGCCCAGCGGTGAGCGCTTTCAAAATCCAGGATGGCTGTTGTCAAATGTGGAATTGGAAGATGCATTAGATCGATGACTGAGACCATCTTGGCTCATCCCTCCAGAAAGACCCTACACTCCATCCCCACCCTCAGTGTGGAACTCCAGTGTTCTATTCCAGCTCTATCTAGCAGTTAATTTCATGTGTTGCTCAGAGTCAAGAACCTCATGACATCTGTTCCAAATTTGCCTTTGTAGTGTCTGAGGATCAATAATACTCAGACTGCAGGAGAACAATAAAACAGGTATTTACTGAACAGAGAGTAATTCAAGACTGAAGTACAGAAGCCTGCTATGGCTTTATATACAGGGGTGGTCACTGCCGGTACTGCAGTATAGAATCAGTTCTTCTCTTAAAGGTACATACACAACAGCCTTTAACTATTTTGAAGCCGTGTGCCTGTGACAAACAACCTCCTAGTTTAGTTCCAGGTGGCTGTCTAGATTTTCCTCTCTTCAGTACTGTCATACAAGGTTGCCTCTTTTTCTGTGCTGGCAAGTTTCTCTCTCTAGGTCGTTCCTTGTAGCTCGGTCCCTCTGACACTGGGATTGGCCTCTTGCCTCTACCTCTGGAGGTTCAAAGTCTCTCTCGTTTTGGTGACTAGAACTGGGTGCAATATTGAGGTATGGTCTGTCAAGGTAGCACAAGGTTAAGCATAGCATCTGAACTTTATACCCTACTGTTTTAGTGACATAGTTCAGAATTCTGTTTTGTTGATTGGACTTTATTTTCTTTCTCACCCCTTCCCCTCTTCCATTTCTCCTCTATCATGCTTTAAATTTCCCTTTCTGTTTCTACCTTATCCATATTTGTCTGAGCTTCCCTATCCATTCCTTCCCCAATCTCTCTGCTCCATTTTTCTTCTATTGCTGTCGGGTATGCAGAGCAGAAGCCATCTGATTCAATAATATTAAGTCAAAGTTGTTTCTATCCTAACCTGAGGCAGCGCAATACATTTAAAAAACGCACTAACTCTCATCGATGCTAATTGAAGTCTTGCTCCCAGAGTCTCTAATCATCCAACCATGTGATTGCGGCAGCTGTAGTGTAGCCGGTGAGCTAGTGGCAGTTGTTTAATGCAGCTACTACTTCTGGTCACTGCACTAAGATGGATATCGAGCCCTGGGAGAGGGTGCGGAGGAGATTTTACCAGGGATCAGGCACTTCAGTTATGTGGAGAAGCTGTGATTGTTGTCCTTGGAGCAGAGAAGGTTGAAGGGGAGATTTGATCAGAGATGCTCAAAATTATGAGGGAGGGGGCGGGGGGTTTGATAGAGTAGATAAGGAGGGGTCAGTAACCAGCAGACTCCGATTTTAAGGTAATTGGCAAACGAACCAGAAGCAAATATCTGGAATGCGCTGCCTGAAAGGGCAGTGGAAGCAGATTCAATGTTAACTTTCAAAAGTGAATTGGATAAATACATGTGGGGTGGAAATTGCAGCACTCAAAGACTTGCATTTCAATAGCGTCTTTCATGACCACCGCACATCTCAAAGCCCTTTACAGCCAATGAAGTACTTTTGGAGTGTAGTCACTGTTGTAATGTGGGAAGCGCTGCGGGGGAAGTGGGACTGATTGGATAGGTCTTTCAAAGAGCTGGCTCGATGGGCCGCATGGCCTCCTAGGCGCTCTTATTCTAATGAGGGGGGGTTTTCTACCTGGTTTGTCTCCCTTTTACATTCTCCCTGTGGTGTTCACTGGTTAAGAGAGCAGGCGGGTCCCCTGGCCATCTCAATCCCAGTCTCTCCGACACCAGCTGCTCGACTGGCTGGGCTGGTGGTGGGGTTGCGACCTGCCCCCAACTCTAGGGCACTCCAGCTTTTGGCTGGGCTGTCGGGCAATTTCTAGCAGATAAACTGAACACTAGAGGTCTTTGCTTTCCCAAATTATAGGAGGAACCTTCATCCCGCTTTGCTTCTGAGCTTCGTGATCAGGTCACTTACTCGATGTGGGTCGCTGAGGATTTTAATTGAGTTTTGATCCGCTGTGGTTTGCTATGATCCGCTGTGCCCGATCATAGCCAACCCTTTTCCTCCCCGCCCTCCTTGCACCTGCTCTGGTTTTTGACTTTCAATGATGGTGCCACTTTAAACATAAACACGTAGACAAAGGATGTTCTATTTAATTTGTTTCCATTCGTGACCACAATTTGTAAGAAATGAGCGTTCAAAAACAGCAGCTAACACCACTTGTGTGTATCTGCAGCACCTACAGTAATAGCAGCTGCTGCAACCCAACACAACACCTTCCAACCGAGCGGGTGACCAGAGGACCATTTCCTGGCAGACTCTTCACAGCTCTGTTAATCGCGTGAGGCACAAAGGAAATGGGGCAACTGCAACACCGAGGGGCCGAGAGTCTGTTGAAGCGAGTGTGCGAGCCGCTTAAAAAAGAAAATGGTCTGCTCGGCGAAACTGGTGAAGGGTAATCACTGGGAGTCCTGGCTGGGCAAGGTGTGAGAGCGCCCATTCACACTTCTCCCTCTTGCAGTCTGCCACCAGTGCTCGTGAGGCTGGTGTGACAGTCTGTCTGTGAAATAACACTTAACTAGGTCTTGAATATTTGGGTGTTGGTTCGGTTTAAAGTGTGGGACCGTAAATCTCATCGAATCTGAGAACATTACAGCACAGAAAAGGCTATTTGGCCCATCGTGCCTGTGCCAGTTCCTTCCAGTTCAAGTATTTTTCCAATTCCTTTTTGAAAGTTATTATTCAATCTGCTTCCACCGCCCTTTCAGGCAGCGCATTCCAGATCACAACAACTCGCTGCTTAAAAACATTCTCCTCATCTCCCCTCTGGTTCTTTTGGCAATCACCTTCAATCTGTGCCCTCTGGTTACCAACCAGATTTATTGACCTCTTGAGTGCTGAGCTTCTTGAGTGTTGTTGAGTAGATCTTAAGAAATGACATAAGAAATCGGAGTAGGAGTCGGCCATTCAGCCTCTCGAGCCTGCTCCGCCATTCAATAAGATCATGGCTGATCTCCTACCTCAACTCCACCTTCCTGCACTATCCCCATATCCCTTAATTTCCTTCGTTCCCAAAAAATTTGTTGACCTCTGTCTTGAATATACTCAACGACTGAGCCTCCACAGCCCTCTGGGGCAGAGAATTCCAAAGATTCTCCACCCTCTGTGTGAAGAAATTTCTCCTCATCTCAGTCCTAAATGGCCGGCCCCTTATTCTGAGACTGTGACCCCGTGTTCTAGACTCCTCAGCCAGGGGGAAACATCCTCCCTGCATCTACCCTGTCAAGCCCCTTAAGAATTTTGTATGTTTCAATGAGATCACCTCTCATTCTTCTAAACTCTAGAGAATATAGGCCTAGTCTCCTCAATCTCTCCTCATAGGACAATCCCCTCATCCCAGGAACCAGTCTAGTGAACCTTTGCTGCACTCCCTCTAAGGTATGTCTTTCCTTAGGCAAGGAGACCAGAACTGTACACAGTACTCCAGGTGTGGCCTCACCAATGCCCTGTATAATTGTAGTAAGACTTCTTTACTCTTATACTCTAATCCCTTTGTAACAAAAGCTAACATACCATTTGCTTTCCTAATTGCTTGCTGAACCTGCATGTTAACTTTCTGTGATTCAAGTACAAGGACACCCAGGTCCCTCTGAGTGCAAACATGTGACCTGTATATTGGTGGCAGGGGTGGGGTGAGGGGCGGAGTGATCTCACAGAAGTATTGATACAAGATTTTATGCACGGCATAAATAACTCTAAAGCCATTGGCTGTTCACAAGCGACAGTGACCTGCGTGTCATTAATTCAAAGCCAACTTTATTGGGCAGCTGACAATTACACAGTCTACACACAGTACAAGACATTCTAATGTAGCACAAGGTAAGCACAACACAGGGAGTAACAAACCTTGTCTGTAACCGAGGGAACACATTTATATAACGCCTTTCATGACCACCGGACATCTCAAAGTGCTTTACAGCCAATGAAGTACTTTTTGAAGTGTAGTCACTGTTGTAATGTGGGAAATGCGGCAGCTAATTTACACACAGCAAGCTCCCACAAACAGCAATGTGATAATGACCAGATCATCTGTTTTAGTGATGTTGATTGAGGGATAAATATTGGCCAGGACACCGGGGAGAACGCCCCTGCTCTTCTTCGAAATAGTGGCCATGGGATCTTTTACATCCACCTGACAGGGCAGACGGAGCCTCGGTTTAACGTCTCATCCAAAAGACGGCGCCTCCAACAGTGCAGCACTCCCTCAGTAATGCACAGGGAGTGTCAGCCTAGATTTATATGCTCAAGTCCCTGACGTGGGACTTGAACCTACAACCTTCTGACTCAGCTTGAACCAGATTCCAAGGTTTCATAACATCTCATCCGAAAGACAGCACCTCCGACAGTGCAGCACTCCTTCAGTGCTGCAGTGAAGTGTTGGCCTGGATTATGTGCAGAGTGAGGCTTGAACCCACTACCTTCTGACAGCGAGGTGAGAGGGCTACCAACTGAACCAAGCTGCCATGCAACCCCCCTTTCAGCTGGCTGTGCCTTGAGCGAGTTAGGGAGTCCGTCAAATTGTTGGATGGAGATGGACTTCTCAAAAACACCCAGTGTGCTCTTCACCTTAAAGATGCCATGGTAGGTTGAAATGATTCTTACCTCTGAGTCAGAAGGTTGTAGGTTCAAGCCCAATCCAGAGACTTGAGCACAAAAATCTAGGCTGACACTCCCAGTGCAGTACTGAGGGAGCGCTGCACTGTTGGAGGTGCTGTCTTTTGGATGAGACGTTAAACTGAGGCCCTGTCTGCTCTATCAGGTGGACGTAAAAGATCCCACGGCCACTATTGGAAGAGGAGCAGTGAAGTTCACCCCGCTGTCCTGGCCCCGATATTTAATCCCTCAGTCAACATCTAAAACAGATGATCTGGTCATTATCACATTGCTGTGTGTGGGATCTTGCTCTGTGCAAATTAGCTGCTGTGTTTCCTACATTACAACAGTGGCTACACTTCAAAAAAGTACTTAATTGGCTGTAAAGCCCTTTGGGAAGTCAGTGGTCGTGAAAGGCGCTATAGAAATGCAAGTCTTTTTTTCTTCTTCAATGTCTGAGAGGTTTATTTGCAAATTGGGCCTCTTAACAATGATTAATGGCCCTGGTCAAAAGTACGACCCAGTCACTGAGTGGCACCGTACGTTTGGATAGACTGCACTTTGACCCTTGGAATCCGGTTCAAATCAAGTGAAGAATGAAGCCGCCTTTCTGTCTGATTAGGGCGTGTGTTATACTCTGTAAGGGCATTGTTGTTCTACCTCTCGTACCTGGATTGAAACTGTCCCAGAGAACTGAGAACAATCTCTTCTCTCTCAAGTGTGCCAAAGTTTATTTTTTTTTAAATTTATACTTTTCTCACCAATCATTGCTTAGGTCACAGTTGGGATATTGGCCCAGAAATTCGGGTCCCAACACGTGAGTACGGACGGAGTACTCACGCGTGGACCCGATGGAAGTGCCGGAATCTTGCGTGCACTGCGCATGTGCGGGAAACCGGCACTTCCGATCCTCTGAACCAAGGGGTTCAGAGGTCGAACGCGTGCGCGCGGGAGTCTGCGCGTGCGCGTTGAACTTCCTTTTTTTTTACAGGTTTTAACGTGCGGGTAAGTCTGTACATTTTAGAAATGTCAAAAGCAGCCGTAAGGACTTCATTTTCAAAGGTAAGTGGTCAATTATTTAAAATTAAAACATTTTTTCCACAGGTTTTTTACTTTTAAATACTTTAAAGCAAGGTAAGTTTATTTTTAGCCCCGTTTTTTTATAAAATTATTTTTTTCAAAAATTTAAATTTTTGTTTAAAATAGTTATTTAATGTCATTTATAGTTTATTTACAAAGTGTGATTTAAAATTTTTTTTATTTGAAGGTAAAGTACATTTTTACAGCCTCAGCATTTATACGTTTTGACAGGTCTATCTGTCAAGACTTATGAATGGAGCATTCCCTGCTCCGATTGGCTGCCGGTTGCTCACGTGATCCCAGGGGACGCTTCGCACTAACTACGCCCCTGGGACACGCCAGCATAGCGCGCCGGCCTCTGGGACAGGCCTCGGAGAGGAATTCCACGCAGGCCAAGAGGTCAACTGCCGGCGCGCTAGGTAAGTGTAGGTCGGGGGCTTGCACCCGCGGGAAGCCCCCGACCCGAATTTCTGGGCCATTGTGTCTAGTTTTGGACTTCATACTTTTGGAAAGATGCCAAGGGCATGGAGAGGGTGCAGAGTGGAGGGAGGTTTATCTAATCCAATGTTGTACCTGACCTGGAAGGGTTTGATGGAATGTTATAGAGGAAGCTTTACTCTCACTGTATTTGCCCTTGATAGGACAGCGCAGAGAAAAAATTGGAATAATTCTCCCTATCAGAAGAGAGGGATCAGATGGATGGGGCCCTCACTGCATCTGATTCAACCAGATCTAAAGGCACATTCTAATTCCTCTGGTGGGGGGAGTCCAGAACAAGGGGGCACAACCTTAAAATTAGAGTCAGGCCGTTCAGGGGTGATGTCAGGAAGCACTTCTTCACACAAAGGGGACTGGAAATCTGGAACTCTCTCCCCCAGAAAACTGTCGAGGCTGGGGGTGGGGTGGTGGGTGAGGTGGGGTGGGGTGGGGGGAAGGTCAATTGGAAATTTCAAAACTGAGATTGATAGATTTTTGTTGGGTAAGGGTATTAAGGGTTACAGAACCAAGGCGGGTAGATGGAGTTAAGATACAGACCAGCCACGATCTCATTGAATGGCGGAACAGGCTCGAGGGGCTGAATGGCCTGTTCCTATGTTCTTTTATCACTAGCTAATGGGGAGACATACTCTACCTCTAACACAGTCATCTGCTTTATCTTGAATACACATGAAGGTAAAATGATGCGAAATTCAACAGCAACTCATTCTAGTTCCGTGCCGGCAGTCACTGGCAACAAAACCCATTCGCTCGAGTTAGACGCGGCCGCCCGACCTCTCTCCTTGTGCACTCGCTCGCGTCGCTTTCCTGGTGCCCCTTTGCGCGGCCGACCTCTCAGTCCCTTGGGCTCTCTCCCTGCCACCTCTTAAAGGTGACCCGCTCGGCCGAGCCCCTGCGGCGATGCGCCGCGCACTCCTTGTAATTTTTGGTGAGGAGCGTGTAGAGGAACGGGTTGATGCAGCTGTTGCCGTAGGTCAAGCAGGTCAGAAAGAAGTTGACGTACATGTGGGCCGGCGGCGACAACCTCAGCGACTCGTGGCTGTAAAGTTTCACCAGCTGCCAGACCCAGAAGGGAGCGAAGCAGGCCCAATACGCCAAGATGATGACAAAAATCATGTACAAAACCCTTTGCTTCAGGATGCCATTCTTCTTCTCCAAAACCGTCCTACCCGAGATCCAGTAGGTGTGTGCCAGGCGGATGTACAAGTATCCGAT
The DNA here is from genome assembly GCF_052327205.1 of Somniosus microcephalus. Classification (NCBI taxonomy): domain Eukaryota; kingdom Metazoa; phylum Chordata; class Chondrichthyes; order Squaliformes; family Somniosidae; genus Somniosus; species Somniosus microcephalus. Next base: position 38,584,084 of record NC_141014.1, read on the forward strand.
GATGATGCCCGGGGCTAGGACGCTGGTGTGGAATAAAATGGTGAGATACGCTTTGTAGGCCTCTGGTTTCCAAGTTGGGTAACAAATTCTCTTCCGTGACCCCGAAGGGCTGGTGCTTTCTCTTAGGTGGATCATAATCATCATCGGTAAGGCCAAAAGGCAGGACAATAGCCAAATGACCACGGTAATCAGCTTTCTGCCACTCCTCGAGCGCCTGATGTGCAGGGGCCTTGCCACGGCCCTGTATCTCTCCATACTCATGGCGGTGAGAATGAAAATGCTGGCGTGCATGGTCAGCAGGTCCAGGCTGAGGAGGACTCGGCACCCGACTTCCTCGAAGTACCAATCTTTGGCAAAGTAGGTGCACACCACGAAAGGGATGGTGAACAAGTAGAGAAGGTCAGCCAGCGCTAGGTTTGTAATGTAGACGTACATGGAGCCGGCAGACTTCATTGATTGGTTGGTGATCACCAAAGTGTAGACATTGCCGACTGTACCAAAGATGCACATGAGAACCAGAGTAGCGCCGAGGAATGAAGTGATCAGGATCTCGTTTACATTACCTTGACTTTGAAGGGATGAATTGCTAGTCGAGTTGACCTTTGACAGTTGGCCTCCATCAACTCCTTCCATTTTGCCTCTTAGTTTGCCACAGTGTCTCGTAACTTCTTATGATGTCTCTGCTTCCTGCTATCCCATTTCAGGGCATCTAAAAAATAATCCACACTGTATTTTTCTATGAGTACTCAAAGGGGGAAAAGATTCAGCTGTTTGCGCCTCCCGTTAGCGCCTTAAGAGGGCGCTAATGGGGCGCAAAGCAATTAGCGCCCGGGCGCGGCGATGTATGTGCCGCGCGCGAAATTAACTAAACATTTTGCAGCGGCGCTAAACAATACCGCCACGATCTCCTGCTCCGGCAGATTGTGACGTCAGTCGAGTGCGCAACGCCCCGTAAGTGCTCCAGACCGGATATTGAGTGGCGCCCCCTGCCTTACCGCCTGCCGCTAGCAATGACAGGTTGAGGGGAGCGTTATGCTGTCAGGAAGGGACTGGGGGAGCGCTGTTTAAAGGCGACCGCTTCCTGCCTTTTTTAGTCGGTGACATTTTTGCACCACGCATTCTGAGAGAGAGAGAGAGAGAGACTTCTGGAGAGATTCAACACTGTGTGAAGGAGTTTTGGGTACTGAGCAGCACTTTGCAGGTTTATTTCATAATCATAATCATATTCATAATCAACTTTATTGTCATTGTTAGTGCACAAGTGCAGTACAACGAAATGTAGGCTTGCGGCTCCCGAGAGTGTACATTTAGATTAAGACATTTAAACATTCAACATTCATTTGGCTTGTAATACATTAACATAAACATAATAAATTGCCCTTCCTTGCTTCGCCAGCGCTCTGAGGTAGCGCCTCACTCCTCGGCCTTTGCACCTTAAGACAGGTGTGAAGCGCCTGATTTAGCGCTTCAATCACCTCCAGGGGCGATAAAAGCCAAGTTTGCTGTCGGAGGCGATAATTAGCGCCAGGCGCTAAACTTTGCGCACGGCCGATAATGGCGCCCCAAACAGGGCGATACCGAATTTTCCCCCCAAAAGAGTTTTTTTGGCCGCCTTTTCTCATGGGTACATTTTTAGCCCATACTTACATCTTTTTTCTCATCTGCATGGCCACCTACTTCTGAAGCATGGAGCAGTCTCCTCTCTGCACCTAGACACTAGGAGAAGCATAAGTCACCAAGGTGTGTCAGCCGTGGCTCAGTGGGCAGCACCCGCGCCTCTGTGTCAGAAGGTTGTGGGTTCGAATCCCACTCCAGAGACTTGAGCACAAAAATCCAGGCTGACACTCCCGAGGGAGTGCTGCACTGTCTTTTGGGTGAGACGTTAAACTGAGGGCCCGTCTCCCCTCTCAGGTGGACATAAAAGATCCCACGACCACTATATCGAAGAAGAGCGGGGGGAGTTCTCCCCAGTGTCCTGGGGCCAATATTTATCCCTCATTCAACATCACTGAAAGAGATGATCTGGTCATTATCACATTGGGAGCTTGCTGTGCGCAAATTGGCTGCCGAGTTTCCTACATTACAACAGCGACTACACTTCAAAAAAAGTACTTCATTGGCTGTAAAGCACTTTGGGACGCCCTGAGGTTGTGAAAGGCGCTATAGAAATGCAAGTATTTCTTTCTTCTTTCTTCCCCCTCTGATTTTCTCTCTTCCCCCTCCCTCCATCTCATGCCTCTGACCCTTGCTTGGCACATGCCCTACATGATGCCTCTCAGAATGCCAACTGAAAAGACTGGCTCCTGAACCTGTGCCCATCCGTGCTCCCTGGTACTAAGGCGCCCTGGTTTGAGGTATTTAAAGTGCTCTGAAAGGGACAAGTACCTTCCCTTCTAATGTTTAAAGTAATGCCAATAGAATGCAGTTTGTCCTTAAATACTGTACGCCCAATCATATGGCCTGACATCAGTCCTTGTCAACTCTTGGAGTGTGCTATACGTAGGATAAGGTATAGCCTGGGGTGTGAGATATATTTATGTCATAGTCATAGAGTCATAACAACACAGGAGGCCATTCAGCCCATCGAGTCCGTGCCGGCTCTCTGTAGAGCAATCCAGTCAGTCCCATTCCCCCGCTCTATCCCCATAGCCCTGCAAGTTTATTTCCCTCAAGTGCCTATCCAGCCTCCCCTTGAAAATATTGAGTGTCTCCGCTTCCACCCCTTCCGTCGGCAGCGAGTTCCAGGTCCTCACCACTCGCTGCATAAAAAAGTTTTTCCTCACGTCCCCCCTGTATCTCTTGCCCAAAGCCTTAAATCTGTGTCCCCTAGTCCTTGTACCATCAACTAGTGGGAACAGCCTTTCCCCGTCTAGCCTATCCAAACCCGTCATAATCTTGTACACCTCGATCAAATCACCCCGCAACCTCCTTTGCTCTAATGAAAACAAATCCAGCTTCTCCAACCTGTCCTTGTAGCTAAGATCCCCCATCCCCGGAACCATTCTGGTAAATCTCCTCTGCACCCTCTCAAGGGCCTTCACATCCTTCCTAAAGTGTGGTGCCCAGAATTGGACACAATACTCCAGTTGAGACCGGTCCAGTGTTTTATAAAGGTTCAGCAGAACTTCAATGGCCTCCTTTGTGCAAAATATACTTCCTCCACCTTTTAAAAGAAATTTTAAAATTGCAATTTTGACCCTCCGTTCCAGTAACTCACTGGGTGAGTGAACTGTCCATCGAGGGACTGAGCCATAAGGACTAGGTGGTCCAGGTCTGACCCCCGACCCATGCTCAGTTAGGACGGTAGCAGGATTGATTCGATTGTCCTCAACACGCCCCCTCCCCCCCCCCCCCCAACCAGGCTAAGAATGAGAAGATGATCAGCCTGAGCTCCTGCTTCTGATTGGTCTCCAGTGACCCCTGTGTGGGCGCTGGGTCAGAAGGGGATTGGTCATAATAGCCTGTGGGCATTGCGGCCCTGAGCTGGGAGATTGTTATTTCGGTACCTCGCACGGGGACAGATGTGTAACTCTTGATCTGAAGGTTGTGGGTTGGACGACCACGTGTGTGTCACGCGTGTGTGATGCTCTTATACATGCCGACTCTCTGTATGTTAGGTGGGTGATCAGAATTTTGCTCTTTACCCTCTCACTTTCGCAATAGTTCCTTTCCCCTCCCTCTATTCCTCCATCTCCCTCTCTTTTTCTCTCTCCCTGCCCCACTCTCTGCTCATCAGTTTTTCTCTGCCTCCTCTCTGCCTTTCTCTTTCTACGTCTTGCTCCCTATCACCATCTCTTTAGTTCTCACCCTCTTTCTCTCCCTGTCTTTCTCTCTATCGCTATCTCTTTCTGTCATGCTCTCTTTCTCTCTGTCTTTCTGACCATTACTATCGCTTTAGTTCTGTCACACTCTTTCTCTCTTTGTCTTTCTCCCTACTGCGCTCTCTATCTTTCTGTCATGCCCTCTATCTTTCTCCCTACTGCGCACTCTATCTTTCTGTCACGCCCTCTATCTTTCTCCCTACTGCACTCTCTATCTTTCTGTCACGCCCTCTATCTTTCTCCCTACTGCACTCTCTATCTTTCTGTCACGCCCTCTATCTTTCTCCCTACTGCACTCTCTATCTTTCTGTCACACCCTCTGTCTTTCTCCCTATCGCTCTCTCTTTCTTCCCATCACGCTTTCTTTTTCTTTCTGTCTTTCTCCCTATCGCGCGCTCTCTCTCTCTAGCTACATCGGAATTTTACACTGACACCCAGTAATCTGCCAGTGCCAATAGGGGTGGCCTGATCTTGGCACTGCTCGCACTGGGGTCTTTGAACCCCGTAAGCTGGGTAGGTTTATTGTTTCCGTTCAGCGATCAGCGCAGTGCTTACGGGCTTCAGTTCCCACTGCGACTTCAAACGGAAACGAAGAGACGTATAACGGGCGGCTGATCCAATATTGCCCACTTTACACTATCCCAAATCGCCTCTTCCACCTGCCTTTTCCCAGCCATACGAAAATGCTTCCCCATCGTTCAGCTCGCAGTTCTGACGAGAGCTCTTCACTCGAAATATTAACCCATTTCCCTTCTCCTCAGCAAAAGTAATTCCATAATTTTTCCGGTTTTTGATTTAGATTTTGGTTAATTTGTCTGCATCAGTTGATTTTAAAAAATCCCATTGTTTATGTCACCTTATGTGGCCAACGACCCCCTATAATTTTTTTTGTTGGTGTGCGGGGCCCTTTAACTGGCCGCGCAGTCCATTCGATTTTTTTTGCGCCCGCGCGGTTATTTCCTTTGTAGAGCCAGTGAGCGCCCTGCGTGGGACCTCCAGACCACAGCGTGGCCGCGCGGCTTAACGGGAACGCTGCCATCAGGGGAACTCGCTGCTCGGAGTTACCCAGGATAAAATTCAACTTCCACGGGTCCCAAGATGGCGGCAGTGGATTGACCGCCCATTATACGGATAAATGTGAGGTATTACATTTTGGTAGGAAGAATGGGGAGGTCACTTATCACTTGGAGGGGGCGAGTCTAGGTGGGGTAGAGGAACAAAGGGATCTCGGAGTACAAATACACAAATCACTGATAGTTGAGATACAGGTTAGCAAGGCCATAAAAAAAGCAAACCAAGCACTAGGGTTTATTTCTAGAGGGATAGAATTGAAAAGTAGGGAAGTTATGCTAAACCTGTATCGAACCTTGGTTAGACCACACTTGGAGTACTGCGTACAGTTCTGGTCTCCATATTATAAAAAGGATATAGAGGCACTGGAGAGGGTGCGGAGAAGATTTACAAGGATGATACCAGAAATGCGAGGGTATACATATCAGGAAAGGATGAACAGGCTGGGTCTCTTTTCTCTTGAATAAAGAAGGCTGAGGGGTGACCCAACAGAGGTCTTTAAAATGATGAAAGGTTTTGATCGAGTGGATACAGAGAGAGTGTTTCCACTTGTGGGGAAGAGCATAACTAGAGGCCATCAATATAAGATAGTCACCAAGAAATCCAATAGGGAATTCAGGAGAAACTTCTTTACCCAGAGAGTGGTGAGAATGTGGAACTCGCTACCACAGGGAGTGGTTGAGGAGAATAGTATCGATACATTTAAGGGGAGGCTGGACAAGCATCTGAGGGAGAAGGGAATAGAGGGTTACGCTGATAGAGTTAGATGAGGAAAGCCGGGAGGAGGCTCGAGTGGAGCATAAACACCGGCATGGACTGGTTGGGCCGAATGGCCTGTTTCTGTGCTGTATATCCCATGTAATCCTGTGTAGTGACTGCCCTTGGGGACCTTGCCCACGTGGCCATTTCACGCCTGAAGCGAGATGGTGAGTAGCAGCTGGTTATTCGACCTCGGTGTGCATCACAGCCGGAACCGACCTGAACAACAACTGCAACTTGTCTTTTTGTAGCTAGCTTCATTGTTTTAATGTCTCTATGATTTTTCTCCCAGTTTTGCTCCCAGTGTCTTGAAGATGAATCTTTAAGATTATGAAGGGGTTCGATAGGGTAGACGTAGAGAAGATGCTTCCACTTGTGGGGGAGACCAGAACTAGGGGCCATCAATATAAGAGAGTCACTAATAAATCCAATGGGGAATTCAGGAGAAACTTCTTTACCCAGAGAGTGGAACTCCCTCCCTAACAGCACTGCGGGAACACCTTCACCACACGGACTGCAGCGGTTCAAGAAGGCGGCTCACCACCACCTTCTCAAGGGGCAACTAGGGATGGGCAATAAATGCCGGCCTTGCCAGCGACGCCCACATCCCGTGAATGAATAAAAAAACAAAAAGTAGGTGATTGCTAATATTTCACCTGATCTAAGCTGCTGTTATATCTTAAAGCAATTTATTCGACTTGAATTGCAGTGAACCTCCTTTACACATTCTTACAGGGTCTGTGAACTGTGAATTCTAGGTTGGGTGGACGGTGCTGCAAGGGTCTTCAGGTTGGTTGGTTGCGGGGGCGGGGGGGCGTTCAATACTTGCTAAGCTGCTTCTATGTTCTTATCAAACACTCCCAGGGCAGGTACAGCACGGGTTAGATACAGAGTAAAGCTCCCTCTAAACTGTCCCATCAAACACTCCCAGGGCACGTACAGTACGGGTTAGATACAGAGTAAAGCTCCCTCTACACTGTCCCATCAAACACTCCCGGGGCAGGTACAGCACGGGTTAGATACAGAGTAAAGCTCCCTCTACACTGTCCCATCAAACACTCCCAGGGCAGGTACAGCACGGGTTAGATACAGAGTAAAGCTCCCTCTACACTGTCCCATCAAACACTCCCAGGGCAGGTACAGCACGGGTTAGATACAGAGTACAGCTCCCTCTGCACTGGCCCATCAAACACTCCTAGGGCAGGTACAGCACGGGTTAGATACAGAGTAAAGCTCCCTCTACACTGTCTCATCAAACACTCCCAGGGCAGGTACAGCACGGGTTAGATACATAGTAAAGCTCCCTCTACACTGTCCCATCAAACACTCCCAGGGCAGGTACAGCACGGGTTAGATACAGAGTAAAGCTCCTCTACACTGCCCCATCAAACACTCCCAGGGCAGGTACAGCACGGGTTAGATACAGAGTAAAGCTCCCTCTACACTGTCCCATCAAACACTCCCAGGGCAGGTACAGCACGGGTCACATACAGAGTAAAGCTCCTCTACACTGCCCCATCAAACACTCCCAGGGCAGGTACAGCACGGGTCACATACAGAGTAAAGCTCCCTCTACACTGTCCCATCAAACACTCCCGGGGCAGGTACAGCATGGGTTAGATACAGAGTAAAGCTCCCTCTACACTGTCCCATCAAACACTCCCAGGGCAGGTACAGCACGGGTTAGATACAGAGTAAAGCTCCCTCTACACTGTCCCATCAAACACTCCCAGGGCAGGTACAGCACGGGTTAGATACAGAGTACAGCTCCCTCTGCACTGGCCCATCAAACACTCCCAGGGCAGGTACAGCACGGGTTAGATACAGAGTAAAGCTCCCTCTACACTGTCTCATCAAACACTCCCAGGGCAGGTACAGCACGGGTTAGATACATAGTAAAGCTCCCTCTACACTGTCCCATCAAACACTCCCAGGGCAGGTACAGCACGGGTTAGATACAGAGTAAAGCTCCCTCTACACTGTCCCATCAAACACTCCCAGGGCAGGTACAGCACGGGTTAGATACAGAGTAAAGCTCCTCTACACTGCCCCATCAAACACTCCCAGGGCAGGTACAGCACGGGTCACATACAGAGTAAAGCTCCCTCGACACTGTCCCGCCAAGAGAGATGTTACAGAGATAGGTAGGGGCTGCTCTGCAGTAGTGGTAAACTAGTTTCCCCCATCTGAGCAATGAGCCTGTTCGCAATGTGTTCACTGTTACGGTGCAGCATGGAGGAGGGGGGAGGGCACATAGGAACAGGAGGAGCCCAGTCATCTCCTCGAACCTGCTTCACCGTTCTATTCAATCATAGCTGATCTGTACCTCAACTTCATTTAACCGCCTTTCCGCTCTACTCCTTGATACATTTATCCAACAATAATCTGTCGATCTCTGCCTTGAAACCTCCAGTTGACCGGCAGCATCCACTGCTTTCTGGGGGAGCGAGTTCCAGATTTCCACTGCCCTTTGTGTGAAGGACTGCTTCCTGATTTCCCTTCTGAACGGCCTGGCTCTAAATCTAAGAAGATGCCCTCTTGTTCTAGACTGCCCCCCCAACCCCCTCACAAAACACAAAAGAGTTACCCTGTATCTACCCTATCGTATCCTTTTAACATTTCAAACACCTCGATCAGATCTCCAGTCAACCTTCTAAACTCCAGGGAATACAAGCCAAGTTTAAGCCACCTGTCATAATTTAACCCTCTGAGCCCCAGGTATCATTCTGATGAAATAACAACAGAAAATGCTGGAAAAACTCAGCAGGCCAGGCAACATCCGTGGAGAGAAATTAGAGTCGACGTTTCGGGTCAAAACCCTTTATCAAGACCCGAAACGTTGACTCTATTTCTCTCTCCACGGATGTTGCCTGGCCTGCTGAGTTTTTCCAGCATTTCCTGTTGTTATTTCGGATTTCCAGCATCCGCAGTATTTTGCTATCGTTCTGATGAATCTGCGCTGCTCCCCCCTCCAAGGTCAATATATCCTCCCTGAGGGTCGGAGCCCGGAACTGAACGCAGTGTCCAGATGGGGTCTGACCAAGGCTCTGTACAACTGAAGCATCACTTTGTCCTCCAGTCACGTTAAGATAAAGGGCAACATTCACAATAACCTTCTTCGATTGAGCGGGGTGGTGGGGTGTGGGGGTGGGGGGGCGCGGGTGGGGTGGGGGGTGTTGTAGAAAGTATATACAGACCCTTATATTTTAATGTTTCTTGAAAAACTTTGCCTGGCAAAAAGGTTTTATAAAGTGAAATAAAGTTGGTGAATGTAACAAGCAGTCTCTCACTGATAAGGCAGGAACCATGGTTGTGAGTGCAGGGGGTAGTGAGAGACAACAGAGATAAACAAACCCCCTGAGTATTGTAGACATGGTGACTTTTCTGAGGTTAAAGGTGAGAAGTCAAACCTTTGCAGTTTTGAAATACAGAATACGACGTGACTCATGAACCGAACCAAGTGGTTTTCTGCCACCTTTGTAAACTTGCGGAGTGAATGAACAATTCTGGGCAGTGATGAGGACAAACTGAATAATAGCCACACAGGATGTGTGAGTGTGAACGTTTGACAGCTCAAAACAACTCAGACTGACATTAAAGGGACATTTCACTATCTCTGAATGAATGGTTTAATGCAAAAGACGAGGAAAGCTGTATAAAAATACGGTGGCTAAAGAAAATCAGCACTGCAGTCGGAAGAAGGTGTCTTGGCCAGTCATCTCACCTCAAAGCACTGGAGAGGTACCACCAACGCTGCCTCCACAAGATCCTGCAAATCCATTGGCAGGATAGGTGCACCAACGTCAGTGTTCTCGCTCAGGCCAACATCCCCAGCATCGAAGCTCTGACCACGCTCGATCAGCTCCGATGGACGGGTCACGTTGTCCCCATGCCCGATACGAGACTCCCAAAACAAGCGCTCTACTCGGAGCTCCGGCACGGCAAGAGAGCCCCAGGTGGGCAGAGGAAACACTTCAAGGACACCCTCAAAGCCTCCTTGAAAAAGTGTAACATCCCCACCAACACCTGGGAATCCCTGGCCCAAGACTGCACAAAGTGGAGGAGCAGCATCTGGGAAGGCGCCGAACACCTCGAGTCTCTTCGCCGGGAGCAAGCGGAAGCCAAGCGCAGGCAGTGCAAGGAGCGCACGTCAACCCAAGCACCCCACCCACCCGCCCCTTCAACCACCGTCTGCCCCACCTGTGACAGAGACTGTAGGTCCCGCATTGGACTCATCAGTCA
>NC_141014.1:39198976-39403816 GCF_052327205.1 Somniosus microcephalus
AGGAGGCCATTCAGCCCATCATGTCTGCACCGACCGAGAAAGAGCTCTCCAGCCTAATCCCACTTTCCAGCTCTTGGTCCGTAGCCCTGTAGGTTTCGGCACTTCAAGTGCACATCCAAGTACTTTTTAAATGCGATGAGGGTTTCTGCCTCTACCACCCTCTCAGGCAGTGAGTTCCAGACCCCCACCACCCTCTGGGTGAAAAAGGTTCTCCTCAACTCCCCTCTAATCTTTCTACCCATTACTTTAAATCTATGCTCCCTGGTTATTGACCTCTCTGCGAAGGGTATTAGGTCCTTCCTATCCACTCTATCTAGGCCCCTCATATCAGTTCATCACCAGTCATCAATTAGGCTCCAAAATAAAAAGTGTTATACCCAGTATACCCATTTACCCATTATACCCAGTATACCCATTTACCCATTATACCCATTTACCCGTTATACCCATTATACCCAGTATACCCATTATACCCAGTATACCCAGTATACCCATTATACCCAGTATACCCGTTATACCCAGTATACCCAGTATACCCATTATACCCAGTATACCCGTTATACCCAGTATACCCATTATACCCAGTATACCCATTGTACCCAGTATACCCAGTATACCCATTATACCCGTTATACACATTATACCCAGTATACCCATTATACCCAGTATACCCGTTATACCCGTTATACCCATTATACCCAGTATACCCATTTACCCATTATACCCAGTATACCCAGTATACCCGTTATACCCGTTATACCCATTATACCCAGTATACCCATTATACCCAGTATACCCAGTATACCCATTATACCCAGTATACCCAGTATACCCGTTATACCCATTATACCCAGTATACCCATTTACCCAGTATACCCAGTATACCCGTTATACCCGTTATACCCAGTATACCCATTATACCCAGTATACCCATTATACCCATTATACCCATTATACCCAGTATACCCATTATACCCAGTATACCCATTATACCCAGTATACCCATTATACCCGTTATACCCAGTATACCCAGTATACCCGTTATACCCAGTGTACCCATTATACCCAGTATACCCAGTATACCCGTTATACCCAGTATACCCATTATACCCATTTACCCATTATACCCGTTATACCCAGTATACCCATTATACCCAGTATACCCATTTACCCATTATACCCAGTATACCCAGTATACCCGTTATACCCATTATACCCATTATACCCAGTATACCCGTTATACCCATTATACCCAGTATACCCATTATACCCAGTATACCCAGTATACCCATTATACCCATTATACCCAGTGTACCCATTATACCCAGTATACCCAGTATACCCGTTATACCCAGTATGCCCGTTATACCCAGTATACCCAGTATACACATTATACCCGTTATACCCAGTGTACCCATTATACCCAGTATACCCATTATACCCGTTATACCCAGTATACCCATTATACCCATTATACCCAGTATACCCATTATACCCAGTATACCCATTATACCCAGTATACCCAGTATACCCATTATACCCAGTATACCCATTATACCCGTTATACCCATTATACCCATTATACCCAGTATACCCAGTATACCCAGTATACCCATTATACCCGTTATACCCAGTATACCCATTATACCCGTTATACCCATTATACCCAGTATACCCAGTATACCCGTTATACCCGTTATACCCAGTATACCCATTATACCCAGTATACCCAGTATACGTTATACCCAGTATACCCAGTATACCCGTTATACCCATTATACCCAGTATACCCGTTATACCCAGTATACCCAGTATACCATTATACCCATTATACCCAGTATACCCATTATACCCATTATACCCAGTATACCCATTATACCCAGTGTACCCCATATACCCGTTATACCCAGTATACCCATTATGCCCAGTATACCCGTTATACCCAGTGTGCCCATTATACCCAGTATACCCATTATACCCAGTGTACCCATTATACCCAGTATACCCAGTGTACCCATTATACCCAGTATACCCATTATACCCAGTATACCCAGTATACCCATTATACCCAGTGTACCCCGTATACCCATTATACCCAGTATACCCATTATACCCAGTATACCCATTATACCCATTATACCCAGTATACCCATTATACCCAGTATACCCAGTATACCCATTATACCCAGTATACCCATTATACCCAGTGTACCCCGTATACCCATTATACCCAGTATACCCATTATACCCAGTATACCCATTATACCCAGTATACCTGTTATACCCAGTATACCCAGTATACCCATTATACCCAGTATACCCATTATACCCAGTATACCCGTTATACCCATTATACCCAGTATACCCATTATACCCAGTATACCCGTTATACCCAGTATACCCATTATACCCAGTGTACCCATTATACCCAGTATACCCATTATACCCAGTATACCCAGTATACCCATTATACCCAGTATACCCAGTATACCCGTTATACCCAGTATACCCATTATACCCAGTGTACCCATTATACCCAGTGTACCCATTATACCCAGTATACACAGTATACCCGTTATACCCAGTATACCCATTATACCCAGTGTACCCATTATACCCAGTATACCCAGTATACCCATTATACCCAGTGTACCCATTATACCCATTATACCCAGTATACCCATTATACCCAGTATACCCGTTATACCCAGTATACCCATTATACCCAGTGTACCCAGTATACCCATTATACCCAGTATACCCGTTATACCCATTATACCCAGTATACCCAGTATACCCATTATACCCAGTATACCCAGTATACCCGTTATACCCAGTATACCCATTATACCCAGTGTACCCATTATACCCAGTGTACCCATTATACCCAGTATACACAGTATACCCGTTATACCCAGTATACCCATTATACCCAGTGTACCCATTATACCCATTATACCCATTATACCCAGTATACCCATTATACCCAGTATACCCGTTATACCCAGTATACACAGTATACCCAGTATACCCATTATACCCAGTATACCTGTTATACCCATTATACCAAGTATACCCATTATACCCAGTATACCCAGTGTACCCATTATACCCAGTATACCCATTATACCCATTATACCCAGTGTACCCATTATACCCAGTATACCCAGTATACCCAGTACACCCATTATACCCAGTATACCCATTATACCCAGTCTACCCAGTATACCCAGTACACCCATTATACCCATTATACCCAGTATACCCATTATACCCATTAGACCCAGTATACCCATTATACCCGTTATACCCATTATACCCAGTATACCCATTATACCCAGTATACCCAGTTACCCAGTATACCCGTTATACCCATTATACCCGTTCTACCCATTATACCCAGTTACCCAGTATACCCGTTATACCCAGTATACCCAGTATACCTGTTATACTCGGTACGCCTGTTATACCCAGTACACCTATCAGAGCAGGTAAACATATTATACTCAGTAAACCAATTATACCCAATATATCTATTGCGCCTCGAATATCGAGTACACCCAGTATACCCCGTACACTATTTATACTGGGTGCGGTAGGCTTGTACACCTCTGCTAGACAGTGCAACCTGTCTATTGAACAATATGGGATCTCAGAGCCGAGCGCTCAGCTGACGTACACACAGCATAGGAACATTGGAACATAGGAACAGGAGGAGGCCATTCAGCCCCTTGAGCCAGTTCTGTCATTCAATGGGATCATGGCTGATCTGCCACCTAACTCCATATGCCCACCTTTGGCCCATATCCCTTAATACCTTTGGTTAACAAAAATATATCAATCTCAGGTTTAAAATTAACAATTGACCATTTGAGGAAGAGAGTTCCAAACTTCTACCACCCTTTGTGTGTAGAAGTGTTTCCTAATTTCACTCCTGAAAGGCCTGGCTCTAATTTTTAGACTCTGCCCCCCAGTCCTAGACTCCCCAACCAGCTGAAATAGTTTCTCTCTATCTACCCTATCTGTTCCCCTTAATATCCTGAAAACTTCAATCAGATCACCCCTTAACCTTTTACATTCTAGGGAATACATTTCTAATTTGTGTAATCTCTCCTCGTAACTTAACCCTGTACCATTCTGGTAAGCATTTCTTGCAACTTGGTAACAATTCGAATCAGGAACTTTCCCCCCTCCTTTCTGAATTAGGGACATTAAGCAATTATTCACCTGAGAAAGGAAAGTAATTGCTAAGAAAATGAATGACCGCAGATATATTATGGACAGCACTGGACTCCCGTGAGTGAAGCCAAGAACTGCATCTTACGATTTGGAGCTCCAGGCACTCTCCTCTCACCCTCATGGCTTTTAGTGACGTCCCTGAGAGTTTGACTTCACGTTTTTTTAAATTGTCAGAGCGATGTCTCTTGTTCCCGGCACACTCTATATTTAAGGGCAATTTTCACGTTCAGCAGCAAAAGCAGATCACAGTTGACTGAACCCGACAATGCATGAGAGCCAAATCCAGCCTCGAGCAGTCAAGGCCGCCTCAGGGGCGAGCAAACGTTAACGGCCAATCACTCACCCTCCCACGATTTCCTTGAAAACATCTGCCGGTTCATCAGAGCTGCTGTGCCCAATTTGTTGAGTCTCAGAACAAGGTGGATTGCTCTCCATTTCCCGAACCCGCAAATCCGATGACACAGTCAAACAAAAATAATGAATTCATTTAAATTCCTAATTCAACCACAACTTGCGTTTATCCAGTGCCTTTAACTTAGTAAAACGTCCCAAGGCACTTCACAGGAGCGTTAACAGACGGAATTTGACACCGAGCCAAGTAAGGAGATATTAGGACAGGGGCTTGGTCACAGAGGTGGGTTTTAAGGAGCATCTTAAAAGAGGAGAGAGAGGCGGAGAGGTTTAGGGAGGGAATTCCAGAGCTCAGGGCCCCAGGCAGCTGAAGGCACGGCCGCCAATGGTGGAGCAATTATAATCGGGGGATGCGCAAGAGGCCAGAATTGGAGGAACTCAGAGATCTCGGAGGGTTGTAGGGGCTGGAGGAGGTTACAGAGATAGGGAGGTAGGAAAGGCGGTTCTGATGAGCCTTGTTAGTCACTTGGCTGGTGTCACGTTGGTGAGCTGCTGATGGGAGCCTTCGCTTGTTAACTTTTCCCAAGGAGAAATGATGGGTGGAAAACTATGGCTTTGCACTTGTCACTTCCCTAGCTACCAGGTGAGGCTGCTAGCTTACCTTTTGTCTTGTGCTGGGATATCATCTCACAGGCCTGGGCTGCCCTCGGCCCCTTCGAGCGGTCATTCTTCTTCAGCCTAGACAGCTAAGGCTCGATTTTAATTCTCCCCACACACACACCAATTCCGCCTACTCATCTTCCAATCATACCTCCCAAATCCCAACTTTCAGCATAACCATTCCCCCTTCCCTCATTACATAGAATGCACAGCGCAGAAACAGGCCACTCAACTGGTCCATGCCTGTGTTTATTTTTTTTAATCCGTTCACGGGATGTGGACGTCGCTGGCAAGGCCCAGCATTTATTGCCCATCCCCTAGTTGCCCCTTGAGAAGGTGGTGGGCCGCATTCTTGAGCTGCTGCAGTCCGTGTGGTGAAGGTGCTCCCACAGTGCTGTTAGGGAGGGAGTTCCAGGATTTTGACCCAGCGATGAGGAAGGATCGGCCGATATACTTCTAAGTCAGGATGGTGTGTGACTTGGCGGGGAACTTGGAGGTGGTGGTGTTCCCATGCGCCTGCTGCCCTCGTCCTTCTAGGTGGAAGAGGTCGGGGGTTTGGGAGGTGCTGCCGAAGAAGCCTTGGCGAGTTGCTGCAGTGCATCTTGGGGGGTGTGTTGGGGGGGGGTGGGGGGTGTTTTCGGGGGTGGGGGTTGTTGTTTTTGGGGGTGGGGGGTGATTTCGGGGGTGGGGAGTGTGTTTTCGGGGGTGGGGAGGGTGTTTTCGGGGGTGGGGAGGGTGTTTTCGGGGGTGGGGAGTGTGTTTTCGGGGGTGGGGAGGGTGTTTTCGGGGGTGGGGAGGGTGTTTTAGTGGGTGGGGGTGTTTTTGGGGGTGGGGAGGGTGTTTTTGGGGGTAGTGGTGTTTTCGGAGGTGGGGAGGGGGTGGGGGTGTTTCGGGGGTGGGGAGGGTGGTTTTGGGGGTGGGGGGGTTCTTTTTGGGGAAGGGGTGTTTTCGGGGGTGGGGGGTGTTTTCGGGGGGGAGGGGGTGGGGTGTTTCGGGGGTGGGGGGTGTTTCGGGGGGAGGGGTGGGGGGTTGTTTTCGGGGGTGGGGAGGGGGTGGGGGGTGTTTTCGGGGGTGGGGGGTGTTTTCGGGGGGGAGGGGGTGGGGTGTTTCGGGGGTGGGGGGTGTTTCGGGGGGAGGGGTGGGGGGTTGTTTTCGGGGTGGTGAGGGTGTTTTCGGGGGTGGGGGTTGTTTTCGGGGGGTGGGGAGGGGGTGGGGGTGTTTCGGGGGGAGGGGTGGGGGTTGTTTTCGGGGTGGTGAGGGTGTTTTCGGGGGTGGGGGTTGTTTTCGGGGGTGGGGAGGGGGTGGGGGTGTTTCGGGGGTGGGGGGTGTTTCGGGGGGAGGGGTGGGGGGTTGTTTTCGGGGTGGTGAGGGTGTTTTCGGGGGTGGGGAGGGGGTGGGGGTGTTTCGGGTGTGGGGGTGTTTCGGGGGTGGGGGGGGTGTTTCGGGTGTGAGGGGTGTTTCGGGGGTGGGGAGGGTGTTTTCGAGGGTGGGGGTGTTTCGGAGGTGGGGGGTTTGTACTCTGACCACAGTCTTGCTCTGACTGCTGCCTCTCTACTCCTCCAGCTGTCTGTAATCACTCCCTGTGACTCTATCGGTTTTCTGTCAAACCCCGTCCCGTTGTTCCTGCTGCTCAGTTTGCAGGTCCTTGAGCTTTCACATTCCACACGATCTGAACCCTGCACGGGATGTTAACCTGAATTGAAATCCTTTGTTTGTTGAAGAGCCTTGCCGGTTTGTGTTTCCGATCTGATGCACTGCCGGCGATTCAACATAAAAATTAGAAGTTTATTAAACAAGTTAAAGTACAGAAAGTTGATACAATATGGTCTCTCTCTTGCTCACTCTCTCTCTCTCGTTCATGTACATGGACTTTAGCAAGGCTTTTGATAAGGTTCCACATGGCAAACTGGTCACAAAGTTAAAAGCCCATGGGATCCAGGGCAAAGTGTCGAGTTGGATTCAAAACTGGCTCAGAGGCAGGAAGCAGAGGGTAATGGTTGATGGGTGTTTTTGTGACTGGAAGGCTGTTTCCAGTGGGGTTCCGCAGGGCTCAGTACTAGGTCCCTTGCTTTTTGTGGTATATATCAATGATCTAGACTTGAATATAATGGGTATGATTAAGAAGTTTGCAGGTGATACTAAAATCAGCTGTGTGGTTGATACTGAAGAAGGAAGCTGTAGACTGCAGGAGGATATCAATAAATTGGTCAGTTGGGCAGAACAGTGGCAAATGGAATTCAATCTGGAGAAGTGTGAGGTAATGCATTTGGGGAGGGCTAACAAGGAAAGGGAATACACAATAAATGGTAGGACACTGAGTAGTGTAGAGGAACAAAGGGACCTTGGAGTGCATGTCCACAGATCCCTGAAGGTAGCAGGCCAGGTAGATAAGGTGGTTAAGAAGGCATACGGAATGTTTGTCTTTATTATAGAATACAAGAGCAGGGGGGTTATACTTCAACTGTATAAAACACTAGTTAGGCCTCAGCTAGAGTACTGCGTGCAGTTCTGGTCACCACATTGCAGGAAAGATGTGATTGCACTAGAGAGGGTACAGAAGAGATTTACAAGGAAGTTGCCGGGAGTAGAGAATCTTAGCTATGAGGAAAGACTGGATAGGCTGGGTCTGTTTTCCTTGGAACAGAGGAGGCTGAGGGGAGACCTTATTGAGGTGTATAAAATCATGAGGGGCATAGATAAAGTGGATAGAAAGGACCTATTTCCCTTAGCAGAGCGGTCAAAAACCAGGGGGCACAGATTTAAAGTAATTGGTCGGAGGTTTAGAGGGGATTTGAGGGGAAATTTTTTCACCCAGAGGGTGGTGGGGGTCTGGAACTCACTGCCTGAAAGGGTGGTAGAGGCAGGAACCCTCATCACATTTAAAAAGTACTTGGATATGCACTTGAGGTGCCGTAACCTACAGGGCTACGGACCAAGAGCTGGAAAGTGGGATTAGGCTGGATAGCTCTTTGTCGGCCGGCGCAGACACGATAGGCCGACATGGCCTCCTTCCGTGCTGTAACTTTCTATGATTCACTCGCTCTCTCTCACCCTCACTCTCGCTCTTGTGATGAAATATTCCATTCATCACTGCCTGTGACTGTGGTTGGTTTCAGGTTTCCCCTCACCATTGTATTGTATATTGGAATGTATGGAATGTGTTGTGTGTAGGGCTCCGCCCATACCTGGCCTCTATGTAAGCCAGCTCAGTCTGGCCTCATATCCAGTACTGCAGAGCTCCAGATGAAAGATACCTCTCTCCACTGCGTGTTATCTTCTAAGTTAATAAAAGCCTTGTTCTGTTCCGCTAACATCGAGTCTCGGGATTATTGAGGCACATCAATTTTATTAGCTTATTTTTCAACACAATGGATCAACTCCTGAAACCCGAACGTTTGGATTTGGATCAGCATGCTCCGGATGCATCAGCACGCTTCGGACACTGGTTTATGTGTATGGAATTCTTCCTGGACAATTCCGCAGCCGTCAAAGACGCTACGGACGCTGCGAGTATGAAACTCGGAATTCTGCGGAATTGGGTAAGCCACCGGGTTTACCCCCTCATCCAAGACGCCGACACGTACCTGGCCGCCTGCGACATCTTAAAGGCGCATTACCAGCAGCCTACGAATGAGGTGTATGCTAGGCATCTGCTCGCCACTCGCGCACAGCGACCTGGGGAATCGGTGGAGGAATTCCTAGGCACCCTGAAAATGCTTGGCAAAGACTGCAAGTGCCGAGATGTAAAAGCCGCAGTGTACACCGACGAGCTTGTTCGCGATGCCTTTATCACAGGCCTCAGCTCCACTTACATACGGCAAAGACTGCTGGAAAAAACGGGATTGGACCTGAAACAGGCTGCGGACACCGCGCGATCCCTGGATGTGGCCCAGAGAAACTCGGACGCCTACTCTTCAGCCCGCGCCGTCCACGCCGCCACGTGTGCACCAAGGGCGCCGCCATCTTGGAAGGCATCTTCCCCGCCCGGCAGCCCGACACCGTCGGGGCCCTGCTCTCCCCCCAGAAGCCCTACGACAGCCGCAACGTGTCGGGGACCCAACTGCTACTTCTGCGGGCAGCCAAAGCACACCAGAAACCTGTGCCCGGCGAAAGGCACCACCTGCTTTAAGTGCGGTAAGAAGGGGCACTTCGGGAAGGTGTGCAGAGGGAACCCCGCCGGAAAACCAAAACCCGCCACCGCCGCGTGTGCGCCGTGGGAGCGGCCATCTTGGACGCCATCTTGCCCGACCTCGTGGGGTCCGCCATCTTGTGAGCAGACAGCGTGGACGCCATCTTGTCTCGATCAGGGCCCTACAGTGGCATCGGTCACAGTGGACCAGACCAGGCCCCACCCACTATCCAAATCAATGGTGGACATCGAGGTAAACGGGTGCCGGGTTAAATGTTTAATTGACAGCGGAAGCACGGAGAGTTTTATCCACCCTGAACTGGCACAACAACTCTCCCTAAAGGTGGTCCCTACTCGGGGTACCATCTCTATGGCTGATGAAACCCAGACATCGACCATTCTGGGTTACTGCACGGTACAATTGTCCGTTAACGGGACTGTATACGATAATTTTAAAGTATTAATCATGAAGAATCTATGTGCGAGCGTGATCTTGGGCCTGGATTTCCAGTGCAACCACCAAAGCATCACGCTCAAGTACGGTGGGTCCCAGCCGCCCCTCACAGTGTGCGGCCTGGCTACCCTGAAGGTAAAGCCGCCTTCGCTATTCGCGAACCTTACCCCTAACTGCCGGCCAATAGTGACCAAAAGCAGGAGGTACAGCTGGGAGGACAGGTGGTTTATCGCGACCGAGGTAGACAGGCTCCTGAAAGAGCGCATTATTGAATGCAGCAATAGCCCGTGGCGCGCCCAAGTGGTGGTGGTAAGGGGTAGCGAGAAGAAACGGATGGTGATCGACTATAGCCAAACGATCAACAGGTACACCCAACTAGACGCCTACCCGCTACCCCGCATATCAGAAATGGTGAACCAAATCGCCCAATACCGGGTGTTCTCCACCATCGACCTCAAGTCAGCGTACCACCAGCTCCCTATCAGACCAGAGGACCGCCCGTACACCGCCTTCGAGGCGAACGGACGCCTCTACCAATTCCTCAGAGTCCCCTTTGGGGTGACGAATGGGGTCTCGGTCTTCCAGAGGGAGATGGATCGCATGGTCGATGACCACCACTTGCAGGCAACCTTCCCCTACCTCGACAACGTCACCATCTGCGGTCACAACCAGCAGGATCACGACTCGAACCTCGAGAGGTTCCTGAAAACCGCACAAAAACTCAACCTCACCTACAACGAGAACAAGTGCGTTTTCAACACCACGCGCCTCTGCATACTAGGCAGCGTGGTGGAGAATGGGGAAATCGGACCAGACCCCGACCGATTGCGCCCCCTACGGGAGCTGCCCCTGCCCAACGCTCCCAAAGCCCTGAAAAGGTGCCTGGGGTTATTTTCTTATTATTCCCAATGGGTCCCCAACTACTCCGACAAAGCCCGCCCCCTCTTGAAAGCATCCTCTTTTCCGCTCTCTGCTGAGGCCCACGCCGCCTTCAAAAGCATTAAGCAGGATATTGAGCGGGCCACGCTACAGGCAGTGGACGAGAACACTCCATTTCAAGTGGAAAGTGATGCGTCTGACTTTGCCTTGGCGGCCACCCTCAACCAGGCGGGGCGGCCCGTAGCTTTCTTCTCGAGGACCCTCCAAGGGCCCGAGATCAGACACTCCTCCGTGGAAAAGGAGGCCCAAGCCATCGTGGAGGCAGTGCGCCACTGGCGCCACTACCTAGCCGGCAAACGCTTCACCCTACTTACCGACCAGCGGTCGGTAGCGTTTATGTTCAATAATAAACAGAGGGGGAAGATCAAAAATGATAAGATTCTTAGGTGGCGGATCGAGCTCTCCACCTTCGAGTATGACATCATTTACCGGCCAGGGGCCCTTAACGAATCCCCAGATGCCCTCTCACGAGGGATGTGTGCCAGCGCCACCGGGGATCGGCTACAGACCCTCCACAATGACCTCTGCCACCCAGGGGTCACGCGGCTGTTCCACTTCATAAAGTCCCGCAACTTACCCTACTCGATTGAGGAAGTTCGGTCTCTGACCAGGAACTGCCGCACTTGCGCTGAGTGCAAGCCTCGGTTCTACCACCCTGATAGAGCCCACTTAATCAAAGCTACGCGGCCCTTTGAGCGGCGCAGCTTAGATTCCAAGGGCCCCCTCCCGTCCGTCGACCGCAATGTTTACTTCCTGAACATTGTGGATGAATACTCCCGGTTCCCATTCGCCTTCCCCTGCCCAGACATGACCAGCGCCACGGTCATTAAATGCCTCAACAGCCTGTTCTGCCTGTTCGGTATGCCGAGCTACATCCACACGGATAGGGGGGCGTCCTTCATGAGTGAAGAGCTACGCCAGTACATGCTGTCCAGGGGTATCGCCACGAGCCGTACCACCAGCTACAACCCCCGGGGTAACGGTCAAGTGGAGCGAGAGAACGGGACAGTATGGAAAGCAGTCACTCTAGCTCTAAGGACCAAGGGCCTCCCTATCTCCCGCTGGCAGGAAGTCCTCTCAGATGTACTCCATTCGATACGGTCGCTATTGTGTACTGCCACTAATGCCACGCCTCATGAACGAATGTTTAGCTTTCCCCGGAAATCCACCTCAGGCGTATCCATGCCGTCATGGCTCTCCACCCCAGGTCCGGTATTCGTGCGAAGGCATGTGAGGGGCCATAAGACGGACCCTCTCGTGGAGCCAGTGCACCTACTCCATGCCAACCCCCAATACGCGTATGTCCGGCACGCCGACGGAAGGGAGGACACCGTGTCAATAAAAGACGTCGCCCCAGCCGGTAACGACAACAACCACGGCAATAGCAGCAACAACGACCACAGCAACTCTTACCCACCCACTACTCTTTCATCACCCCCGGAAGAACATCGACCAACGGCACCCCCACCAACTACCCCTTCAACAACCCTGGCGGCACCCCCGGCAGAGACCCAGGAGGCCACCGGGGACACCCAGCCGACACCCGCGACACCACAACAGCCACGTCGGTCGCAGAGGACTACCAAACCCCCGAACAGACTAAATCTATAGAAGGGGTGAATGTGATGAAATAGTCCATTCATCACTGCCTGTGACTGTGGCTGGTTTCAGGTTTCCCCTCACCATTGTATTGCCTGTGACTGTGGTTGGTTTCAGGTTTCTCCTCACCATTGTATTGTATATTGGAATGTATGGAATGTGTTGTGTGTAGGGCTCCGCCCATACCTGGCCTCTATGTAAGCCAGCTCAGTCTGGCCTCATATCCAGTACTGCAGAGCTCCAGATGGAAGATACCTCTCTCCACTGCGTGTTATCTTCTAAGTTAATAAAAGCCTTGTTTTGTTCCGCTAACATCGAGTCTCGGGATTATTGAGGCACATCAGCTCTCTCCCTCGCTCTCTCGCTCTCTCCCTCGCTCTCTCCCTTGCTCTCTCTCGCTCTCTCTAGCTCTCCCTCTCGCTCTCTCTCCCACTCTCTCCTTCGCTATCACTCTTGCTCTCTCCCTCGCTCTCTCTTGCTCTCCCTCACTCTCTCTCCCTTTCTCTGTCCCTCACTCTCCCTCGCTCTCTCTTGCTCTCTCTCTCACTCTCTTTCTCTCTCCCTTGCTCTCTCCCGCTCTCTCCCTCTCTCTCTCCCTCACGCTGTCCTTCGCTCTCTCCCTCGCTCTCTCTCTCTCCCTCTCTCTCTCTCCCTCGCTCTCTCTCTCTCTCTCTGTCCCTCGCTCTCGCCCCCTTTCTCTCCCTTGCTCTCTCCCTCTCTCTCTCCCTCGCTCTCTCTCCCTCGCTCTCTGTCCCTCACTCTCTCTCTCTCTGTCCCTCGCTCTCTCTCCCTCACTCTCTCCCTCTCTCTCCCTCGCTCTCTGTCCCTCGCTCTCTCTCCCTCGCTCTCTCCCGCTCTCTCCCTCGCTCTGTCCCCCTCTCTCTCCCTCGCTCTCTCCCTCGCTCTCTGTCCCTCACTCTCCCTCTCTCTCTCCCTCGCTCTCTCCCTCACTCTCTGTCCCTCACTCTCTCTCTCTCTGTCCCTCGCTCTCTCCCCCTTTCTCTCCCTTGCTCTCTCCCTCTCTCTCTCTCCCTCGCTCTCTCATTCTCTAACTGACAGAATAGCTTACAGACTCTCTCACTCTCTCCCTTTCGTTCTCTCTCTCACTCTCTCGCTCGCTCTAACTGACGGTTAGCTCTCTCGCTCTCTCTCCCTCTCTGTAACTGATGGTTAGCTCTCTCGCTCTCTCTCCCTCTCTCTAACTGATGGCTAGCTCTCTCGCTCTCTCTCCCTCTCTCCAACTGACGGCTAGCTCTCTTTCTCTCTCTCTCTCTGATGGCTCGCTCTCTCACTCTCTCTCCCTCTCTCTAACTGATGGCTAGCTCTCTCACTGTCTCTCTCTCTGACGGCTAGCTCTCTCTCTCTCTCTCTCTCTGATGGCTAGCTCTCTCACTCTCTCTCTCTCTCTGATGGCTCGCTCTCTCCCTCTCTCTAACTGATGGCTAGCTCTCTCACTGTCTCTCTCTCTGACGGCTAGCTCTCTCTCTCTCTCTCTCTGACGGCTCTCTCTCTCTCTCTCTCTCTCTCTCTCTCTCTCTCTAACTGACGGGCTAGCTCACAGTAACATAACTGTTATCTTGAAGGAGCACTTCTCAGAAACAGATGCTGATTCGCACTGCTATTACACGTCAGCAGCGAGCAATTACCAAAAGATGTGTGGGCAGGAACGGCATCTCCAGAAACTCAATCACCTGGTGCATCGGGTTTGAGCCCCAAAGAACTCTCCTGCTCTTTGAATAGTGCGCTGTAAACAGAGGAGCAGGAGGAGGCCATTCAGCCCCTTGAGCCTGTTCCACCATTCAGTGAGATCAAGGCTGATCTGTATCTTAATCCAGCGACCCGCCTTGGTTCCGTAACCCTTAATACCCTCGACCAACAAAAATCAATCAATCTCAGTCTTGAAAGCTCCAATTGACCCCCAGCCTCAACAGCTTTTTGGGGGAGAGAGTTCCAGATTTCCACCGCCCTTTGTGTGGAGAAGTGCTTCCTGACATCACCCCTGAACGGCCTGGCTCTAATTTTAAGGTTCTGCCCCCTTGTTCTGGACTCCCCCCACCAGAGGAAATAGTTTCTCTGTATCTACCCCATCAACTCCTTTCAGCATCTTAAACACCTCAATTAGATCGCCCCTTAATCTTCTAAACTCCAGGGAATACCAGTTGGGTTAGAGGCTGTGATCTAAGGAGGCAACAGATCTGTTGCCTGACCGAAGCACAGAGGAATTACAGGGAGGCCTGCGGAGAGGGCTGTTCAAACATGGAATTCTCTGACACAAGCTGCTGTTGAAGCAGAATCCAGGGAATTCTTTTGAAGGGAATTGGATAGTTACTTGAGGAAAAATAAAGGAATATAAAAGGGTGCGGGGAGTGAGGGGGAGAGTGGGATTAGGCTGGGTGGGATATTAAAGGGTGCGGGGAGTGAGGGGGAGAGTGGGATTAGACTGGGTGGGATATTAAAGGGTGCGGGGAGTGAGGGGGAGAGTGGGATTAGACTGGGTGGGATATTAAAGGGTGCGGGGAGTGAAGGGGAGAGTGGGATTAGGCTGGGTGGGATATTAAAGGGTATGGGGAGTGAGGGGGAGAGTGGGATTAGACTGGGTGGGATATTAAAGGGTGCGGGGAGTGAGCAGGAGAGTTGGATTAGACTGCGTGGGATATTAAAGGGTGTGGGGAGTGAGCAGGAGAGTTGGATTAGACTGGGTGGGATATTAAAGGGTGCGGGGAGTGAGAGGGAGAGTGGGATTAGACTGCGTGAGATATTAAAGGGTGCGGGGAGTGAGCAGGAGAGTGGGATTAGACTGGGTGGGATATTAAAGGGTGTGGGGAGTGAGGGGAGAGTGGGATTAGGCTGGGTGGGATATTAAAGGGTGCGGGGAGTGAGCAGGAGAGTGGGATTAGACTGGGTGGGATATTAAAGGGCATGGGGAGTGAGGGGGAGAGTGGGATTAGACTGGGTGGGATATTAAAGGGTACGGGGAGTGAGGGGGAGAGTGGGATTAGACTGGGTGGGATATTAAAGGGTATGGGGAGTGAGCAGGAGAGTGGGATTAGACTGGGTGGGATATTAAAGGGTACAGGGAGTGAGGGGGAGAGTGGGATTAGACTGGGTGGGATATTAAAGGGTATGGGGAGTGAGCAGGAGAGTGGGATTAGACTGGGTGGGATATTAAAGGGTGCGGGGAGTGAGGAGGAGAGTGGGATTAGACTGGGTGGGATATTAAAGGGTACGGGGAGTGAGGGGGAGAGTGGGGTTAGACTGGGTGGGATATTAAAGGGTGCGGGGAGTGAGGGGGAGAGTGGGATTAGACTGGGTGGGACATTAAAGCGTACGGGGAGTGAGGGGGAGAGTGGGATTAGACTGGGTGGGACATTAAAGGGTACGGGGAGTGATGGGGAGTGGGATTAGACTGGGTGGGACATTAAAGGGTATGGGGAGTGAGGGGGAGTGGGATTAGACTGGGTGGGATATTAAAGGGTACGGGGAGTGAGGGGGAGTGGGATTAGACTGGTCTCAGGCAGAGGAAGACACCGACAGAGACTTGATGGGCTGAATGGCCTCTTTCTGTACTGGAATATCCTTTGATTCAAACTGTAAGAAATCGGGCAGGGGGTGTGTGATATACTTGAACAAATTAGTATTGAGAGGGAGGAGGTACTAGCGGTTTTAGCAGGCTTAAGAGTGGATAAATCCCCAGGCCCTGACGAGATGTATCCCAGGCTGCTGTGTGAGGCAAGGGAGGAGATTGCAGGGGCTCTGACACAAATTTTCAGAACCTTTCTGCCAACAGGGGAGGTGCCAGAGGACTGGAGGACAGCTAACGTAGTACCATTGTTCAAGAAGGGTAGTAGGGATAAACCAGGGAATTACAGGCCAGTGAGCCTAACATCAGTTGTAGGGAAATTATTGGAAAAAATTCTGAGGGACAGAATTAGTCTCCACTTGGAGAGGCAAGAATTAATCAAGGATAGTCAGCATGGCTTTGTCAGGGGGAGATCATGTCTAACCAATTTGATTGAATTTTTCGAGGGGGTGACTAGGTGTGTGGATGAGGGTAGTGCAGTTGATGTAGTCTACATGGACTTCCGTAAGGCTTTTGACAAAGTCCCGCATGGGAGTCTGGTCAAGAAGGTAAGAGCCCATGGGATCCAGGGCAATTTGGCACCTTGGATCCAAAACTGGCTTAGTGGCAGGAGGCAGAGGGAGATGGTTGAAGGTTGTTTTTGTGACTGGAAGCCTGTGTCCAATGGTGTACCACAGGGATCGGTGCTGGGTCCTTTGCTGTTTGTAGTGTACATTAATGATTTAGATATGAATGTAGGAGGTATGATCAGTAAGTTCGCAAATGACACGAAAATTGATGGAGTGGTAAATAGTGAGGAGGGAAGCCTCAGGCTACAGGACGATATAGACGGTTTGGTCAGATGGGCAGAACAGTGGGAAGTGGAATTTAACCCTGAAAAGTGTGAGGTGATGCATTTTGGGAGGACTAACAAGGCAAGGGAATACATAATGAATGGTAGGATCCTAGGAAGGACAGAGGATCAGAGGGACCTTGGTATGCATGTACATAGATCCCTGAAGGCAGCAGGACAGGTAGATAAGGTGGTTAAAAAGGCATATGGGATACTTGCCTTCATTAGCTGAGGCATAGAATATAAGAGCAGGGAGGTTATGATGGAGCTGTACAAAACGCTAGTTAGGCCACAGCTGGAATATTGTGTGCAGTTCTGGTCGCTACACTATAGGAAGGATGTGATTGCATTGGAGAGGGTGCAGAGGAGATTCACCAGGATGTTACCTGGGCTGGAGCGTTTCAGCTATGAAGAGAGACTGGACAGGCTGGGGTTGTTTTCCTTAGAGCAGAGAAGGCTGAGGGGGGACCTGATTGAGGTGTACAAAATTATGAGGGGCATGGATAGGGTAGATAGAAAGGAACTTTTCCCCTTAGTAGAGGGGTCAATAACCAGGGGGCATAGTTTCAAGGTAAGGGGCAGGAGGTTTAGAGGGGATTTGAGGAAAAACTTTTTCACCCAGAGGGTGGTTGGAATCTGGACCTCACTCTCTGAAAGGGTGGTAGAGGCAGGAACCCTCACAACATTCAAGAAGCATTTAGATGAGCACTTGAAACGCCATAGCATACAAGGCTAGGGACCAAGTGCTGGAAAATGGGATTAGAATAGACAGGGCTTGATGGCCGGCGTGGACATGATGGGCCGAAGGGCCTCTTTCGGTGCTGTATAACTCTATGGCTCTAGGACTCTATGATTAGACCGTCCAGGATGAATGGAGGGCACTGTGGGTTGTCTCTGATGTGAAAGCTTTTTTACAGTCTATGGTCGAAGATTCCGTTAAGCAATTTAAGCTTCTTTGTTTTGCAAGTGTTGGTAAGAAATCCAAATCTATTGCTGTACACGTTATTCTAGTTCGTGCACTTAGCATCTGTGTGATTAATGCGTCCAAATAAATACCAAGTAATTTTTTAGCCTGAATCGTACCATTTGTTACCTTGATAGTCCCCCTTGGGCTCAGTATTAGGTAGAAGAATGTAATCATAGAATGGTTACAGTACAGAAGGAGGCCATTCGGCCCATCGAGCCCGTGCCGGCTCTCTGCAAGAGCGCTTCAGCTAGTCCCACTCCCCCGCCCTTTCCCCGTAGCCCTGCAAATGTTTTTTCTTTCACATTCCCTTTTGAAAGCCACGATTGAATCTGCCTCCACCACCCTCTCAGGCAGTGCATTCCAGATCCTAACCGCTCGCTGTGTAAAAACGTTTTTCCTCATGTCGCCTTTGGTTCTTCTGCCAATCACCTTAAATCTGTGTCCTCTGGTTCTCGACCCTTCCGCCAATGGGAACAGTTTCTCTCCATCTACTCTGTCCGGACCCCTCGTGATTTTGAATGGTTCATCCTGCGATCCCCCAGCCAAGGACGCTTTGCTCAGTGAGGGCCTACCCCTGGAGGTAGGGTGGCCACCTCTGGTCGGACGCATTCCTTGCGCATTCATCACATGATCCCCTGCCTCCAACCGCCCCGCCCCCACACTCCTGCCATTGGCCACCCGACACGCCCACCCTCGCGGCGCCCCGCCTCCCCACGGCCAATCGGAAAGCGAGCAGACTTTTCATTACCTGATTGGATGATGCTTGGCTGTCTGTCGAACGGTCCCTTTGTCATCCATGTCCAATATTTTTATTACTAATAAACAAAAGTGTTCACAGATTTGATTTTTTTTTTTGATAACATTTTTTATTGCCCCGATGATTTGTTCTTCTCCGGGTGTTTCTCACGGCAGGGTGTCCTGGAGATTAATCCTCAATTCCTGGAGAGTCCAGGGTAATCCCGGAGTGGCTGGTGGCCCCACCTGGAATAGGGCTTCTTGCACCGGACGGGAATGGAGATCCTCCTGAGCTGACCTGACTTGCAACCAGAACGTTCACCATTTGGGCCTGAGAAAGAATCGGAGAAATCTGCCGGGGGATCACAGGGCAGGATTTTCATTGGGCCGTGGAGGCAGGATTGGAGGCGTGTGGGGGGTTAAAATCCCGAAATTGGGGGGCACGAACCCATCCCGCCCCCAACCCGCTTCCATGCCCGTTTCAAAGGAGGCGGGTACCCGCCCCGCACTGGAACCCGCCTCCCCGAGGTGGGAAGGGGATTAGTGCCAATTAACTGCCTGTTAACAGGTAGTTAACAGGCAGTTTTTAGCCTAATCCCTATTTTCATTCTTGAAGTGTGGGATTCCCGACGGCTCCAAACCACGCCAAGTTAGCGAGGCGGGCCGTCGGGCTGAAGGGCTTGGAGGGGTCGAGATGTCCGGTGTTCAGGTGAGTGATGGGTGCATGAGTGAAGAGGTAAGTGTGTTTGGTGTGTGTAAAGTGTTTAAAGAAGTTTTACTTACCTTTACTTACCTTTACAGCCTTCCTTCCTTCAGGTCTCGGGAGTCCCTCATCTCACCGGCACAGAAAGCAGAATGGCCGCGAGCTGTCAAAAATTGCAGCATTCAGCTTTCTGTTCTGGGGAGGTCTCTAATTCATCCTGAGAGGAAGGAATTAACCTGGAGTACAGATTGTCAGTGTTTGACAGCTTCAAACAGCTGTCGAACGCTGATATTTCATCTGTCAAAAGCTTTTGACAGATGAAATATCAATCTGTGATGTCACCTGTTGCCGGGTGGCCCTTAATTGGTCTGCTGAGCCCGCTGGGCGGGCTCAACAAGGTCAATCAAGGGAAAATCGCATGGGTTGGCTACAACTCGATGGAGGCGGGACTACAACCCCGAAAGTTGTAGTCCCGCCTCCTAAATGAAAATCCAGCCCACAGTCTCAGAATAAGGGGTCGGCCAATTAGGACTGAGATGAGGAGGAATTTCTTCACACACAGGGTGGTGAATCTTTGGAATTCTCTACTCGAGGGCTGTGGAACTCAGTCGTTGAGTATATTCAAGACAGAGAGCGATAGATTTTTGGACTCTAGGGGAATCAAGGGATATGGGGATCGGGCGGGAAAGTGGAGTTGAGGTCAAGATCAGCCATGACCTTTGACGTAAGAAAACTATTGGGCACTTGGTCTGAGCATTAAACAAGGCTTTAATCAACTGTTTTTCAACATGGAGATCTAATTGTGTCCTTCACTAGTCCCTGTTAAAGAATGTCCTGAGCAAGCTGGGCCCATGCCCGAGTATTTATACTCTCCCTGGACAGCGCCACCAGCAGGCCGCCCAGTATTATTTCATAAGTCATTTCCACAAGAATGGCAAGATTCATGTCACCCTTATTGAATGGCGGAGCGGGCCCGCGGGGCCGTATGGCCTACTCCTGCTCCTATTTCTTATGTTCTTACATTTTTTGGAGCCTGGTTGATGCTAGCCAAACTAAATTAATAAATTTAGACAGGAAGGTATCAAAGGGAGTTTCAACTGTAGATTGCTTCTCTTATTACTTTGTCCTGTGAATCATCAGCTCTGTGGAGCACGGTGTACAATCCGATAACTTGTCAACTGCACAGTGTGAACACAGTAGCTGTGTTTAGCTCCCTTTAGCAAGGTGTTGCAAAATGTTGGAACCGTATTATACAACCAGTGAGGCAGTATCGATGCTGGAGAGTGAGTGTGAAAAACTGCAGCATTCCTTCGGGGGTGTGGAACACCTTCCATAAGCCACTTAAGCTTCAGCCTGTGTCTTGTAATGCTAGCCACGTAGCTCAACACAATCAGAGTCAGGTACGTCGGAACAGAAGTCGGCCTCTCAAGCCCCTCAAGCCTGTCGCAAAGTATAACAAAGCACGGAAACAGGCCATTCGGCCCTTCAGATCCCTCCCCGTACAAAGGCAAAATACTGCGGATGCTGGAAATCTGAAATAAAAACCGAAAATGCTGGCAACACTCAGCCGGCCAGGCGGCATCTGTGGAGAGAGAAACAGAGTCAACGGGCAGGATTTTCATTGGGCCGTGGAGGCAGGATTGGGGGGTTAAAATCCCGAAATCAGGGGTCCCGACCCCATCCCGCACCCAACCCGCCTCCATGCCAGTTTCAAAGGAGGAGGGTACTCGCCTTGCACTGGGACCTGCCTACCCGAGGCAGGAAGGGATTAGTGCCAATTAACTGCCTGTTAACAGGTAGTTAACAGGCAGTTTTTAGCCTAATCTCTATTTTTGATCCTGAAGTGTGGGATTCCCGATGGCTCCAAACCACGCCAAGTTTGCGAGGCGGGCCGTCGGGTTGAAGGACTTGGAGGGGTCGAGATGTCGGTGTTCAGGTGAGTGATGGGTGCATGAGTGCAAAGGTAAGTGTGTCTAAAGTGTTTAAAGAAGTTTAAATTACCTTTTCTTACCTTTTCAGCCTTCCTTCCTTTAGGTCCCGGGAGTCCCTCATCTCACCGGCACAGAAAGCAGAATGGCTGCGAACTGTCAAAAGTGACAGCCTTCAGCTTTCTGTGCAGGAGAGATTTCTAACTGAGTCTGTGGAGAAGGACTCAGGTTACAAGTAAGACTGTCAGTGTTTGACAGCTTCAAACAGCTGTGAAACGCTGATACTTCATCTATCAAAACCTCTTGACAGATGACATTTCAGTCTGTGACGTCACCTGTTGTCGGGTGGGTCTTAATTGGCCTGCTGAGCCCGCTGGGTGGGCTCAACAAGGTCAATCAAGTTAAAATCGCGTGGATTGGCCACATCTCGATGGAGGCGGGACTACAACCCCGAAAGTTGTAGTCCCGCCTCCTACCCGACTCCTGAATGAAAATCCAGCCCACCGTTTCAGGTCGATGACCCTTCGTCAGAACTGGAAAAAGTTGGAGATGGAACAGGTTTTTAAGCAAGTGTGGGGGCAGGGAAAGGGGGGAGGGGAGGAAAGAACAAAAGGGAAGGTCTGTGATAGGGCGGAAGGCCGGAGAGATTAAATAACAAAAGGGATGATGATACAAAGCAAAAGGAGATGGTAATGGGACAAGTGACGAAACAAAAAGGTGGGTCTAGAGGAGGTTTCAATGGGAATGGCGGAATCATCAAGAATCATCTGGAAAAATAGGGGCAGAGGCAGAGATCCATCCCGGTGTTTCTGCTCCACACCAGCCTCCTCCCACTCCTCGTCATCTCACCCTATCAGCATATCCTTCGATTCCTTTCTCCCTCATGTGCTTATCCAGCTTCCCCTTAAATGTATCTGTGCGATTCGCCTCAACCACTCCCTGTGGTAGCGAGTTCCACATTCTCACCACTCTCTGGGTAAAGAAGTTTCTCCTGAATTCCCGATTGGATTTATTACTGACTCTCTTATATTTCTGGCCCCTAGTTCTGGTCTCGCCAGCAAGTGGAAACATCTTCTCTACGTTTACACTTTCAAAACCTTTCATAATCTTAAAGACCTCTAATGGGTCACCCCTCAATCTGCTCTTTTCTAGAGAAAAGAGCCCCCGCCTGATCAATCTTTCCTGATAGGTACAAGCTCTCCGTGCTGGTATCATTCTAGTAATGTTCTGCCATTCAATGAGCTCATGGCTGATCTGCATCCTAACTCCATCCACCTGTCTCCACTTCATATCCCATTACACCCTTTGTCCAGCAAAAATCTATCGATCTCAGCTTTAAGATCATTCATTGAGCCCCAGCATCTACTGCTTCTTGTGGGAGAGAGTTCCACACTTCTACCGCCCTTTGCATGAGGAAGTGACCCACTCACCTCCACCCGTGACCCACCTCACCTCCACCCGTGACCCACTCACCTCCACTCGTGACCCACCTCACCTCCACCCGTGACCCACCTCACCTCCACTCGTGACCCACCTCACCTCCACCCGTGACCCACTCACCTCCACTCGTGACCCACCTCACCTCCACCCGTGACCCACCTCACCTCCACTCGTGACCCACCTCACCTCCACTCGTGACCCACCTCAACTCCACCTGTGACCCACTCACCTCCACTCGTGACCCACCTCACCTCCACTCGTGACCCACTCACCTCCACCTGTGACACACCTCACCTCCACTCGTGACCCACCTCACCTCCACTCGTGACCCACCTCACCTTCACCCGTGACCCACCTCGCCTCCACCCGTGACCCACCTCACCTCCACTCGTGACCCACCTCAACTCCACCTGTGACCCACCTCAACTCCACCTGTGACCCACCTCAACTCCACCTGTGACCCACCTCACCTCCACTCGTGACCCACCTCAACTCCACCTGTGACCCACCTCACCTCCACTCGTGACCCACTCACCTCCACCTGTGACACACCTCACCTCCACTCGTGACCCACCTCACCTCCACTCGTGACCCACCTCACCTCCACTCGTGACCCACCTCACCTCCACTCGTGACCCACCTCAACTCCACCTGTGACCCACCTCACCTCCACTCGTGACCCACTCACCTCCACCTGTGACCCACTCACTTCTACCCGTGACCCACCTCACCTCCACTCGTGACCCATCTCACCTCCACTCATGACCCACTCACCTCCACCCGTGACCCACTCACCTCCACCCGTGACCCACTCACCTCCACTTGTGACCCACTCACCTCCACCCGTGACCCACTCACCTCCACCCGTGACCCACTCACCTCCACCTGTGACCCACCTCACCTCCACCCGTGACCCACTCACCTCCACCCGTGACCCACTCACCTCCACCTGTGACCCACCTCACCTCCACCTGTGACCCACCTCACCTCCACCCGTGACCCACTCACCTCCACTCCTGACCCACTCACCTCCACTCCTGACCCACTCACCTCCACCCGTGACCCACTCACCTCCACCCGTGACCCACCTCACCTCCACACGTGACCCACTCACCTCCACCCGTGACCCACTCACCTCCACCCGTGACCCACTCACCTCCACTCCTAACCCACTCACCTCCACTCGTGACCCACTCACCTCCACTCCTGACCCACTCACCTCCACCTGTGACCCACCTCACCTCTACCTGTGACCCACTCACTTCCACCTGTGACCCACTCACCTCCACCTGTGACCCACCTCACCTCCACCCGTGACCCACCTCACCTCCACTCCTGACCCACTCACCTCCACCTGTGACCCACCTCACCTCCACCTCTGACCCACCTCACCTCCACCTCTGACCCACCTCACCTCCACCTGTGACCCACTCACCTCCACCTGTGACCCACCTCACCTCCACCTGTGACCCACTCACCTCCACCCGTGACCCACTCACCTCCACCTGTGACCCACCTCACCTCCACCCGTGACCCACCTCACCTCCACCCGTGACCCACTCACCTCCACTCGTGACCCACTCACCTCCACTCGTGACCCACCTCACCTCCACCCGTGACCCACTCACCTCCACTCCTGACCCACTCACCTCCACTCCTGACCCACTCACCTCCACCTGTGACCCACCTCACCTCCACCTCTGACCCACCTCACCTCCACCTCTGACCCACCTCACCTCCACCCGTGACCCACCTCACCTCCACCCGTGACCCACCTCACCTCCACCCGTGACCCACCTCACCTCCACCTGTGACCCACCTCACCTCCACCCGTGACCCACTCACCTCCACTCCTGACCCACTCACCTCCACCTGTGACCCACCTCACCTCCACCTGTGACCCACCTCACCTCCACCCGTGACCCACTCACCTCCACCTGTGACCCACTCACCTCCACTCCTGACCCACTCACCTCCACCTGTGACCCACCTCACCTCCACCTGTGACCCACCTCACCTCCACCTGTGACCCACTCACCTCCACCTGTGACCCACCTCACCTCCACCTGTGACCCACTCACCTCCACCCGTGACCCACTCACCTCCACCCGTGACCCACTCACCTCCACCTGTGACCCACCTCATCTCCACCCGTGACCCACCTCACCGCCACCCATGACCCACTCACCTCCACTCGTGACCCACTCACCTCCACTCGTGACCCACCTCACCTCCACCCGTGACCCACTCACCTCCACTCCTGACCCACTCACCTCCACTCCTGACCCACTCACCTCCACCCGTGACCCACCTCACCTCCACCCGTGACCCACCTCACCTCCACCTGTGACCCACCTCACCTCCACCCGTGACCCACTCACCTCCACTCCTGACCCACTCACCTCCACCTGTGACCCACCTCACCTCCACCTGTGACCCACCTCACCTCCACCCGTGACCCACTCACCTCCACCTGTGACCCACTCACCTCCACCCGTGACCCACTCACCTCCACCCGTGACCCACTCACCTCCACTCGTGATCCACCTCACCTGCACCCGTGACCCACTCACCTCCACTCCTGACCCACTCACCTCCACTCCTGACCCACTCACCTCCACCCGTGACCCACCTCACCTCCACCCGTGACCCACCTCACCTCCACCTGTGACCCACCTCACCTCCACCTGTGACCCACCTCACCTCCACCCGTGACCCACTCACCTCCACCCGTGACCCACTCACCTCCACTCCTGACCCACTCACCTCTACCCGTGACCCACTCACCTCCACTCCTGACCCACTCACCTCCACCCGTGACCCACCTCACCTCCACCTGTGACCCACCTCACCTCCACCTGTGACCCACTCACCTCCACCCGTGACCCACTCACCTCCACCCGTGACCCACTCACCTCCACCCGTGACTCACTCACCTCCACCCGTGACTCACTCACCTCCACCCGTGACCCACTCACCTCCACCTGTGACCCACTCACCTCCACCCGTGGTCCACTCACTTCCACCCGTGACTCACTCACCTCCACCCGTGACCCACCTCACCTCCACCCGTGACCCACTCACCTCCACCCGTGACCCACCTCACCTCCACCTGTGACCCTTAGCCGACCTGCTGCTCGCTGTGCCTCTGTTGACTGCCTGCCAGTGGGAGGTAGCACAAGCACTGATCGCTATACGCTTGCCAGCAAGGGAATATTGTTCGACGGTAGGATTATACATCCATTTCTTTGGTTTCACATACCACAAACCACAGTTAATCTAAATTTAACATTGCAAATCCATTGAGCCTCATGAATATATTCATAGCCTGACATTTCAGGTGATCTTTTAATCCCCTCGCTCCTGCTATGCAACATTTCTGTAACCCAAGCTACCCTCAGCCTTCTGTTCATTTACATCACTTTTCTTCCTCCTTTGCTCTCATAGGAACAGGAGGAGGCCATTCAGCCCCTTGAGGCTTTTCCGTCATTTAATTAGAGCACTGCTAATCTGTATCTTAATTCCATTTTCCCACCTTAGCTCCATATCCCTTCATACCTGCGTAAGAAAACTACTAGGCACCTGGTCTAAGCGTTAAACAAAGCTTTAATCAACTGTTTTACAACATGGAGGTCCAGTTGTGTCCTTCACTAGTTCCTGTTAAGAATGTCCTGCGCAAGCTGGGCCCGTGCCTGAGTATTTATACTCTCCCTGGACAGCGCCACCCGCAGGCTGCTCAGTATTATTTCATAAGTCTTTCTTTCATGAATGACTGATTCATGTCACTTACCAAACAACCATCTATCCATCTCAGCCTTAAAAGTTTCGATTGACCCCCAGTATCCACAAGCCTTTTGATGGGGCGGGGGGAATAGTACCCGGCTGCCAATTTGCGCACAGCAAGCTCGCACGAACAGCAATATCATAATGACCAGATAATCTGTTTTCCATGCTGTTTGAAGGATAAGTATTGGCCAGGGCACCAGGGAGAACTCCCCTGCTGTTCTTCGAAATAGTGGCAGTGGGATCTTTCACAACCACCTGAGAGGGCAGACGGGGCCTCGGTTTAATGCCTCATCTGAAAGACGGCACCTCCGACAGTGCAGCGCTCCTTCAGTACTTCACCTCCAACAGTGCAGCGCTCCCTCAGTACTGCCCCTCCGACAGTGCAGGGCTCCCTCAGTGCTGCCCCTCCGACAGTGCGTCGCTCCCTCAGTACTGCCCTTCCGACAGTGCAGCGCTCCCTCAGTACTGCCCCTCCGACAGTGCAGCGCTCCCTCAGTACTGCCCCTCCGACAGTGCGGTGCTCCCTCAGTACTGCCCCTCCGACAGTGCAGCGCTCCCTCAGTACTGCCCCTCCGACAGTGCAGCGCTCCCTCAGTACTGCAAATCCGACAGTGCAGCGCTCCCTCAGTACTGCCCTTCCGACAGTGCAGCGCTCCCTCAGTACTGCCCCTCCGACAATGCGGTGCTCCCTCAGTACTGCCCCTCCGACAGTGCAGCGCTCCCTCAGTACTGCCCCTCCGACAATGCGGTGCTCCCTCAGTACTTCATCTCCAACAGTGCGGCGCTCCCTCAGTATGGCCCCTCTGACAGTGCGGCGCTCCCTCAGAGCGGCCCCTCTGACAGTGCGGCGCTCCCTCAGTATGGCCCCTCTGACAGTGCGGCGCTCCCTCAGAGCGGCCCCTCCGACAGTGCAGCGCTCCCTCAGTACTGCCCCTCCGACAGTGCAGCGCTCCCTCAGTACTGCAAATCCGACAGTGCAGCGCTCCCTCAGTACTGCCCTTCCGACAGTGCAGCGCTCCCTCAGTACTGCCCCTCCGACAGTGCAGCGCTCCCTCAGTACTGCCCCTCCGACAGTGCAGCGCTCCCTCAGTACTGCCCCTCCGACAATGCGGTGCTCCCTCAGTACTTCATCTCCAACAGTGCGGCGCTCCCTCAGTATGGCCCCTCTGACAGTGCGGCGCTCCCTCAGTATGGCCCCTCTGACAGTGCGGCGCTCCCTCAGTACTGCCCCTCCGACATGCGGCGCTCCCTCAGCACTGTACTGGAGTGTCAACTTGGATTTTGTGCTCAAGTCTCTGGAGTGGGGACTTGAACCCACAACCTTCTGACCATGAGGCGAGAGTGCGAGCCATTGAGCCATGGCTGACACTTTAGGGCGGACAGGATTAGGAGCTCTCAGTGAGGCAGGACATACCCGAGCAACATTGGGCTACGGCATCACAGTTGCCGTCGACCCCTTCCTCCCCTTGTCTCAGTCTCCTTGACTCGCTCGCCGTGGTAGATGAATCTCTGGCTTTGCTCTCGTTCATTCTAATCTACTCGCAGTCATTCCCCTGTGCCAGCGGGCTGCTCAAACGCTTATTTTTCAAGGTTAACCTGCAAAAAAGCAAGTGTGAGTGAGTCCTGAGCCAAGTCTTTACAGAAGCAAGGCTTCATCATGTCACTGAGCTGCAGGGGGTTGAATATAGGGTGAGATCCACTCATGAAAATATCAGTTGGTTCTCGGGGAGACTGCCGGGCTACAGGATAGACTGTGAACAGGGCTTGCCAGCTCCAAGTTGACATTTATCGCTGATGTAATTAGCCTGTGGGTTTCCCGCTCGATGCATGATGGTTGTTACTGAGCTGCACTGACTGGCAGCACTGCAACCTGTCGCAACGCGAGTTAGTGATCGAGCCAAATGGGTAATTCACAAGTCTGATCTGTCTATTGCTCAGTGACCCGCGGGCTGACTATAATGTGTATTAATGACTGATAGATCTGTACCTGCCTTGGGAGCGTTTGATGGGACAGTGTAGAGGGAGCTTTACTCTGTATCTAACCCATGCTGTACCTGCCCTGGGAGTGTTTGATGGGACAGTGTAGAAGGAGCTTTACTCTGTATCTAACGCGTGCTGTACCTGCCCTGGGAGTGTTTGATGGGACAGTGCAGAGGGAGCTTTACTCTGTATCTAACCCGTGCTGTACCTGCCCTGGGAATGTTTAATGGGACAGTGTAGAGGGAGCTTTACTCTGTATCTAACCTGTGCTGTACCTGCCTTGGGAGTGTTTGATGGGACAGTGTAGAGGGAGCTTTACTCTGTATCTAACCTGTGCTGTACCTGCCCTGGGAGTGTTTGATGGGACAGTATAGAGGGAGCTTTACTCTGTATCTAACCTGTGCTGTACCTGCCTTGGGAGTGTTTGATGGGACAGTGTAGAGGGAGCTTTACTCTGTCTCTAACCCGTGCTGTACCTGCCCCGGGAGTGTTTGATGGGACAGTGTAGAGGGAGCTTTACTCTGTATCTAACCTGTGCTGTACCTGCCCTGGGAGTGTTTGATGGGACAGTGCAGAGGGAGCTTTACTCTGTATCTAACCCGTGCTGTACCTGCCCTGGGAATGTTTGATGGGACAGTGCAGAGTGAGCTTTACTCTGTATCTAACCAGTACTCTACCCAGTGCTGTCACTGGATGGGTGATATGGGGAATGAACCTTGCCCTAGCACTAACATCCCATGTCTCGAGGAGCATAAAATTCACACACGCAACAAAATAAGATATCTGATTTTACAAGATCTAAAGGGTGCACTGCAGCAACTCACCAAGGCCTATTCAGCAGCACCTCCCAAACCCATGACTTCTTCCACCTAGGGACCATTTCTAGATTTTTCATATACTTTTTTGTGCTGTATAGTATTTGCCCTTTTCACTATAAACTTAATTTATCAATAAATCAGATTAGATATTTTAACCAGTACAGAGTGGGTTTGGCATTTGATATTATCCACTTTTCAACTGACAGGAGAGGTAGTGGATGTCTGCCATACAACAGGGTAATGGATATCCTGAGATAATATGAAATAAGACACCGTTAATGACATGGACTGCAGCGGTTCAAGGTGGCGGCTCACCACCACCTTCTCGAGGGCAATTAGGAATGGGCAATAAATTTTGGCTTTGCCAGTGACGCCCTAACCCCATGAATGAATTTTTAAAGAATACATTTTAAATCGTTTTCTTTCGCTGTCTCTGACTCTTGGCTTCTGTTGGGAGTATATAAGAGTTCAGGGTCCAAGAGCAATCAGTCTACCAGAACCTTGACAATACTTCCCTGTCAATCAGAACCATTCTGTATCCTTGATCAGGATCTAATCTCCCGGCCTGGCTCCCCATGAACTGCGGGATTCTGGCAGTGATAATATTTTCCGAACATAGGCATTTTTATATTCCCTTCAGCGAGTGAGAGGGTTTCGTGTAAAGCTAATATTCTCTGGGTCGAGGTCGTTTTGTTGAGTGAGTAATTTGGGATTTGTAACGGGATTTGGTGAGTATGTAAGTAAAAGGCGATTCTGTTAGACATCAGGGATTCAAAAGATGTACTAGTGCCAGATAATGAAGGACTCCAGTGTCTAACCCCCACTGGACCACAGAAATCACAGAAACCCCACAGTGCAGATAGAGGCCATTTCGGCCCATCGAGCCTGCACCGACACATATTCCACCCGATCCCCGTAACCCCTACACCAACACATATCCCACCCTATCCCCGTAACCCCACGTATTTAATCCCCCTAACACTAAGGGTCAATTTATCATAGCCAATCAACCTAACCCGCACATCTTTGGACTGTGGGAGGAAACCGGAGCACCCGGAGGAAACCCATGCAAACACGGGGAGAATGTGCAAACTCCACACAGACAGTCGCCCGAGGCCGGATTCGAACCCGGGTCCCTGGCGCTGTGAGGCAACAGTGCTAACCACTATGCCACCGTGCTGCCCACGGTAAGAACTCAAACTCTCCCAGCAAACCCAGGACACGGGCAGCCTCCCCACCAGAGCTAGTTGGCGCAGAACCAATTCCCCGCTTATGAGCCTGGACAGTAGGCTATTCTGTCAAGCCCCTCCACCCTCGATCACCCCCCCCGCCTCCCCCCCCACACCTTGTCCTCAGCCACTATCCAAAACACATGCACTTTCCAGCAAGTGTCGCTGGATAGGGAGCAGGAGCAGAGCTTCCTACTGGTTTCCCCACCCCCTCGCACTCTAACCCAGGGGCACAGCGGCAAAGAAACCCAACCCAGCAACCCAGCCGAGATTACTTAATGCAGCCGAGATCTGGGAGGGGTTCTTCTGAGCTGGGTGGCTCAGTGTGCCACAGGGCAGTGATATTCCCCACTGCACCACACAGCTGGCAGCAGGAATCTCATCCGTTCACCTAACTTCTGGAATCATAAATGCCTCCCATTCAGGCAGCAGCCCGGCACGTTAATGATGCTTTCGCTCTCAGTATGCTGATCCAGCTATCCACAGGCAAGGGCTGCACTTGAGTCAAGTAGGACCAGGCAAAATGCAAACACTCTTTGCCAATTATTTGCAAGAGTTTTATTTTGTGCTGTGAGTATGTGTGCAAGTGCGTTTATTAGCGTGCGTGAGTGTGAATGAGTGCGTGTGTGTGCACAGCCTGTGTATCTGCATGTGGTGCACATGCCTGTGTATGTTTGTGCGTGTGCATGTGTGTATGTATGTGCGCACAAATGCCTGTGTATGTTCGTGCATGTGTATGTGTGCAGCTGGCTGTGTATAGAAACATAGAAACATAGAAGATAGGAGCAGGAGTAGGCCATTCGGCCCCTCGAGCCTGTTCCGCCATTCAATGAGATCATGGCTGATCATCCAAATTCAGTACCCTGTCCCTGCTTTCTCCCCATATCCCTTGATCCCTTTAGCCTTAA
This sequence comes from Somniosus microcephalus, assembly GCF_052327205.1. Lineage (NCBI taxonomy): Eukaryota > Metazoa > Chordata > Chondrichthyes > Squaliformes > Somniosidae > Somniosus > Somniosus microcephalus. Next base: position 39,230,254 of record NC_141014.1, read on the forward strand.
GAAATATATCTAACTCCTTCTTGAATATATTTAATGAATTGGCCTCAACTGCCTTGTGTGGTAGAGAATTCCACAGGTTCACCACTCTCTGGGTGAAGAAATTCCTCCTCATCTCTGTCCTAAATGGCTTACCCCTTATCCTTAGACTGTGACCCCTGGTTCTGGACTCCCCGCCATCGGGAACATCCTTCCTGCATCTAGTCTGTCCAGTCCTGTTAGAATTTTACACTGTATGTTCGTGCTTGTGCATGCTTATGTGCACACACATGCCTGTGTATGTTCATGCGTGTGCGTGTGTATGTGTGCAGACGTCTGTGTATGTTCGTGCGTGTGCGTGTATGTGCGCACACAGAGAAACAAAATCTGCTAAATTCTCCGATGTCTGTCAGTCGAGGAAATAGAAGTGTTTGTGTCTCTGTCGGACTCCTGCTGTTCTATTGCTCGTGTGAACTAAAGGAGAGGGGAGAAAAAGTCACTCAGTGGGCAAGAAAATTATTTATTGGAACTAAAGGACTGGAGGATTGAATAGAAATGGAATTGATGAAGAGCCAGCACGTGTTCGGGCTCCACTGAGCTCAGTCACTCAGACTAAAGCAAAGACTCCACCGCGGACAAAAGCCTGTCATGGAGATTCCCGCTCGCTGAACGGAATAATAGATACCCACGGTGACAGGTCCCACTGGGCAAGTGTCAGGAAAAGATTGTGTGTGTGTGCCGACTTAACTCTTCTAATGCAGCAAGAAACATAACATTGGCACTGATATTAAAGTGTGATCTCACTGTGTCAACTGTGCTGCTGAGTCCGAAGGTCGTGGGTTCGAGTCTCACTCCAGAGACTTCAGAACAAAAATCTGGGCGGACTACTCTGAGTGCAGTACTGAGAGAGCGCCGCACTGTCGGAGGGGCAGGACTGAGGGAGCACCGCACTGTCGGAGGGGCAGTACTGAGGGAGCGCCGCACTGTCGGAGGGGCAGTACTGAGGGAGCGCCGCACTGTCGGAGGGGCAGTACTGAGGGAGCGCCGCACTGTCGGAGGGGCAGTACTGAGGGAGCGCCGCACTGTCGGAGGGGCAGTACTGAGGGAGCGCCGCACTGTCGGAGGGGCAGTACTGAGGGAGCGCCGCACTGTCGGAGGGGCAGTACTGAGGGAGCGCCGCACTGTCGGAGGGGCAGTACTGAGGGAGCGTCACACTGTTGGAGGGGCAGTACTGAGGGAGCGCCGCACTGTCGGAGGGGCAGTACTGAGGGAGCGTCGCGCTGTCGGAGGGGCAGTACTGAGGGAGCGCCGCACTGTCGGAGGGGCAGTACTGAGGGAGCGTCACACTGTCGGAGGGGCAGTACTGAGGGAGCGCCGCACTGTCGAAGGGGCAGTACAGAGGAAGTGCCGCACTGTCGGAGGGTCAGTACTGAGGGAGCGCTGCACTGTCGGAGGGGCAGTACTGAGGGAGTGCCGCACTGTCGGAGGGGCAGTACTGAGGGAGCGCCGCACTGTCGGAGGGGCAGTACTGAGGGAGCGCCGCACTGTCGGAGGGGCAGTACTTAGGGAGCGCCGCACTGTCGGAGGGGCAGTACTGAGGGAACGCCGCACTGTCGGAGGGGCAGTACTGAGGGAGCGCCGCACTGTCGGAGGGGCAGCAGTGAGGGAGCGCCGCACTGTCGGAGGGGCAGTACTGAGGGAGCGCTGCACTGTCGGAGGGGCAGTACTGAGGGAGCGCCGCACTGTCGGAGGGCCAGCACTGAGGGAGTGCCGCACTGTCGGAGGGGCAGTACTGAGGGAGCGCCGCACTGTCGGAGGGGCAGTACTGAGGGAGTGCCACACTGTCGGAGGGGTAGTGCTGAGGGAGCACAGCACTGTCGAAGAGGCAGTACCGAGGGAGCGCCACACTGTCGGAGGAGCAGCCCTGAGGGAGCACTGCACTGTCGGAGGGGCAGTACTGAGGGAGTGCTGCACTGTTGGAGGGGCAGTACGGGGGGAGCGCCGCACTGTCGGAGGGGCAGTACAGAGGGAGTGCCGCACTGTCGGAGGAGCAGCCCTGAGGGAGCGCTGCAGTGTCAGAGGGGCAGTACTGAGGGAGCGCTGCACTGTCAGAGGGGCAGTACTGAGGGAGCGCTGCACTATCAGAGGGGCAGTACTGAGGGAGTGCTGCACTGTTGGAGGTGCCGTATTTTGGATGAGATATTAAACTGAGGGCCCGTCTCCCCTCTCAGATGAATGTAAAAGATCCCACGACCACTATTTCGAAGAAGAGCGGGGGAGTTCTCCGGTGTCCTGGGGCCAATATTTATCCCTCAACCAACATCGCTAAAACAGATGATCTGGTCATTATTACATTGCTGTTTGTGGGAGCTTGCTGTGCGCAAATTGGCTGCTGCGCTTCCTACTTTACAACAGTGACTACACTTCATTGGCCGTAGAGCGCTTTAGGATTTCTGACATCTTGAAAGGTGCTGTGGAAATCTTGCATCTGAGCAATAGGGTACAAGGCCGAGTCTTGACGTAGAAAATTAGCCAACCGCAAAGTGATTGGGGTGAGGGGGTAATGGCCTCACCACCCCTCCCCCCCCTCCCACACAGGCTCTGCCACTGGCTGAGTGACCCCAAGCTTATTTTCTGCCAGGGTTCCCGTTACTAACAGTGTAGCTGGAAAGCATGTGTGTGCGCTCATGTGTGTGGACGTGTGCGTGTGTGTCGGAGCGCACGTGTGTGTGAGTTAGACACTGGACTGGGCCCACCTGTGATGCCCCACAATGTCAAATATCCTGCTGACACTCAGGGGGCGATTTTGCCAATGGGGGCGCGTTGGAGGCGGGACTGCTGCTTGTCAGGTCGATGCCCCGCCTCCATCGATTTGTGGCCAACCCACGCTATTTCCTCTTGATTGACTTTGTCAAGCCCGCCCAGCGGGCATAACTGGCCAATTAAGGGGAAGCTGGTTACAGAGAACGTCAGCGTATGATGTTTCATCTGTCAATTTTGACACATGAATTGTCATCGTTTGACAGCTCTGTGAAGCTGTCAAACACTGACAATTTCTGTTGTTTGATGAGTCCTTGTATTCATCAAACCTCTTTCTTTAGCAGAAATTAGATGGTTGTTGCATCAGAGAATGCAGCAAACATCTGTTATCTCTACCGGTGAGATGCGAGACTCTCCGCATCCCCAACGATTGAAGCCTGCAGGAAGAAACAAAGGTAAATAAACATTTTCTATCACTTTCCACTTACCTCACATACTCACCTCTCCACACTTGCACCCATCACTTACCTTCACAGCGCACTTTTGGACCCCTCCGACCCACTGCTCACCTCAGTGACCCTGGCGAGGATTCCCGGCATCGGGAAGTCCGTGCCTCTGTTGGTAAAATGGGGATAATCCTCTTAACTGCCTGTTAAGTGGCTGTAATCCACTTCCCGCCTCCAGGAGACGGGACCCGGCGCGGGTCGGCTACCCGCCTCCTGGCAAGATGGCACGGAGACGGGTAGGGGGGCGGGTTGGGCATCCACCCCCAGATTCTGCCATTTTCCCGGCAGTCCCGCCTTCATACCCACCTCCACAGGGCTGGCAAGTTCGCGCCCTCTCTGTCTGGGCTCAAAGATGAAGAATTGCCACTGGGGCGATTGTGGGGTGGGGGGGAAAGCCAGCATTAGTAGAACCGTACCCCAACAAGGTCTTGGGGAAAGGAGGAGGTGGGGAGGACAATAATCAGCCTCAACGCCCCCATAGAATGCCCCACACTGATGCGTCCCATTGTGTGAGGAATCGGCGTCTATCAGACAGTAGCACCTCCTGCTCCGGGGCTAGTGTGGGTCGTCCCTCTGTCACGTGGAACCCTTGCTACAGTGCGTGTGTTGTCAGTCATTCGGAGAAGCTGTTTCCTCTGGCATGTGGGTGGGTAACCAGAGGTCACAGATCTCAAATAATTGGCAGAAGAACTAGAGGGGAAAGGAAGAAAAATTTCTTCACACAGAGTTGTTGTGATCTGGAAACGCGCTGCCTGAAAGAGCGGTGGAAGCAGACTCAATAGGAACGTTCAAAAGGCAATTGGACGTGTATTTGAAGAGGTCTAATTTGATGGGCTGTGGGGAAAGAGCAGGGGGGAGTGGGACTAATTGGAGAGCTCGTTCAAAGAGCCGGCACAGGCACGATGGGCCGAATGGCCTCCTTCTGTGCTGTGTGATTCTATGATTCTATGTTTAAGCTGTCTGAGAGATGACAATAGATTACTTTGTTTCTGACAATGAACCAGCTCCTTTATTTATAGTTCCAACAAGTAGATTGTGTTTGTTATACCGCATGGAGAGACAGAGTGGGTGGTAGGTTCATCCTGTCACAGGTATAACATCAGGCAAAGTCCCCAGGAGGCCAACCCTTCAGTAGCAGAATTCAATGGCCTAGAAATTCAGTTGGTTGCGCCAGCCGGTAGCACCTTAGGAGGAGTAGATGTCGGGCGCTAGGCGGCTAGCGGCCGGGCGCAGCGCGATCTGCGCCTCTCCCCAACTTCACTCACGATTTAGCGGCGGCGCAAAGTCTTTACGCGCGCTCAGCTGCGCGCGCAGATCCTGACGTCATTTCCTCGTGCAACACCCTTTGTGCGCCCCCAACCGGAAATTCAGTCACGACGCCCCATTGTGCGCCTGGCGCCCCTAGCGACTGGTAGAGTGGAACGGTGCTCAGTCGATGCAGGGCGCGGAGGGCGCAAATTAAAGGGCACTCCTCCTGCACTATAAAAGGCTGCCATTTCGCAGCACTCCTTCTTGAGAGACGGATCTTTGCAGAGAGACCAAGGTAGAGAGCTTTCTGCTTTGGCTCAACACTCGGACAGGTACTTGTGGCTTCAGGCCACAGCTTTCCACTTGTCTTTGCCTTCATTGACATATCATTGTTTGCTAACATATTATGGGGGCTGCAATGGGTGCAAACGCTGGCTTTCTCCATTGCATCCAAAGGGCTCACAGACGCCGTGAGAGAGTGGCAGCCCTGGTTAGACGGAGAGGGGGCAACAGGCGTCGGGAAAGGAGGCCTTACCCACCCAGGGTATACCGCCAGCAGTTCTCCTATCTCAACATGTCTGACGAGCAGTGTGTTCGGAGGCTGCGATTCCGAAGGGAGGTGGTCACAGAGATCTGCCACCTGCTTGGCGGTGATCTGCAGCCACAGCTGAGGAGCAGGACGTCTCTGTCGGTGGCAGTGAAGGTGACGGTGGCTCTCAACTTCTATGCCACCGGCTCCTTCCAATCCGCTACTGGGGACATTTCCAACATCTCCCAGTTCGCCGTGCATTGCTGCATCCGCCAGGTGACCAATGCCCTTTTCAAAAGGAGACGTCAGTTTATCTCCTTCTCCATGGCCCTTGCCAAGCAGCAACAGCGTGCAATGGGCTTTGCAGCATTCGCGGGCTTCCCCATGGTGCAGGGCGCCATTGACTGCACGCATGTGGCTTTGCGGGCACCTCTGGAGAATTCCGAGGATTACCGCAACCGGAAGGGCTACCATTCGCTCAACGTCCAGCTGGTGTGTGACCACAGGCAGCTCATCCTAGCTGTCAATGCCCGCTTTCCAGGCAGCAGCCACGATGCCTTCATCCTGCGCCAGACTTCTGTGGCAGACATGTTCCAGGCCCAGCCTCACCCACGAGGATGGCTTATCGGGGACAAAGGCTATCCTTTGTGTACCTGGCTGATGACCCCACTCCGTGCGCCCAGCACCCCTGCTGAAGAGGGATACAACGATAGCCATCAAGCGACCAGGAACATCATCGAGCAAACAATCGGCGTCCTGAAGCAACGGTTCCGCTGTCTGGATCGTTCCGGTGGAGCCCTACAATATTCGCCGGAGCGAGTCTCCCATTTCGTAGTCGTTTGCTGCATGCTGCACAACCTGGCTATCCGCAGGACTCAGCCACTGCCACCAGAGATTGGAGGACCACCTGAGGAGGAGGAGGAGGACCAGCACAGGAGGGAGGCAGAAAGTGCAAGGGCCGCCCGTCGCCGGCTTATTGAACGTTGGTTCTAGGCTCCCTCTCAGGGAATGGCTTGTGCCAATGTCAGCAGATGAATGTAGCCGCTCCACAAGCCCTCAGCCGAGCAGGGCAACCAGGACTTGACAAAAAAACCATGCACAGTGCAATTTAAGAACATTAATTTATTGCAAACCTCTGCCCTTCCCACATTACAACCTCATGTGGAGAAGCCCCCTCCAAAAACACAAAACTAACAGTCTCGGCCTTACAAAAAGAAAGAAAGACACCAGTCTCGGCCTTACAAAAACTAAAAAAGACACCAGTCTCGGCCTTACAAAAAGAAAGAAAGGCACCAGTCTCGGCCTTACAAAAACAAAGAAAGACACCAGTCTCGGCCTTACAAAAACACAACTACACCAGTCTCGGCCTTAGACAAAGCACCAGGCATTTGTGCAGACCTTCTACTTTTTGCCCTGCGAGGGCGATGCCTTTCGCATCCGTGGCTGGCCCCTGCCCGCCCTGCAGCTCCTCCTCAATGGGAGCCCAGTGGCTGCAGCAAGGCTGGGGGAAGGCTGCTGAGGGTCAGATGGCGAGACGCCAGATGCCCTTGGGGGTCGGCCTGCACCAGCTCTGGCCCTGGAGGGGCCGGCTGCTGACTGCTGCAACTCTGCTTGTGCGGCAGCAGTCTGTCCAGCGGCTCGTGGCAGCTGCAATGGCGGAGTGGCAGTGTCGGCTGCAGGAATGGTGCCAAGCTGACAGATCGCAGGTGCTCGCTGGTCACCTGATACATTGGCACTCGCACGGGCCAGCACTGCAGCATGCGCAGCAAACAGCTGAAGAACAGACTGCTGGGCTGCTGCTGTGCGGCGAGTGCCCTGGCGATGCCTGGCTGATCCAGCGAGGGTGGCAGCAGTTAGTGCCCGTGTGGCCCTGGTCTGTGTCCGCATGACAACAGCCAGTGAATGGACAGCACGACTGAACACTTGGCTCGAAGCCGCCTGTGCTGCCGCGAAGTCCTGTAGACTCCTGGCCTGTGCTGCTCCAAATTGCTGCACACTCCTTGACAAAGACTCAATGGAGTCAGGCATCCTTGCCACTGCAGCCATGAGCTCATTGTGCCTGCGCTCAGCCTGGACGGCCATTTCCTCCAGGAGCCGCAGCTCCTCTGCGCTCACCGTCACAGGACTGGAGGCCGCACTCACCCTCTGGGGAGAAGTCCGCCGAGCTTCCCCACCCCTCCCGCGTTGCTGCAGCCCGCTGGGCCCCGGAGCTTCACTCTCCTCCGACCCTTCCCCCCGGCTCCCCTCCAGGGAAGACCTGTCCCCTTCATCGCCATGGGCTGGCGCGGCTGAGGGTGGCACTGATGGGCCAGCTTCCTCTTCCTCCTACTCTAATTCGGAAGCGCTGACAGTGGCAGCTTGAGGGCCCGCCTCCTCACCTGGCGATTCACCATCTGAAAGCAGGAAGGCGCAAGAGTAGCTTTGGAGTGAGGACAGGGCGGCAGCGAGGGAGGCATGAGTGCTGCCATTCACTGCATTGGTCGGACAGTGGCAAAGGATGCTGATCTGAGGCGCAAGTGGAACAAGAGAGGTCAAAAAGGTGATGCCCTTACCATTGGTGCCCAGAACAGGGTCGGCATCTCCACTGGCGACGGGGCCAATCAGCCGGCCTGCCATAATGCGCTCCACACGCTGGTCGAGGTCGGAGAGCTCTTTGACGTCAGGACGGCCTCCCCCGGTCTCAGTTCGTTTCCGCCGGTTGTGCGCCACCTTGGCCTGCAAGAGAAAGGACGGCCTCTAAGTACAGTGTGAAGCCCTGATCCTGTCTGCAATGCCTCCCATGGTCGAATAGCTTGTACAGTGTGAAGCCCTGATCTTGTCTGCAATGCCTCCCATGGTGGACTGGCTCTGACAGTGTGAAGCCCTGATCTTGTCTGTAATGCCTCCCATGGTGGACTGGCCCTGACAGTGTGAAGCCTTGATCTTGTCTGCAATGCCTCCCATGGTCGAATAGCTTGTACAGTGTGTAAAGTGCTGAATGTGCAAGTGATTTTCATGACAGTCCCATAGCTGCTGGATGAGGGCTGGCCATTAGGGCTTTCAGGTCCCTTTGCCCATAAAGTGAGGTGCACATGCAGGGATGAGGAGGACACTGGAAAGGGTACTCACCCTGACAACCCGAGTGAGGTCGTTGAACTTCTTCCAGCATTGCACAGGAGTCCTGGCAACCACGCTGTTGGAAGACACCCTATTGGACACCTCCCTCCAGGCTTTCCGGTAGGCGCTGGGCAGCGGCCTCTTGCCACCTTCTGGGAACAGAACATGGCGCCTGCGCTCCACTCCGCCAACCAGCACCCTCAGGTCACCGTCGCTGAAGCGCTGCGCTCTCTCCCTGGCCTTCTCCATAGCCCTGGGCGTTGTGCAGATGAAGCTGAAGTGGTCAGGCCTAGGTTGAGGGCTGCAGTGTGCAGGGCGTGGCAGGCAAACAAATCCAACCTCCCCCTTTAAGAGCTGACCGGTGCCAGAGTGTCTGCCGTCAATCAACAACTCGCCGCACCGGCGCTGCGCCCGGCCTCGGGGGTATCGCTCAGCACCGCCGGCTTAGCACCTAAAGATAGTCGTGCATCGCCTGTTTTAGCGCAGCAGCAACCTCTTGGGGCGATGCGACTGAATATCGGCGAGGGTGGCGCGACTTTGCGCCGGGCGCAAACTTTAGCGGCCACCCGACTTTACCGCCCCAAAAGTGGCTATACTGAATTTCTAGGCCAATGTCTTCCCGCCCTCCATTGAGGCTCATAGCCCTGCCAGAATCCTCGTCTTACATAGAAACATAGAAACATAGAAGATAGGAGCAGGAGCAGGCCATTAGGCCCCTCGAGGCTGTTCCGCCATTTAATGAGATCGTGGCGGATCATCCAAATTCAGTACCCAGTCCCTGCTTTCTCCCCATATCCCTTGATCCCTTTAGCCTTAAGAAATATATCTAACTCCTTCTTGAATATATTTAATGAATTGGCCTCAACTGCCTTCTGTGGTAGAGAATTCCACAGGTTCACCACTCTCTGGGTGAAGAAATTCCTCCTCATCTCTGTCCTAAATGGCTTACCTCTTATCTTTAGACTGTGACCCCTGGTTCTGGACTCCCCCGCCATCGGGAACATCCTTCCTGCATCTAGTCTGTCTAGTCCTGTTAGAATTTTATAAGTTTCAATGAGATCCCCTCTCATTCTTTTAAACTCTAATGAATATAAGCTTAATCGACTCAATCTCTCCTCATACGTCATTCCTGCCATCCCAGGTATCAGTCTGGTGAATCTTCGCTGCACTCCCTCCATGGCAAGAACATCCTTCCTCAGATAAGGCGACCAAAACTGCACACAATACTCAAGGTGTGGTCTCACCAAGGCCCTGTACAACTGCAGCAAGACATCCTTGTTCCTGTACTCGAACCCTCTCGCTATGAAGGCCAACATACCATTTGCCTTCTTAACCGCCTGCTGCACCTGCATGCTTACCTTCAGCAACTGGTGCACAAGGACGCCCAGGTCTCGTTGCACTTCCCCTTCTCCCAATCTATTGCCGTTCAGATAATAATCTGTCTTCCTGTTTTTGCCACTGAAGTGGATAGCCTCGCATTTATCCACATTATACTGCATTTGCCATGCATCTGCCCAATCACCCAACCTGTCCAAATCATACTGGAGTTTCTCGGCATCCTCCTCACAGCACACACACCCACCCAGCTTTGTGTCATCTGCAAGCTTGGAGATATTACATCTAGTTCCCTCATCTAGATCATTAATATATATTGTGAATAGCTGGGGTCCTAGCACCGATCCCTGCGGTACCCCACTAGTCACTGCCTGCCACTCACAAAAAGACCCGTTTATTCCAACTCTTTGCTTCCTGTCTGCCAGATAGAGTAAATGTTACTGACCCTCCCCCCATGAGGTGACTCTGCTCCCACTGCCCCTCCTCAAGACAAAATCTGACACCTAGCCCCTAAAGTATAGGTGACGAGAAGCACTGACCCGGGATGCCCCACTCAGTACATCTCCCAGCACCGATCCCTGGGACACTCCACTCAGTACATCACCCAGCACCGATCCCTGGGACACTCCACTCAGTACATCGCCCAGCACCGATCCCTGGGACACTCCACTCAGTACATCTCCCAGCACCGATCCCTGGGACACTCCACTCAGTACATCACCCAACACCGATCCCTGGGACACTCCACTCAGTACATCACCCAGCACCGATCCCTAGGACACCCCCCTCAGTACATCACCCAGCACCGATCCCTGGGACACTCCACTCAGTACATCTCCCAGCACCGATCCCTGGGACACTCCACTCAGTACATCACCCAGCACCGATCCCTGGGACACTCCACTCAGTACATCACCCAGCACCGATCCCTGGGACACCCACCTCAGTACATCACCCAGCACCGATCCCTGGGACACTCCACTCAGTACATCACCCAGCACCGATCCCCGGGACACTCCACTCAGTACATCACCCAGCACCGATCCCTGGGACACTCCACTCAGTATATCACCCAGCACCGATCCCTGGGACACTCCACTCAGTCCCCAGCACCGATCCCTGGGACACTCCACTCAGTACATCACCCAGCACCGATCCCTGGGACACTCCACTCAGTACATCACCCAGCACCGATCCCTGGGACACTCCACTCAGTATATCACCCAGCACCGATCCCTGGGACACTACACTCAGTCCCCAGCACCGATCCCTGGGACACTCCACTCAGTACATCACCCAGCACCGATCCCTGGGACACTCCACTCAGTACATCACCCAGCACCGATCCCTGGGACACTCCACTCAGTACATCACCCAGCACCGATCCCTGGGACACTCCACTCAGTACATCACCTGACACCGATCCCTGGGACACTCCACTCAGTACATCACCCAGCACCGATCCCTGGGACACTCCACTCAGTACATCACCCAGCACCGATCCCTGGGACACTCCACTCAGTACATCTCCCAGCACCGATCCCTGGGACACACCACTCAGTACATCACCTGACACCGATCCCTGGGACACCCCACTCAGTACATCACCCAGCACCGATCCCTGGGACACTCCACTCAGTACATCTCCCAGCACCGATCCCTGGGACACTCCACTCAGTACATCACCCAGCACCGATCCCTGGGACACTCCACTCAGTACATCACCCGGCACCGATCCCTGAGACACTCCACTCAGTACATCACCCAGCACCGATCCCTGGGACACTCCACTCAGTACATCTCCCAGCACCGATCCCCGGGACACTCCACTCAGTACATCTCCCAGCACCGATCCCCGGGACACCCCACTCAGTACATCACCCAGCACCGATCCCTGGGACACTCCACTCAGTACATCACCCAGCACCGATCCCTGGGACACTCCACTCAGTACATCTCCCAGCACCGATCCCTGGGACACTCCACTCAGTACATCACCCAGCACCGATCCCTGGGACACTCCACTCAGTACATCACCCAGCACCGATCCCTGGGACACTCCACTCAGTACATCACCCAGCACCGATCCCTGGGACACGCCACTCAGTACATCTCCCAGCACCGATCCCCGGGACACTCCACTCAGTACATCACCCAGCACCGATCCCTGGGACACTCCACTCAGTACATCTCCCAGCACCGATCCCCGGGACACTCCACTCAGTACATCTCCCAGCACCGATCCCCGGGACACTCCACTCAGTACATCACCTAGCACCGATCCCTGGGACACCCCCCTCAGTACATCACCCAGCACCGATCCCTGGGACACCCCCCTCAGTACATCACCCAGCACCGATCCCTGGGACACTCCACTCAGTACATCACCCAGCACCGATCCCTGGGACACTCCACTCAGTACATCACCCAGCACCGATCCCTGGGACACCCCACTCAGTACATCTCCCAGCACCGATCCCTGGGACACTCCACTCAGTACATCACCCAGCACCGATCCCTGGGACACTCCACTCAGTACATCACCCAGCACCGATCCCCGGGACACTCCACTCAGTACATCTCCCAGCACCGATCCCCGGGACACTCCACTCAGTACATCACCTAGCACCGATCCCTGGGACACCCCCCTCAGTACATCACCCAGCACCGATCCCTGGGACACCCCCCTCAGTACATCACCCAGCACCGATCCCTGGGACACTCCACTCAGTACATCACCCAGCACCGATCCCTGGGACACTCCACTCAGTACATCACCCAGCACCGATCCCTGGGACACTCCACTCAGTACATCACCCAGCACCGATCCCTGGGACACTCCACTCAGTACATCACCCAGCACCGATCCCTGGGACACTCCACTCAGTACATCACCCAGCACCGATCCCTGGGACACTCCACTCAGTACATCACCCAGCACCGATCCCTGGGACACTCCACTCAGTACATCACCCAGCACCGATCCCCGGGACACTCCACTCAGTACATCACCCAGCACCGATCCCCGGGACACTCCACTCAGTACATCACCCAGCACCGATCCCTGGGACACTCCACTCAGTACATCACCCAGCACCGATCCCTGGGACACTCCACTCAGTACATCTCCCAGCACCAATCCCCGGGACACTCCACTCAGTACATCACCCAGCACCGATCCCTGGGACACTCCACTCAGTACATCACCCAGCACCGATCCCTGGGACACTCCACTCAGTACATCACCCAGCACCGATCCCTGGGACACTCCACTCAGTACATCACTCAGCACCGATCCCTGGGACACTCCACTCAGTACATCACCCAGCACCGATCCCTGGGACACTCCACTCAGTACATCACCCAGCACTGATCCCTGGGAGACTCCACTCAGTACATCTCCCAGCACCAATCCCTGGGACACTCCACTCAGTACATCACCCAGCACCGATCCCTGGGACACTCCACTCAGTACATCACCCAGCACCGATCCCTGGGACACTCCACTCAGTACATCTCCCAGCACCAATCCCTGGGACACTCCACTCAGTACATCACCCAGCACCGATCCCCGGGACACTCCACTCAGTACATCACCCAGCACCGATCCCTGGGACACTCCACTCAGTACATCTCCCAGCACCGATCCCTGGGACACTCCACTCAGTACATCTCCCAGCACCGATCCCTGGGACACTCCACTCAGTACATCACCCAGCACTGATCCCTGGGACACTCCACTCAGTACATCTCCCAGCACCAATCCCTGGGACACTCCACTCAGTACATCTCCCAGCACCAATCCCTGGGACACTCCACTCAGTACACCACCCAGCACCGATCCCCGGGACACTCCACTCAGTACATCACCCAGCACCGATCCCTGGGACACTCCACTCAGTACATCTCCCAGCACCGATCCCTGGGACACTCCACTCAGTACATCACCCAGCACCGATCCCTGGGACACTCCACTCAGTACATCATCCAGCAACGATCCCTGGGACACTCCACTCAGTACATCACCCAGCACCGATCCCTGGGACACTCCACTCAGTACATCACCCAGCACCGATCCCTGGGACACTCCACTCAGTACATCACCCAGCACCGATCCCCGGGACACTCCACTCAGTACATCACCCAGCACCGATCCCTGGGACACTCCACTCAGTACATCTCCCAGCACCGATCCCTGGGACACTCCACTCAGTACATCACCCAGCACCGATCCCTGGGACACTCCACTCAGTACATCATCCAGCAACGATCCCTGGGACACTCCACTCAGTACATCACCCAGCACCGATCCCTGGGACACTCCACTCAGTACATCACCCAGCACCGATCCCTGGGACACTCCACTCAGTACATCACCCAGCACCGATCCCTGGGACACTCCACTCAGTACATCACCCAGCACTGATCCCTGGGACACTCCACTCAGTACATCACCCAGCACCGATCCCTGAGACACTCCACTCAGTACATCACCCAGCACCGATCCCTGGGACACTCCACTCAGTACATCTCCCAGCACCGATCCCTGGGACACTCCACTCAGTACATCCCCAGCACCGATCCCTGGAACACTCCACTCAGTACATCACCCAGCACTGATCCCTGGGACACTCCACTCAGTACATCTCCCAGCACCAATCCCTGGGACACTCCACTCAGTACATCACCCAGCACCGATCCCTGGGACGCCCCCCTCAGTACATCTCCCAGCACCAATCCCTGGGACACTCCACTCAGTACATCACCCAGCACCGATCCCTGGGACACTCCACTCAGTACATCTCCCAGCACCGATCCCTGGGACACTCCACTCAGTACATCCCCAGCACCGATCCCTCGGACACTCCACTCAGTACATCACCCAGCACCGATCCCTGGGACACTCCACTCAGTACATCACCCAGCACCGATCCCTGGGACACTCCACTCAGTCCCCAGCACCGATCCCTGGGACACTCCACTCAGTACATCTCCTGACACCGATCCCTGGGACACTCCACTCAGTACATCTCCCAGCACCGATCCCTGGGACACCCCACTCAGTACATCACCCAGCACCGATCCCTGGGACACTCCACTCAGTACATCACCCAGCACCGATCCCTGGGACACTCCACTCAGTACATCACCCAGCACCGATCCCTGGGACACTCCACTCAGTACATCTCCCAGCACCGATCCCTGGGACACTCCACTCAGTACATCACCCAGCACCGATCCCTGGGACACTCCACTCAGTACATCACCCAGCACCGATCCCTGGGACACTCCACTCAGTACATCACCCAGCACCGATCCCTGGGACACTCCACTCAGTACATCTCCCAGCACCGACCCCTGGGACACTCCGCTCAGTACATCACCCAGCACCGATCCCTGGGACACTCCACTCAGTACATCACCCAGCACCGATCCCTGGGACACTCCACTCCGTACATCTCCCAGCACCGATCCCTGGGACACTCCACTCAGTACATCACCCAGCACCGATCCCTGGGACACTCCACTCAGTACATCTCCCCAGCACCGATCCCTGGGACACTTCACTCAGTACATCACCCAGCACCGATCCCTGGGACACTCCACTCAGTACATCACCCAGCACCGATCCCTGGGACACTCCACTCAGTACATCTCCCAGCACCGATCCCTGGGACACTCCACTCAGTACATCTCCCAGCACCGATCCCTGGGACACTCCACTCAGTACATCACCCAGCACCGATCCCTGGGACACTCCACTCAGTACATCACCCAGCACCGATCCCTGGGACACTCCACTCAGTACATCACCCAGCACCGATCCCTGGGACACTCCACTCAGTACATCACCCAGCACCGATCCCTGGGACACTCCACTCAGTACATCACCCAGCACCGATCCCTAGGACACTCCACTCAGTACATCACCCAGCACCGATCCCTGGGACACTCCACTCAGTACATCTCCCAGCACTGATCCCTGGGACACTCCACTCAGTACATCACCCAGCACCGATCCCTGGGACACTCCACTCAGTACATCACTCAGCACCGATCCCTGGGACACTCCACTCAGTACATCACCCAGCACTGATCCCTGGGACACTCCACTCAGTACATCACCCATCACCGATCCCTGGGACACTCCACTCAGTACATCACCCAGCACTGATCCCTGGGACACTCCACTCAGTACATCACTCAGCACCGATCCCTGGGACACTCCACTCAGTACATCACTCAGCACCGATCCCTGGGACACTCCACTCAGTACATCACCCAGCACTGATCCCTGGGACACTCCACTCAGTACATCACCCAGCACCGATCCCTGGGACACTCCACTCAGTACATCTCCTGACACCGATCCCTGGGACACTCCACTCAGTACATCACCCAGCACCGATCCCTGGGACACTCCACTCAGTACATCTCCCAGCACCGATCACTGGGACACTCCACTCAGTACATCACCCAGCACCGATCCCTGGGACACTCCACTCAGTACATCACCCAGCACCGATCCCTGGGACACTCCACTCAGTCCCCAGCACCGATCCCTGCGACACTCCACTCAGTACATCTCCCAGCACCGATCCCTGGGACACTCCACTCAGGACATCACCCAGCACCGATCCCTGGGACACTCCACTCAGTACATCACCCAGCACCGATCCCTGGGACACCCCACTCAGTACATCTCCCAGCACCGATCCCTGGGACACTCCACTCAGTACATCACCCAACACCGATCCCTGGGACACTCCACTCAGTACATCACCCAGCACCGATCCCTGGGACACTCCACTCAGTACATCACCCAGCACCGATCCCTGGGACACTCCACTCAGTACATCACCCAGCACCGATCCCTGGGACACTCCACTCAGTACATCACCCAGCACCGATCCCTGGGACACTCCATTCAGTACATCACCCAGCACCGATCCCTGGGACACTCCACTCAGTACATCACCCAGCACCGATCCCTGGGACACTCCACTCAGTACATCTCCCAGCACCGATCCCTGGGACACTCCACTCAGTACATCACCCAGCACCGATCCCTGGGACACTCCACTCAGTACATCACCCAGCACCGATCCCTGGGACACTCCATTCAGTACATCACCCAGCACCGATCCCTGGGACACTCCACTCAGTACATCACCCAGCACCGATCCCTGGGACACTCCACTCAGTACATCACCCAGCACCGATCCCTGGGACACTCCACTCAGTACATCACCTGACACCGATCCCTGGGACACTCCACTCAGTACATCTCCCAGCACCGATCCCTGGGACACACCACTCAGTACATCACCTGACACCGATCCCTGGGACACTCCACTCAGTACATCACCCAGCACCGATCCCTGGGACACTCCACTCAGTACATCTCCCAGCACCGATCCCTGGGACACACCACTCAGTACATCACCTGACACCGATCCCTGGGACACTCCACTCAGTACATCACCCAGCACCGATCCCTGGGACACTCCACTCAGTACATCACCCAGCACCGATCCCTGGGACACTCCACTCAGTACATCACCCAGCACCGATCCCTGGGACACTCCACTCAGTACATCACCCAGCACCGATCCCTGAGACACTCCACTCAGTACATCACCCAGCACCGATCCCTGGGACACTCCACTCAGTACATCTCCCAGCACCGATCCCCGGGACACTCCACTCAGTACATCTCCCAGCACCGATCCCCGGGACACCCCACTCAGTACATCACCCAGCACCGATCCCTGGGACACTCCACTCAGTACATCACCCAGCACCGATCCCTGGGACACTCCACTCAGTACATCTCCCAGCACCGATCCCTGGGACACTCCACTCAGTACATCACCCAGCACCGATCCCTGGGACACTCCACCCAGTACATCTCCCAGCACCGATCCCTGGGACACTCCACTCAGTACATCACCCAGCACCGATCCCTGGGACACTCCACTCAGTACATCTCCCAGCACCGATCCCTGGGACACTCCACTCAGTACATCACCCAGCACCGATCCCTGGGACACTCTACTCAGTCCCCAGCACCGATCCCTGGGACACTCCACTCAGTACATCACCCAGCACCGATCCCTGGGACACTCCACTCAGTACATCACCCAGCACCGATCCCTGGGACACTCCACTCAGTACATCACCCAGCACCGATCCCTGGGACACTCCACTCAGTACATCACTCAGCACCGATCCCTGGGACACTCCACCCAGTACATCTCCCAGCACCGATCCCTGGGACACTCCACTCAGTACATCACCCAGCACCGATCCCTGGGACACTCCACTCAGTACATCTCCCAGCACCGATCCCTGGGACACTCCACTCAGTACATCACCCAGCACCGATCCCTGGGACACTCCACTCAGTACATCACCCAGCACCGATCCCTGGGACACTCCACTCAGTACATCTCCCAGCACCGATCCCTGGGACACTCCACTCAGTACATCACCCAGCACCGATCCCTGGGACAGTCCACTCAGTACATCACCCAGCACCGATCCCTGGGACACTCCACTCAGTACATCTTCCAGCACCGATCCCTGGGACACTCCACTCAGTACATCACCCAGCACCGATCCCTGGGACACTCCACTCAGTACATCACCCAGCACCGATCCCTGGGACACTCCAGTCAGTACATCACCCAGCACCGATCCCCGGGACACTCCACTCAGTACATCTCCCAGCACTGACCCCTGGGACACTCCACTCAGTATATCTTGACCTTTTGACATTTAAACCCAAATCTGCTGATCAAAGGACAATCGTCTTTCTGATGCCGCAAAATGGTCGTTTTCGTTAGAGTCAAAATGGCTGCCATTGCAATTCGATCATCGGGCACTGCACAAAATGGCTGCCTCCATTCCCCAAAAATATCACCAAATGTATCTGGATTATTGCAACTGTGGCACATAAAAGGATTGTTCGCCAGCCATGCGATGGGATTTGCGAATGAAAGATTCACTTTCAAACAGATCATACACTCTCCCAGTGTTACTCCCACAATTGCCCATTAATATCCACAATCTCTGGTCATGTCTATTCAGGAGACACCAGGACACCACGTGCCCACGTTTGTCGGTCCTCCAAAGGGTAAATACTTTTGACCTTTACCCTTATCGCACCAGTACTCGGTCACCAATAGCAATAACAGTAATTGGAGTTTAAGGAGATTAAAGAACTCTAGCCTCGGCAGTCAAGATGTAAGAGTTTGGGACCAAACTTCCTTTATGGTCAAGATCCAAGCTCACAGATAAAAAAAACAATTTCCAAGGAACTATTTATTGAACGCTGTAACCGGGAGTGTGCGAGAGATACTGGAGTGTGTAACCAGGAGTGTGCGAGAGATACTGGAGTGTGTAACCGGGAGTGTGCGAGAGATACTGGAGTGTGTAACTGGGAGTGTGCGAGAGATACTGGGGTGTGTAACCGGGAATGTGCGAGAGATACTGGAGTGTGTAACCAGGAGTGTGCGAGAGATACTGGAGTGTGTAACCGGGAGTGTGCGAGAGATACTGGGGTGTGTAACCGGGAATGTGCGAGAGATACTGGAGTGTGTAACCAGGAGTGTGCGAGAGATACTGGAGTGTGTAACCGGGAGTGTGCGAGAGATACTCGAGTGTGTAACTGGGAGTGTGCGAGAGATACTGGGGTGTGTAACCGGGAATGTGCGAGAGATACTGGAGTGTGTAACCGGGAGTGTGCGAGAGATACTGGAGTGTGTAACCGGGAGTGTGCGAGAGATACTGGAGTGTGTAACCGGGAGTGTGTGAGGGGTGTGGGAGTGTGTAACCGGGAGTGTGCAAGAGATACTGGAGTGTGTAACTGGGAGTGTGCGAAAGATACTGGAGTGTGTAACTGGGAGTGTGCGAGAGATACTGGAGTGTGTAACTGGGAGTGTGCGAGAGATACTGGGGTGTGTAACCGGGAGTGTGCGAGAGATACTGGGGTGTGTAACCGGGATTGTGCGAGAGATACTGGAGTGTGTAACCGGGAGTGTGCGAGAGATACTGTGGTGTGTAACCGGGAGTGTGCGAGAGATACTGGAGTGTGTAACTGGGAGTGTGCGAGAGATACTGGAGTGTGTAACCGGGAGCGTGCAAGAGATACTGGAGTGTGTAACCGGGAATGTGCGAGAGATACTGGAGTGTGTAACCGGGAGTGTGCGAGAGATACTGGAGTGTGTAACCGGGAGTGTGTGAGAGATACTGGAGCGTGTAACCGGGAGTGTGCGAGAGATACTGGAGCGTGTAACCGGGAGTGTGCGAGAGATACTGGAGTGTGTAACCAGGAGTGTGCGAGAGATACTGGGGTGTGTAACCGGGAGTGTGCGAGAGATACTGGAGTGTATAACCAGGAGTGTGCGAGAGATACTGGAGTGCGTAACCGGGAGCGTGCGAGAGATACTGGAGTGTGTAACCGGGAGTGTGCGAGAGATACTGGAGTGTGTAACCGGGAGTGTGCGAGACATACTGGGGTGTGTAACCGGGAGTGTGCGAGAAATACTGGAGTGTGTAACCAGGAGTGTGCGAGAGATACTGGAGTGTGTAACCGGGAGTGTGCGAGAGATACTGGAGTGTGTAATCGGGAGTGTGCGAGAGATACTGGGGTGTGTAACCGGGAGTGTGCGAGGGGTGCGGGAGTGGAGAACTGTCCACAGATACTGCAGCAGGATTTCCGTTCTGAACAGACGTGGGATTTGTAGAAAGCTCGGAGTTGTTGAGTGGAAAGTCTAACTCGAACCTCAAAACCAATGTGTTCATCCTTTTTAAAATGTAATGTGCCACATGACTATTGAGGTTTGTTTATACAAATGGAGCTGATTGAACAACATATGTGAGATGACACCACAAGTGAGTTGCGCTCGGTTGGGTTCCAGCATTCTGTGAACATTATTGCCCACTGTTAATCACAACACTGTCCTAGTTACTCACTGATTCAGTGGATGCTTTCCATACTTATGAATTACACAGAATGTGCAGCACAGAAACAGGCCATTCGGCCGAACTGGTCCGTGCCGGTGTTTATGCTCCACACCAGCCTCCTCCCACCCCTCTTCATCTCACCCTATCGGCCCTCGTGTGTTTATCCAGCTTCCCTTTAAATGCATCTATACTATTCGCCTCAACCACTCCCTGTAAAAGAAAGACTTACATTTCTATAGCGCCTTTCAGCATCTCAGGACATCCCAAAGCACTTCACAGCCAATGAAGTACTTTTTGAAGTTTGGTCACTGTTGTAATGTGGGAAACGCGGCAGCCAATTTGCGCACAGCAAGCTCCCACAAACAGCAATGTGATAATGACCAGATCATCTGTTTTTAGTGATGTTGGTTGAGGGATAAATATTGGCCCCAGGTCACCGGGGAGATCTCCCGAGCTCTTCTTCAAATAGTGGCCGTGGGATCTTTTACGTCCACCCGAGGGGGCAGACGGGGCCTCGGTTTAACGTCTCATCTGAAAGACGGTGGTAGTGAGTTCCACATTCTCATCGCTCTCTGGGTAAAGAGGTTTCTCCTGAATTCCCTATTGGAGTTATTGGCGACTTTCTTACATTTAACCTACATTTAACTGGTGCTGTGGCTACTCTTTGCAAAGGAGGCAGTGGTGTTCACTGAGGTCCTGCAATGCAGCCCAGTCCTGGCCGTTGCTATGGAGCATTGCTAAATTGAGTGAACTAGGCCTGTATTCTCTTGAATTCAGAAGAATGAGAGGGAATCTCATTGAAGCATACAAAATGATCACAGGGCTTGATAGGTGGATGCTGGGAGAATGTTTCCCTTGGCTGGGGAGCCTAGAACCAGGGGCCACAGCCTCAGGATAAAGGGTCGGCCATTCAGGACTGAGATGAGAAGAAATTTCTTCACACAGAGGGTGGTGAATCTTTGGAATTCTCTACCCCAGAGGGCTGTGGAGGCTCAGTCATTGGGTATATTCAAGACAGAAGTCGATAGATTTCTGACTAGTAAGGGCATCGAGGGATATGGCGATAGGGCCGGTGAATGGAGTTGAGGCAGAAGATCAGCCATGATCTCATTGAATGGCGGAGCAGGCTCGAGGGGCCAAATGGCCGACTCCTGCTCCTATTTCTTATGTTCTTATGTGGAATGGTTTCTCACTCCTGAAGAAACGATGCCACACCAGCAAAGGGCCAGTCAGTTTGCACCGCCACCCTGCAGTCTATCAGCTCGTGAGCTCTTGCTTGTTAATTTGATGAACAGTAACAGTTCATTGAGCACCCATTACATCCTCATTACACACTTAGAAGCCAGCTGTTGCCTTGAGCTACAAGGAAAGCAAATTGGGCAAAGCTTCATCTTTTGTCTATCGCCTCCTTCAGGAGGTTTTTCTATCCGTTGACACTTTTACATTGTACTTCCATTTATATATATATGTATAAGATTTCTTCTGGTTTCTGCTTATCACACTCTAGAGATCACGTACCAGACGTCGCACTTCATTACAGATGAAAAAACAACTTCTACGGCCAAACCTTACAAGCAATTTACTGACCTCCAGTCGACCTCACCTGCGAATTTGAACAGCCACAATTAGCTGAATTACTGGTTAGCCCAGACTACCTGCGAGCAATGTCACAGGAAATCAGCTGGCGTTGTTAGATAGAAAGACTCACATTTCTCCAGCGCCTTTCACAACCTCAGGATGTCCCAATGGGCTTTACAGCCAATGAGGTACTTTTTGAAGTGTGGTCACTGTTGTAATGTAGGAAACGCGGCAGCCAGTTTGCGCACAGCAAGCTCCCACAAACAACAATGTGACAATGACCAGATAATCTGTTTTAGAGATGTTGGTTGGGGATAAATATTGGCCCAGGACACCGGGGAGAACTCCCCTGCTCTTCTTCCAATAGTGCCGTGGGATCTTGTACATCCACCTAAGAGCAGACGGGGCCTCAGTTTAATGTCTCATCAAAAAGACCACCCCTCCGACAGTGCGGCTCTCCCTCAGTACCGCCCCTCCGACAGTGCGGCGCTCCCTCAGTACTGCCCCTCCGACATTGCAGCGCTCCATCAGTACTGTCCCTCCGACAGTGCAGCGCTCCCTCAGTACTGCCCCTCCGACAGTGCGGCGCTCCCTCAGCACTGCCCCTCCGACAGTGCAGTGCTCCCTCAGTACTGCCCCTCCGACAGTGCAGCGCTCCCTCAGTACTGCCCCTCTGACAGTGCAGCAATCCCCGTGATAATGTCGGCCCAGATTATGTGTTCAAGTCTTTGGAGTGGGGCTTGTGAATTAGCTCACGATCTTCTCGACTCAGGGGCAAGAGAGCTGATCCCACTGCGTCACGGCTGACTGCTGTCGATTCTGCAGATTAATAAATCATTCACTCTATAATTAGTGATTCTTTCTACTAAAGACTTGCGATTATTTTAGAACTGGAACAGTGATGATATGTTGGTCGCAAAACACAGAAATTCAGCAAGTTTTTAAAAGAATTGTTTTTCAAAGATTGTTCCGACAACGTTTGGACCTATGGGGCGGCGAAGTTCCCCTGTTTTGCCCCCCGAGGTGATAATCGTGCCTCCCGTGAAATTCCGCAGGAGGTTAGCGGCGGGGCCTAGCGCCTCGGTCTTCTGCGCCCGAAGATCATGACGTCATCTCCGAAGCGTTGCGCCATGGGAGAAAAATTCGCAATCGCGGTCCCCGCAGCAGCGCCGGGCGACGTTACAGACTGCCGCAGGTGTTGCGAACAGCGAGGCTGGCCGGCCGCACGCGGGGCGCAACTTAAAGGCGCAGTGGGCGGCCGAGCAAAATAAAAATCCGCCAATTTAAAAAAATATATATATTTTCGGCCACCGGTCGCGGCGTCCATGCCGCGGTCGCTCCGCCCTGCACTCCCGCTCCCCGGCGGCCCACCTATCTAAAAATAAACCCGCGGAGCTCGCCGCGTGGGGCCCTACCCTTTAATGCGGGGAAGAGCCCCTTTAACGTGGCAGCGCCACGCGTGGCCACTTGTGGCGCTGCTGAGCACTTCGCCCCGGATCGGGACGTTCCTCATCTCTCGCGCTCCGCGAGGCAAGACGCGCGCTTGGTTTAGCGCTCCACTTCGCTCTTGGAAGCAAAAAGGGGAATTTAAGCAATGTTTGAAAAGGTTAGCGCCTGGTGCTAACGCTCCAAACATTATTTTTACTCCGCGCCCCAAACGGCTCTCGTGGGGAATTTCACCCCCTGGTTCCTCACCCTCTCCTCCACTGGGGGGCTTTCCTCACCCTCATGTCTGGGCCTGTTGTAGGCACATAGGGCTGGATTTTCATTGAGGAGGCGTGTAGGAGGCGGGACTACAACTTTCGGGGTTGTAGTCCCGCCTCCATCGAGTTGTGGCCAACCCACGCGATTTTCACTTGATTGACCTTGTTGAGCCCGCCCAGCGGGATCAGCAGGCCAATTAAGGGCCACCCGGCAACAGGTGACGTCACAGACTGACATTTCATCTGTCAAGACCTTTTGACAGATGAAACATCAGCATTTGACAGCTGTTTGAAGCTGTCAAACACTGACAATCTGTATTCCAAGTTAATTCCTTCCTCTCAGGATCATTTAGAGATCTCGCCAGAACAGAAAGTTGAATGCTGGAACTTTTGACAGCTCGCGGCCATTCTGCTTTCTGTGCCGGTGAGATGAGGGACTCCCGAGACCTGAAGGAAGGAAGGCTGTAAAGGTAAGTACATGTAAGTAAAACATTCTTTAAACACTTTACACACACCAAACACACTTAATTCTGCACTCATGCACCCATCACTCACCTGAACACCGGACACCTCGAACCCTCCAAGCCCTTCATCCCGACGGTCTGCCTCGCTAACTTGGCGTGGTTTGGAGCCGTCGGGAATCCCACATTTCACCAATGAAAATAGGGATTAGGCTAAAAACTGCCTGTTAATTGGCACTAATCCCCTTCCCGCCTCGGGGAGGCGGGTCCCAGCGCGGGTCGGGTACCCGCCTCCTTTGAAACTGGCATGGAGGCGGGTTGGGGGCGGGATGGGTTGGTGCGCCTCCCCCCCCCCGATTTCGGGATTTTAGCCCCCCACATGCCTCCAATCCCACCTCCACGGCCCAATGAAAATCCTGCCCACTGATAGGGATCGATCACTGTGACTTATGCCTCATCGGAGTCGGGTACACCGCAAGAATGTATATTTACAAAAAGAGGAGCACATGGTTTATATACATTATCCCAAACGCGTGGCACCAGGCTGGCCACGTCACCAGCTCCTGACGTGGGGTTGCCAGTCCTCCAGGATTGGCCCTGGAGTCTCCGGAAATTGAAGATTAATCTCCGGGACACCCCCCCGCCAGCAAACACCCCGGGGAAAAAAATCACTGGGACATTAAAATAATGGTGGTTTTTCATTTTCTGTGAAGACTTTAAGCTTATTAATTCTAATAATATTGGAAATAGGGGGGGAAAGAAAGCTGTTTGACTGGGTGAGGTTAGTTGGAGTAGGAGGTCATGTGATGAAACTTCTAGGAATACATCCAACAACAACAGCAACTTGCATTTATATAGCGCCTTTAATGTGAATATTAAGGGAATCAAGGGATATGGGGCTAGTTCAGGAAACTGGAGTTGAGGTCGAAGATCAGCCATGATCTTATTGAATGGCGGAGCAGGCTCGAGGGGCCAAATGGCCGACTCCTGCTCCTATTTCTTATGTTCTTATGTAAAATGTCCCAAGGTGCGTATTTAAACAAAATTTGACACCGAACCACATAAGGCGATATTAGGACAGTCAAAGAGGGAGGTTTTAAGGAGCATCTTAAAGGAGGAGAGAGAGAGGCGGAGAGGTTTAGGGAGGGAATTCCAGAGCTCAGGGCCCAGGCAGCTGAAGGCACGGCCGCCAATGGTGGAGCAATGAAAATCGGGGGATGCGCAAGAGGCCAGAATTGAAGGAGCGCCGATATCTCGGAGGGTTGTGGGGCTGGAGGAGATTACAGAGATAGGGAGGGGTGAGGCCACGGAGGGATTTGAAAACAAGGATGAGAATTTTAAAATCGAGGCATTGCCGGACCGGGAGCCAATGTAGATCAGCAAGCACTGGGGTGATCCGCCCATAGTTGGCAACCCAATCCTGACTGGCATGTGTCAAGGTCTGGTGCTGCTGACTGTTCCAGACACGGCACCAGCTTATATCCTTTAAACTCCACTTGAATAAGGGTAAAGGCCTCACAAGGTACCGTGGCAGAGCAAATCGGTTTCTCCATCTACAAAATAAACTCCTGGCCCATAACGCCGTTAGCCAGTTGAAAATCGGGGCTTTTTTTTCAATATTGCAATTGGTTCATTTCGGGATCTTACTGCTCACAATTTGGGGAGGGTGGGTGCTTGAACAGATGAGAGATGATATCGTATGTCTTATCCTATCTCTGTAATCTCCTCCATCCCAACAACCCTCCGCGATCTCTGCGCTCCTCCAATTCCGGCCTCTTGTCCATCCCCCAATTTTAATCGCTCCACCATTGGCGGCCGTGCCTTCAGCTGCCTGGGCCCTAAGCTCTGGAATTCCCTCCCTAAACCTCTCCGCCTCTCTTTCCTCTTTTAAGAAGCTCCTTAAAACCGACCTCTTTGACCAAGCTTTTGATAATCTGTCCTAATATCTCCTTATGTGGCTCGGTGTCAAATTCTGTTTGATAATCGCTCCTGTGAAGCACCTTGGGACGTTTTACTACATTAAAGGGGCTATATAAATGGAAATTGTTGTTGTCAACGTGAAAGCAAACACATCTTGAACTGCTGCAAGAAGATGATATAATGTTTGAGGCAGCTCCTGAGTAGGAATTGTAACCAGACTGAGTTAATAAACCTGATAGAATTTGGATTGGTGGCCACAGTCCAGAATTCCAGCCCCCCGCCCCCTTCTCCAGTTTTCCACCCCCTTGCCCATTTTCCCATTCTTCCCCCGTCCCCAGCCCCGCTTCCCATGCTCTCCCTCCTTCTCTCAGCCTGCCTCGCCCGTACCCACTGCCCTTGTTTTCATGAGTCGCTTGAAAAGCTGTCAAGATGGAGGAAGCATCCGGAGGGAGAGGTTTATAATCAGGAAAACAGAAATGAGCCAGGTGCAAAGCTGGTTGAACACGCGGGCCTGTGTGTTGTATCAGCATGAGTCGTGTGAAAATATATTACATTTTAAATCGTAGTCAGCTTCTCTCAGCTCTGATGAGTGACGGCTCCCTCTGTGTTTTCCTTCCCCAGTTCCGTTTAATTTCCCCATCGATTCCATCCTCCTCGTTTTTCTCCTCTCCCTCCACCCTTCCCCTGCCAGCAGTCTCCCACGCACTCCCAGCTCATCTCTCTCCAATTGAACGAGACAGCGCGCGGGTATTGTGAGGATGACTAGTTTTGGCCATGCCAAGTGTCACACTGTGACAGGCCCGGGGACTGCGAGTGCCAGTGACTCCGGCGTAGACAGCTCAGGCTCAAGGAGGCCGAGCCAGGCATCTGTCCCCAGCTCCTCCCTTTCACATCCATTACTCAGCTATCAGCAATCATCACGGCTAATATTCAGGTTTCACAGGAGATCTGCTGCATGGTTTGACGGTGAAGATACTGCTCCATATGTTGTTTGATCTTTTTTTTTTGATGAGACAGGAAGGAGCTGGAGGTGAGGTTTGGGGATAATAGGGAAGGCCTTTCACAGTTATAGCCATCTTTCATGACAGTTACAGGATGCTGCAAAGCACTTTGCAACCAATGAATTACTTTCGAAGGCAGTCACTTGTTTTTTGGAGACAGGTGTAGGTGTCAGCCACGGCTCAGTGGGTAACATTCTCATCTGAAAGGCCGCACCTCCTACCGTCCCTCAGCACTGCCCTTGAGTACATGATCTAAGCTGGTAGTCCAGTTCAGTGCTGAGGGACGGTAGGAGGTTCGGTTCTTCTCTTCTTCTGAGGCAGTCCCTCGGAACCGAGGAAGACTTGCTTCCGCATTTAAAATGAGTTCTCAGGTGACTGATGAGTCCAATGCGGGACCTACAGTCTCTGTCACAGGTGGGGCAGACGGTGGTTGAAGGGGCGGGTGGAGAGACTCGAGGTGTTCGGCGCCTTCCCGGATGCTCCTCCTCCACTTTGTGTGGTCTTGGGCCAGGGAGTCCCAGGTGTCAGTGGGGTTGTTGCACTTTTTCAAGGAGGCTTTGAGGGTGTCCTTGAAGCGTTTCCTCTGCCCACCTGGGGCTCTCTTGCCATGTCGGAGCTCCGAGTAGAGCGCTTGTTTTGGGAGCCTCGTATCGGGCATGCAGACGATGTGGCCCGTCCATCGGAGCTGATCAAGCGTGGTCAGAGCTTCGATGTTGGCCTGAATGAGAACACTGACATTGGTGCACCTATCCTGCCAATGAATTTGCAGGATCTTGCGGAGGCAGCGTTGGTGGTACCTCTCCAGTGCTTTGAGGTGCCTGCTGTACATGGTCCATGTCTCTGAAGCATACAGCAGGGCGGGTATCACTACTGCTCTGTAGACCATGAGCTTAGTGCCGGGTTTGAGGTCCTGGTCTTCAAACACTCTCTTCCTCAGGCGACCGAAGGCTGCACTGGCACACTGAAGGCGGTGTTGGACTTCGGCATCGACGTCTGCCCTTGTTGACAGTAGGCCCCCGAGGTATGGAAAGTGGTCCACGGTAGGAGGTTCGGTTCACCTCGATGTTAAAGATCCTGTAGCAGTATTCAAAGAAGAGAAGGCTGTCCTCCTGGTGCCCTGGCCAACATTTACTCCTCAACCACAAACCGATTAACCGGTCCTTTATCTCAATGCTGTTTGTGGGATCTTGCTGTGCGCAAATTGACTGCCACATTGAAAAAGGAGACTTGCATTTCTACAGCCTCTTTCACGGCCTCGGGATATCCCAAAGTGCTTGACAGCCACTTTGTACTCGAGCCCCAGCAGTAGGGTTTGAAGCTACAACCATTCTGACACACACATGTGAGAGAGTGCTACAGACGGAGCCAAGCTGACACTTAGATTGAAGCAGCAGCTGATGGCTGTGCACCAACCTAACATTGCAATTTCCACCTCTGGGATTATCTCCACTTGCGTAGAGAAGGCTAAGAGGAGAACTTTAAAATCATTTAATAGAGTGTAGAGAGGGGTGGGCCACTTTATGGGGCTGAGGAGCCAGTGACTCGATGTCATCAATCTCAAAGTGTCACGAAGACAAGGAGGAGAGGAGTTCGGAGAAATTGTTTTGCTCAAAGGGTTGTTGGAGCTTGCAATGTTTTGCCGTAGGGAGCGGTTGAGACACAGACCATTGCACCTTTCAAAAAAAATTGGTTAAATAGTTGAACCAGAAGAAGATAGAGATTTATGTGAAGTGTGTAGGGCAGCGGAATTGGTTTTTTGGATTGCTCAGGCAAGGAGCTCGTCTCCTTCTCTGTGGTTCTAATTCTAATACCACGGCTTCCCTTCCTGATTGTAAATTTCCTGAGTCCCGTAACGCAGTCAGCAATAATAATTAGAGAACAGCTGCAGCCAGTAGTCTCTCAACATATCTCTCCCAGTAATAAAAACAGAAAATGTCAGAAACACTCAGCGGGTCAGGCAGCTTCTGCGGAGAGATAAACAGAGTTAACGTTTCAGGTCGATGACCTTTCATCAGAATCATCTTTCATCAGATTGTGCAGAATGGGTCTATACTCCCTGGGGTTTAGAAGATGGTGTGGAGATGCCGGTGTTGGACTGGGGTGGACAAATGTAAGAAGTCACACAACACCAGGTTATAGTCCAATAGTTTTATTTGAAATCACAAGCTTTCGGAGCGCTGCTCCTTCGTCAGGTGAAGTGGAGAGATGCATAAGGACATAGTGGCATAGTGGTTAGCACTGTTGCCTCACAGCGCCAGGGACCCGGGTTCGAATCCGGCCTCGGGTGACTGTGTGGAGTTTGCACATTCTCCCCGTGTTTGCGTGGGTTTTCTCCGGGTGCTCCGGTTTCCTCCCACAGTCCAAAGATGTGCGGGTTAGGTTGATTGGCTATGATAAAATTGACCCTTAGTGTTAGGGGGGATTAAATACGTGGGGTTACGGGGATAGGGTGGGATATGTGTCGGTGCAGGCTCGATGGGCCGAAATGGCCTCTATCTGCACTGTGTGATTTCTGTGATTCTTTCTGTGATTACAGGTAATCTTTCTAACTGCCATTTATCACACCTCGGCAGAGAGATAATCACAGCAATCAAAGGTGTGAATGGTGTCCAAACAGGTTAGTCAGGAAAACATTACATCAAAGAACAATGAGGTGGGGTCACAAGGGGTCAAATGTTGCAGATGCTGGGGTCTGTATGAAAAACAAAAAACAGACAAAAAAACATTTTTTTTGCTGGAAATCACAGCAGGTCCGGCCGCATCTGTGTAGAGAGAACAAGCCAATGACGACTCGAGTCTGGGTGACCCTACATCAGGTGGGGTTACATGTAGTGTGACATGAACCCAAGATCCCGGTTGAGGCCGTCCTCATGAGTGCGGAACTTGGCTATCAGTTTCTGCTCGACAATTTTGCGTTGTCATGTGTCTCGAAGGCCGCCTTGGAGAATGCTTACCCGAAGATCGGAGGCTGAATGTCCTTGACTGCTGAAGTGTTCCCCGACTGGGAGGGAACACTCCTGCCTGGCAATTGTTGCGCGGTGTCCATTCATCCGTTGTCACAGTGTCTGCATGGTCTCGCCGATGTACCATGCTCCGGGGCATCCTTTCCTGCAACGTATGAGGTAGACAATGTTGGCCGAGTCACATGAGTATGTACCATGTACCTGGTGGGTGGTGTCCTCACGTGTGATGATGGTATCTGTGTTGATGATCTGGCATGTCTTGCAGAGGTTGCCGTGGCAGGGTTGTGTGGTGTCGTGGTTGCTGTTCTCCTGAAAGCTGGGTAATTTGCTGCGAACGATGGTCTGTTTGAGGTTAGGCAGCTGTTTGAAGGCGAGTATTGGAGGTGTGGGGATGGCCTTAGCGAGGTGTTCATCGTCATCGATGACATGTTGAAGGCTGTGAAGAACCATGGCGTAGTTCCTCCGCTCCGGGGAAGTACTGGACGACGAAGGGTACTCTGTTGGTTGTGTCCCACGTTTGTCTTCTGAGGAGGTCTATGCGATTTATTGCTGTGGCCCGTCGGAACTGTCGATCGACGAGTCGAGCGTCATATCCCGTTCTTACGAGGGCGTCTTTCAGTGTCTGTAGGTGTCCATCGCGTTCCTCCTCGTCTGAGCAGATCCTGTGTATTCGCAGGGCTTGTCCATAGGGGATGGCTTCTTTAACGTGGTTAGGGTGGAAGCTGGAGAAGTGGAGCATCGTGAGGTTGTCCGTGGACTTGCGGTAGAGTGAAGTGCTGAGGTGTCCATCTTTGATGGAGATTCGTGTGTCCAAGAATGAAACCGATTCTGAGGAGTAGTCCATGGTGAGTTTAATGGTGGGATGTAACTTGTTGATGTTATCGTGTAGTCTTTTCAGTGATTCTTCGCCATGGGTCCATAGGAAGAAAATGTCGTCGATGTATCTGGTGTATAGCGTTGGTTGGAGGTCCTGTGCAGCGAAGAAGTCTTGCTCAAACTTGTGCATGAAGATGTTGGCGTATTGGGATGTGAATTTGGTCCCCATGGCTGTTCCGTGTGTTTGGGTAAAGAACTGGTTGTCGAAGGCGAAGACATTGTGGTCAAGGATGAAACGGATGCGTTGTAGGATGGCGTCTGGAGATTGGCTGTTGTTGGTGTTGAGTACTGAGGCTGTCGCAGCGATGCCATCATCGTGGGGGATACTGGTGTAGAGTGCCGAGACGTCCATTGTGGCAAGGAGTGTTCCTGGTTCAACTGGTCCGTGGGTGCTGAGTTTCTGTAAGAAGTCTGTAGTGTCGCGACGGAAGCTGGGGGTTCCCTGTACGATGGGTTTCAGGATGCCCTCGAGTTTAGAAGAATGAGAGGTTGAAGGGATAATTACAAGTCCTAGCCCTTTTGGGCTACCCCAGATCAGGCGTATTCCCCAGACGTTCACCTTCAACTTAAGTTAGAGATAGCCGAATTCCATAAGATGCTTAAATGGGTGTAAAGGTTCAGGCTATCTCTCCCTAAAGGAAAGGAACAACTAAAGATGTTACCATCCTCCGGATAGTACTTTTAATAAGTTAAACTAGACTGTAACCTTCCGGCTATTATAAGGGTCCAGAATACCCCCCAGAACTCTGCAACTCCTTACAAAAGAGTGTATAGAATTTGTGGGTTCGCGAGTCTATACAGAATTTCTCTTTGAGACAATTCTAAAAATATATAGTTTTATTCAAGAGCCGACATTCAGTTAACATCTGTTAAATCAGTCGCAACATTAACAATTCAAAGTACAATTATCTTACATTCCTTATTTCTCAGTGATCCTTATTCTCAAATCTTTACTTCATTACATTTCTTATTTCTTACTTATTTCTAAATCCAGAACATCCACCAAAAATCAATACCTTGATTTACCCGAGACTCAAAGTTAAAGACTTACAGAGATGCCTCTGGAAAGTTGAGAAATGCCCTGCCCGTTCAGCGTGTTCTGACGTTCTGTTTGAAAAGCTCTTATTTTTATACCCTTTCGGCAGTGGTTTCTTCTTTGATGTTCTCTGCTGATGTCAGCTAATTGTCTTTATTGATACCTCTTTCGAATGCTTTCTATTCTTTACCCTCATTTCAACTGTTGCTCTTAGACTTCTGTCTCTTGTTTAGGTGTTTCAAATACGTATCATAAAATTGTTACTATCGATTTATCTCCTTGATGTAATTCTTATTATCAGACGTTCTGTCTCTGTGGTTTGCCACGTTTAATACAAAAACAATGTAATTGCTTGGTGCCTCTATTGAAGTTATATCTTCAAAGTCTTGTTGTTGGTATGGTTTTTACTATATCTAAATTAAAGACACTTTGACTAGGGTGGTTCATGCATTCTAGCTATCTCAATTGGTTGCATATTTAATCTTATGGTTCCTGTTTTTCAAGTTTAACATAAAACTATTTGACCAGCAGATGTTTCTTTTACTTGATGTCATGTTTCAAAGGCACATGCCTCTTTTAATGTTTGTGTTTCTGTTTCAACGTGTTAGCTCTTCACACTTAAACTGGGCATTCTCATTGTGTCCATTGCAAACCGTAGACCTTTCGGAACCACCAATGGTTTGCTTCGATCTTTCATTGTTTTAGAATATTTAACTAATTCCCATTTCAAAGCTTGTTTACAACTTTGTTGTCAACTGATCTTTATCTCAGAAGCCTGTATTCTGTTTACAGCCTATCTGCTGAGCCTTGAGCCTTTTAAACCCAGTACAGGAAACTCTCTTTTTACCGGCACCTAAATAACCGGAAATCTCTCTTAACCGGCAAAATTCAGGAGTAGGTTCAGGTAAGTTTTACTTCATATTAGTGGCCGTGTAACCGGGGTTCCTAGATCTGTGGCCGTGTAACCGGGGTTCCTGCACCTGTTGCCGTGAAACAGGGACTCCTGGATCTGTGGCCGTGTACAGGGCTCTCGTACCTCGGTAAGTATACCTCTCTGTAATCCAGACTTTTTGATCAACCAGCAGCACGCCGGTCCCGTCGGTGCCGGATAAAAAAGAGTTTCCTTTCCTGTATGTCTTTTATTAATAATATCAGTATTCTGTTCATGATATCGTGTATTTCTCTGAATCATGGCTATTCCTTCACAAGGTGATCTCATTGAAACATAAAAGATTCTGAAGGAGATTGACAGGGTAGATGCTGAGAGGCTGTTTCCCCTGGCTGGAGTGTCTAGAACGAGGGGACATAGTCTCAGGATAAGGGGTCGGCCATTTAAGACTGAGATGAGGAGGAATTTCTTCACTCAGAGGGTTGTGAATCTTTGGAATTCTCTGCCCCAGAGGGCTGTGGATGCTCAGCCTTTAAGTATATTAAAGACTAAGATCAATAGATTTTTGGACTCCAGGGGAATCAAGTGATATGGGGCTTGCGCGGGAAAGTGGAATTGAGGTCGATGATCAGCCACGATCTTATTGAATGGCGGAGCAGGCTCGAGGGGCCATATGGCCGACTCCTGCTCCTAATTCTTATGTTCTTATTAATCATAGAATAATACGGCACAGAAGGAGGCCATTCGGCCCTTCATGTCTGTGCCGGCTCTTTGAAAGAACTCTCCAATTAGTCCCACTCCCCTGCTTTTGCTCCACAAATTAGTCTTCTTCAAGTACATGTCCAATTGCCTTTTGAAAGTTCCTATGGAATCTACTTCCCCCCCCCCCCCACCCCGACTCTTTCAGGTCGTGCATTCAACCCTCTGTGTGAAGACATGTCTCAGTTCTGCTCTAGTTCTGGAAGATGTTCGAGGTGGACAACTTTTAAGTAAGTACAGAGCCAAGGAAAATGGAAAGGGAGGGGGACAGGAATAGGACAAAAGGTAAACCTCCGTAACATCGCCCGTCTCCGCCCCCGCCTCAGCTCATCCGCTGCGGAAACCCTCACCCATGCCTTTGTTACCTCCAACGCACTCCTGGCCGGCCTCCCACATTCCACACTATGTAAACTTCAGCTCAACCAAAACTCTGCTGCTCGTGTCCTAACTCACACCGAGTCCCGCTCGCCCATCACCCCCTGTGCTCGCTGACCTACATTGGCTCCCTAGAACCTACAACCCCCCGAGATCTCTGCGCTCCTCCAATTCTGGCCTCTTGCGCATCCCCCGATTTTCATCGCTCCACCATTGGCGGCCGTGCCTTCAGCTGCCTGGGCCCTAAGCTCTGGAATTCCCTCCCTAAACCTCTCCGCCCCTCTCTCTCCTCCTTTAAGACGCTCCTTAAAACCGACCTCTTTGACCAAGCTTTTGGCCACCTGTCCCAATATCTCCTCACGTGGCTCGTGCCAATCTTTGTTTGATAATCGCTCCTGTGAAGCGCCGCGGGGCATTTTTACTACGTTGAAGGCACTGTATAAATGTTGTTGTTGATTCGATAGGGTGGAGGGCAACGAGTGATTAAATGACAGCCCTCTCCCAGTGTTCCGGTTCCCCCCCAGGCCAGTGGCGAAGCAAAGGTGCTGAAGACAATCAGTGCAGATTACAACAGACGCTGTTTACTCTACTGTTAGCAGATGCTGCTTATTTACAGAGCTTAAACAAACACTTAAAAAGCTGTTTGGATAAGTGAATAATTCAGGTAACGGTTGAGGAATTAATTCCCAGTGATGTGCCGGGTAATTCAGCCAAGAAACTGATGTTTCGTACAATGACAGAATTATACACACAGGTGTTCTGTGAGTTCAGAGGGTTGTGTCGGAAAGCAAGCGATCCAGACAGGGAAAGAACAATGTTGTCTATCTGGTTAGTCCCAAAGTTCAAAAGGTTACTCTCATCTCACAGCCCCCCTTCAAACCCTTTCTCTATCAAATGTCTATCCAGCTCCTTCTTGAACTTGCCAACATTATCCCATCCATTGTCTCCCAGGCAGTCTGTTCCACACATTCGCCTGTGTAAAGTAGTTAAATCTAAACTATCGGTTCATAAGAACATAAGACGTCGGAGCAGGAGTAGGTCATCCGGCCCCTCGAGCCTGCTCCGCCATTCAATAAGATCATGGCTGATCTGATCTTGGCCTCAACTCCACTTCCCTGTCCGCTCCCCATAACCCTCGACTCCCTTATCGTTCAAAAATCTGTCTATCTTCACCTTAAATATATTCAATGACTCCGCCTCCACAGCTCTCTGGGGAAGAGAATTCCAAAGATTCACGACTCTCTGAGAGAAGAAATTCCACCTCGTTTCCGATTTAAAAGGGTTTCCCCTTATTCTGAAATTATGCCCCCTAGTTCTAGATTCGCCCACGAGGGGAAACATCCTCTCTGCTACCACCTTGTCAAGCCCCTTCAGAATCTTATATGTTTCAATAAGATCCCCTCTCATCCTTCTAAACTCCAATGAGTATAGGCCCAAACTGGCCAACCTTTCTTCATAAGACTTTCTTCATAATTCCTCCTCTGATCTTCAGTCTGTGGCTCTTTGTAGAGTTCGTGATTATGTCAAGCAATTTATTGGAAGTAATTCTGCAGTCCTGTATTTTATGGGGTAAGTTGTGCGTGTAGCGTGAGCCTAGATTATGTGCTGAAATCAATTGACTTCAATTTTACTAGGGCTCCTTGGTACCACACTCGGTCAAATGCTGCCTTGGTGTCAAGGGCAATCACTCTCACCTCACCTCTGGAATTCAGCTCTTTTCTCCATGTCTCCACTTGCCTGGATGAGTGCAGCTCCAACAACACTCAAGAAGCTCGACACCATCCAGGACAAAGCAGCCCGCTTGATTGGCACCCCATCCATCACCTTAAACATTCGCTCCCTCC
Source organism: Somniosus microcephalus (assembly GCF_052327205.1). NCBI lineage: Eukaryota > Metazoa > Chordata > Chondrichthyes > Squaliformes > Somniosidae > Somniosus > Somniosus microcephalus. The sequence goes on from NC_141014.1 coordinate 39,266,080, forward strand.
ACCACCGGCGCACCGTGTCTGCAGTGTGTACCATCTACAAGATGCACTGCAGCAACTCGCCAAGGCTTTTTCGACAGCACCTCCCAAACCCGCGACCTCTACCACCTAGAAGGACAAGGGCAGCAGGCGCATGGGAACACCACCACCTCCAAGTTCCCCTCCAAGTCACACACCATCCTGACTTAGAATTATATCGGCCGTCCCTTCATCGTCGCTGGGTCAAAATCCTGGAACTCCCTCCCTAACAGCACTGTGGGAGCACCTTCACCACACGGACTGCAGCGGTTCAAGAAGGCGGCTCACCACCACCACCTCAAGGGGCAATTAGGGATGGGCAATAAATGCTGGGCCTGGCCAGCGACACCCACATCCCATGAATGAATAAAAAAAAGTATAGGCTGATCTGGTTGTATTCAAGATATCATCGAGTCAATCTTTATATTCTAGACTTTTGATTGGCTAATAGAGCAGTCTTTAAAATTAGGTCTCAACCAATGAGAAGGCAGCTGTTTGAAAAGTCTTCCGAGCCCCAGAATGGATGGGGGAGAGGCACAAGGGAAAGACAGAAGGCAAGTGCAAGGATTTCAAGTTTTTAGGAAAATAATGTGTGGAAAAAATAGAAGTTCTCCGTGAAACAATGTTTTTAATCATCCAGAAATGGTACAGAGAGACCGGGGAGAAAAAAGAGAATGTGGAAAAGGGAAGGGGAGGTGAGCAGAATGAAAATGATTCAGAAGATCTATTTTTAATTAAAATTGAGCTTCAGGAGCCTGTTTTTGTACTTTAAGATCAATATTGAAGTAATAGAGATATCTGTGGTGTTTGAGCAGATTTATCACTGTTTGCGTCAGTGTCAGAGTGTGTGAGCTGAAAGCTACCTGACCCAGGGGGAGACGAATTTCCCTGCAGAGCCTTAAAGGAGGAGGGCGGGAGTGATCACAACAACAACTTGCATTTATACAGCGCCGTGAACATAGTAAAACGTCTCAAGGCGCTTCACAAGAGCGATTATCAGACAGAAATTGACACCGAGCCACATATGGAGATATTGGCAAAATACTGCGGATGCTGGAAATCTGAAATAACAACAGAAAATGCTGGAAGCACTCAGCAGGCCAGGCAGCATCCGTGGAGAGAGAAACAGAGTTAACGTTTCAGGTCTGGGACCCTTTGAAACGTTAACTCTGTTTCTCTCTCCATGGATGCTGCCTGGCCTGCTGAGTGCTTCCAGCATTTTCTGCTGTTGTTATGGAGATATTAGGACATGTGACCAAAAGCTGGGTCAAAGAGGTGGGTTTTAAGGAGCCTCTTAAAGGAGGAGAGCGAGGCGGAGAGGTTTAGGGAGGGAATTCCAGAGCTCGGGGCCCAGGCAGCTGAAGGCACGGCCGCCGATGGTGGAGCGATGGAAATCGGGGGATGCGCAAGAGGCCAGAATTGGAGGAGCGCAGAAATCTGGGAGGAGGTTACAGAGATAGGGAGCAACCGAAACTGCTTTTGATTGATGCAAAGACGTGACAGTATAACTGCAGTCTGTGACTGGCTGGAGACAGCAACACTTCAACTCTTCTGGCGAGGCGTCACTGACTCCGAGCGGTGAATTGCGTCTTAGGCAGGAGTAACACGCTCCTATTGGTTACGTTCATGCATGGCTGATGAGAAATCTTATTTTCTATAAACTTCAGCACTGTGTCAGGCTGCATGTCTGCACTAAAAAGGAGACAGATGTTCCAGATGATTCTCGAAGGATTGATCCCATCTGTCAAAGATTCCTTAAAGTTGTGAACAGAACCTGGTAATGTTGGGATTGTTCTCCAAATCATTCCCAAAGGAAACATCTGGTTGCTTGGAAACCGAAAGCACAAATACCTTCAAAAAGGTCCAAAAAAAAGTAACATATCGATTAGTATTTCATGTCCTCGAGCACAATATTGGTGAGCAAGGAATGTCATATCCTTTTCGATCTGAAAATGTACAATTAACCCTTCAACTGGCAGTGTCAGCTAGTGGTTCAGTGGGTAACACCCTCGCCTCTGAGACAGAAGGTTGTGGGTTCGAGTCCCACTCCAGAGATGGAGCACAAAAATCTAGGCCGACACTCCCAGTGCAGTACTGAGGGAGCGCCGCACTGTCAGAAGGGGCAGTACTGAGGGAGCGCCGCACTGTCGGAGGGGCAGTACTGAGGGAGCGCCGCACTGTCAGAGGGGCAGTGCTGAGGGAGTGCCGCACTGTCGGAAGGGCAGTACTGAGGGAGCGCTGCACTGTCGGAGGTGCAGTACTGAGGGAGCGCCGCACTGTCGGAGGGGCAGTACTGAGGGAGCGCCGCACTGTCGGAGGGGCAGTACTGAGGGAGCGCCGCACTGTCGGAGGGGCAGTACTGAGGGAGTGCCGCACTGTCGGAGGGGCAGTACTGAGGGAGCGCCGCACTGTCGGAGGGGCAGTACTGAGGGAGTGCCGCACTATCAGAAGGGCAGTACTGAGGGAACGCTGCACTGTCGGAGGGGCAGTACTGAGGGAGCGCTGCACTGTCGGAGGGGCAGTACTGAGGGAGCTCCGCACTGTCAGAGGGGCAGTGCTGAGGGAGTGCCGCACTGTCGGAAGGGCAGTACTGAGGGAGTGCCGCTCTGTCGGAGGGTCAGTACTGAGGGAGCGCAGCACTGTCGGAGGGGCAGCACTGTGGGAGCGCCGCACTGTCAGAGGGGCAGTACTGAGGGAGTGCTGCACTGTCGGAGGGACAGTACTGTGGGAGCGGCGCACTGTCGGAGGGACAGTACTGAGGGAGTGCCGCACTGTCGGAGGGGCAGTACTGAGGGAGCACCGCACTGTCGGAGGGACAGTACTGAGGGAGCGCCGCACTGTCGGAGGGACAGTACTGTGGGAGCGCTGCACTGTCGGAGGGGCAGTACTGAGGGAGTGCTGCACTGTCGGAGGGGCAATACTGAGGGAGTGCTGCACTGTCAGAGGGGCAGTACTGTGGGAGCGCTGCACTGTCGGAGGGGCAGTACTGAGGGAGTGCTGCACTGTCGGAGGGGCAGTACTGAGGGAGTGCTGCACTGTCGGAGGTGCCGTCTTTCGGATGAGACGTTAAACCGAGGCCCCGTCTGCTCTCTCAGGTGGACGTAAAAGATCCCACGGCACTCTTTTGAAGAAGAGCAGGGGAGTTCTCCCCGGTGTCCTGGGGCCAATATTTATCCCTCAACCAACATCATTATAAACAGATGATCTGGTCATTATCACATTGCTGTTTGTGGGAGCTTGCTGTTTGTGCACAAATTGGCTGCCGCGTTTCCTACATTACAACAGTGACTACACTTCAAAAGTACTTCATTGGCTGTAAAGTGCTTTGGTACGTCCAGTGGTCGTGAAAGACGCTGGAGAAATGCAAGTCTTTTCTTTGACAATTCGAGACTCGTGTATTAAAATCTGCACGGTTAGCTTCCGTCACTTTACTGACCGAATTTTAGACGCAGCTTTCAAAAACTATTCTTGTGCAATCCAAGAGCAAATGTTGAAAATAGAATCAGTGGAATTCCACCTCTCCTCCATCGTGAAAGACTTCTCCAAGAAACACAATTTCCTTTATTTCTCCCATTGCTGCAGTGCCTCTTTCCCCCTCAACAGAACTCATTCTCTCTGTCTGTCCATGACTTGACTTTTGTCCCCTTTACCTGGGGAGTCTCCACCAGCATCTCTCACACATTCCTCAACAGCCTACACGGAGAGGGTTTGCTTCCTGATGGATGGTCCTTCTTGTACCTCTCGCCTCCAACATCCCTCGCATACCTTTCTTGTCTTGTCTCTTACTCTATTGATACCATTATTGTCACTGTTTACCTTGAACGTTCCTCTCTTGCCCTTCCTAAGCTGCAAATGTGTCAAAGTTTATATCCTTCCCGGTCCCTCCATCCTCACAAGACTCATTGCATTGTCTCATTCTTTCCCAGGATTTCAAAAACCATGGGACTCTTTCCCTTCCTTCTGGATTCTGTGACCATTTCGCCACAAAAAAGGCAAAGACGTGAGCAATTTTAGGCCTTGGGCACCAACTTGACCAAGAAGGAGGTTGTTTATCCCCAACAGCCCCATAGCGGCAGAGGAGAGGTGACAACGTGGAGCGGGCAGATGTTTTTGCACAGGTCCCAGACAATGGCCCATTCTTTAGCAACATCTGGCCCTTCAGGAGGACGTTTTGCACCTTGATGTTGACCGATTTCTTTGACCTCTGCCAGTCTTTGGAGAGAGACTTGTTAAGATTCAACCCAGACACTCTGAGGTCGGCCAGTCAAGGCGGCAGCAGGTCGCAGGAGGAAAACCTCTCCTCTGTTTGAGGAGCGCGTTCATGCTTTTATGTGGATACCCTACCAAAGTGGGCATGTTCTCTCTTTTTATTTTGTAGTGGTCCACAATCACAATGTTGACCCAGTACAGCGCAGTGACTTTCACTGTACTGGGCGTGCTGGATGTTGTACTTACGGTGGAGTACCGCAGCTTGCAAGCCGAGCCCAACAACGCCTCGGTTCTGGAGAGATTAAAGGAGCATCCATTCTTAAAACCTGGCGATCTGGTCCAGAGCTGAAAGCGTTTTTTGAGTATTCCAGTCCTAGTTTCTGCTACCGCGGTAGCGGAGACCGGGGGGGATGGGGGGCAGTGGGAGTCAACCTCTGTTTAAAGAAGAAAGCGGGCAACCAGATCGCTTGAGGGAGTGAGTGACACCACACTGAACTTTACTTGATGCCCACGGCAGGCACAGATCCGTAACTCTCGCTTTACTTAGTGCAGCTGGAATGTGGCAGCAGAGAATATTGGCAGCAGTTTGCTCAGCTCTCTGCGCCTCTTCAAGGTGTTGATCATGCCCTATCAGGCCATGTATTGTAGCTAGCTGTGCAAACTATCTACCGGCATTTGGTGGGTTAGCAATGCACTGTCAATAAGTGGAATAATGTGTGCCCAGTCAGATTTAGTGAGTGTTTTTTTTAATTCATTTTATGGGATGTGGGCATCGCTGGCAAGGCCCAGCATTTATTGCCCATCCCTAGTTGCCCCTTGAGAAGGTGGTGGTGAGCCGCCTTCTTGAACCGCTGCAGTCCGTGTGGTGAAGGTGCTCCCACAGTGCTGTTAGGGAGGGAGTTCCAGGATTTTGACCCAGCGACGATGAAGGAACGGACGATATATTTCTAAGTCAGGATGGTGTGTGACTGGGAGGGTAACTTGGAGGTGGTGGTGTTCCCATGCGCCTGCTGCCCTTGTCCTTCTAGGTGGAAGGGGTCACGGGTTTGGGAGGTGCTGCCGAAGAAGCCTTGGCGAGTTGCTGCAGTGCATCTTGTAGATGGTACACACTGCAGCCACGGTGGTGGAGGGAGTGAATGTTTAAGGTGGTGGATGGGGTGCTGATCAAGCGGGCTGCTTTGTCCTGGATGGTGTCGAGCTTGTTGAGTGTTGTTGGAGCTGCACTCATCCAGGCAAGTGGAGCGTATTCCATCACACTCCTTACTTGTGTGACACTGAGCTGTTCCTTCAGACTCTGGGAGTGAAAGCTTACCTGCGTGTGGAATAAATTGGGGATAATGCTATTGTTGTCATAGTAATTGTTCTAGATTTCACTCGGGTTGAGAAGATTAATGGCCAATAAAGTGCGAAGACACACAGTCCTGACATTAAACATCCTGCGAACCGGCCAAAATTTCTCCTCCTGAAGACAACACAGGACAGAATGTCCAAACTTGACCGAGCAGGCGCAGATTTTTACCTGCAGCTGTTTTATTTCGTGGTTGAATGAAATGATGGGCCAGGACACCGAGGGGCAGGCCCAATCTTTCTTATTGCAGCTGTCCTCTCAGAGGCTTGGTTACCACGGTAATGTTTGGAGTGCATCCCAAACGTAACCATCTGTTAACTGTTCTCCTGAGCTCCTTTTTTCAAAGAGTCTAGTGTAGCTACTGATGTAGCCCCTCCACCTCTGCCCTGCCCCAATCAATGAGCAGTAAACATCACTCATTCTGGACGCATTACCCAAAAGATGCTAACACATTTTCATTTTTTTTTAATCCTGCAGTTTCCAGCCATTTGTTTCCTAATCTTCCTCTTAACTGTGTGATACTGAATCCTGTTTGAAAAGACTTGCCTTTCACCATCTCAGGACATCCCAAAGCGCTTCACAGCCAATGAAGTGTAGTCACTGTTGTAATGTTGGAAACGCAGCAGCCAATTTGTGCACAGCAAGCTCCCACAAAGAGCTATAATGACCTGATCATCAGTGATGTTGATCGAGGGATAAATATTGACCAGGACACAGGGAGAAGTCCGTTGCTCTTCCTCTTTGAATTGCGGCCATGGGATCTTTTACATCCACCTGAGAGAAGGCAGACGGGGCTTCAGTTTAATGTTTCATCTGAAAGACGGCACCTCCGACAGTGCAGCTCTCCCTCAGTATGTTGGCATAGATTTTGCGCTCAAGTCTTGTTTTTTTTATTTGTTCCTGGGATGTGGGCATCGCTGGTAAGGCCCAGCATTTATTGCCCATCCCTCATTGCCCTTGAGAAGGTGGTGGTGAGCCGCCACCTTGAACCACTGCAGTAGTGGTTTGGTACAACCGAGTGTCTTGCTAGGCCATTTCAGAGGGCAGTTAAGAGTCAACCACATTGCTGTGGGTCTGGAGTCACATATCGGCCAGACCGGGCCAGGGCAGCAGATTTCCTTCCCTAAAGGACATTAGTGAACCAGATGGGTTTTTACGACAATCTGGTAGTTTCATGATCACCATTATTCATACTAGCTTTTTTAAATTCCAGATTTATTTAATTAACTGAATTTAAATTTCCGTGGTGGGCTTTGAACTCGCAACACTGGATCATTAGTCCAGTAACATGACCACTATGCCACTGGAGTGGGACTTGAACCCATGACCTCCTGACTCAGAAGTTTGGATCCTTTAACACACATGTGATAATTATGATTATTTTTCTTTCTTCTTACTTTGTCTCGTTGATTTTCTGGCCTTGTCTAAATGCTCCTTGTACTTATTCTCTCAGTGGGACAAGATAGCCCGGGCGCTGTTTCCGGGTACCACCAATATTGCCCAAATTTCAGCTGCTTTCGACCAAGGTTGGGAGCGGACATTTATAGGTAAGGTTAGGCCGTATGTATTGATGACAAAACGGGCCAATGGTTTTTTTCAATGGGGTCGGGCTGAATCCAGTTCGGATTGACATGTAATTGCGGCCACAGCTCCAAGAAGAGCCAATGGTCTGCGGGGGGGGGGTGGGGGGGTTTAAGCCACTGTAAACTGAACAGTTTTGTAGCTAATCTAATGTTTCTGCCACATGTTCTACAACTGCTGCTGTAAGCTTTCTGCCTGTTCCTCTCTATCAGCTGGGGATAAACACACAATCCTCGCCGCAAATCCGTGTTTATCCAAATTAGGTTAGTTCAGTCGATCTGAGCCAAGATCGAGCTTTGCAAAATGGGAGTTGGAATGGATCCCAGTTTTCGCATTCCCACTGTGCTGGGAGACGGGACCAGTGGTTTTATAAAAGTGGGCACGCAGTTAATTTCTGCACTTACTTTCGGACATAGAAACATAGGAGATAGGAGCAGGAGTAGGCCATTCGGCCCCTCAAGCCTGCTCTGCCATTCAATGCGATCATGGCTGATCATCCAAATTCAGTACCCTGTCCCTGCCTTCTCCCCATACCCCTTGATCACTTTAGCCTTAAGAAATATATCTAACTCCTTCTTGAATATATTTAATGAATTGGCCTCTACTGCCTTCTGTGGTAGAGAATTCCACAGGTTAACCACTCTCTGGGTGAAGAAATTCCTCCTCATCTCAGTCCTAAATGGCCCACCCCTTATCCTTAGACTGTGACCCCTGGTTCTGGACTCCCCCGCCATCGGGAACATCCTTCCTGCATCTAGTCTGTCTAGTCCTGTTAGAATTTTATAAGTTTCAATGAGATCCCCTCTCATTCTTCTAAACTCTAGCGAATATAAGCCCAATCGACCCAATCTCTCCTCATACGTCATTCCTGCCATCCCAGGTATCAGCCTGGTGAATCTTCGCTGAACTTCTTCCATGGCAAGAACATCCTTCCTCAGATAAGGCAACCAGAACTGCACACATTACTCAAGATGTGGTCTCACCAAGGCCCTGTACAACTGCAGCAAGACATCCTTGTTCCTGTACTCAAACCCTCTCGCTACGAAGGCCAACATACCATTTGCCTTCTTAACCGCCTGCTGCACCTGCATGCTTACCTTCAGCGACTGGTGCACAAGGACACCCAGGTCTCGTTGCACTTCCCCTTCTCCCAATCTATTGCTATTCAGATAATATTCTGCCTTCCTGTTTTTGCCACCAAAGTGGGTAACGTCGCATTTATCCACGTTATATTGCATCTGCCATGCTTCTGCCCAATCACCCAACCTTTCCAAATCATCCTGGAGTTTCTCGGCATCCTCCTCACAGCACACACACCCACGGACATTTGATTTGGTTGTTGGGTCCAAAACCTGGAGGTGAGAAATGAAAAGCAGCACGTTGCTTTGAGTACAAGGCTTCTAAAGTCATAGGTCATAGGAACAGGAGGAGGACATTGAGCCCCTCGAGCCTGTTCAGCCATCCAGTTAGATCACGGCTGGTCTGTATCTCAACTCCTGTTACCCAGCTTGGTTCCGTATCCCTTAATACCCTGACCCAACAAAAAATCTATCGATCTCAGTCTTAAAACTTTCAATTGAGTCCCAGCCGCAACAAGCTTCCTGGGAGCGATTTGGTGGAGATTGCATTATTCTGAGTAAGGCCATCGAATCTTTTTTCAGGGGTCAGGTGGTGAATAGGAATCAAAATCGCAGACATAGCAGCATAGGAGTAGGCCATTCGGCCCCTCAAACCACAAGAATGCTGGAAAGGATTGTAAAAATGCGCCAACCATCCCCTGGAAACAATCAGGATGGGTACGGCAAGGCCTCGTGCGGAGAAAGACCTACGCTCACTTGCTGATGGCTTGGCTCAGCCTATCCCAGTCTCTTTCTCCCCAATTCATCCTCTGTTTAAGATCTCAAGCCAAACCAAAATTAGACATTTGACTCAAAAATGACTCCCATTTCTCCTGGGTGGCAGAGTTTAAAGATATTCTGGCGATCAAAGCTCTGAATTAAATCTAAAGCGCCCTGGATTAAAGGGCTCAAATGCAACGCTAATCTTCTCGCTTAAAACCCCAGCATCTGCTACAACAACAACTTGCATCTATCTGGTGTCTTTTAGCTCAGTAAATATCCCCAAGGCACTTCATGGAGGCAAAACAGATGCCAACCCATAGTAGGAAGATAACAGAGAGGCAGAGAGAGAGAGAGACACAGAGAGAGAGGCAGAGAGAGAGACAGAGAGAGAGGCAGAGAGAGATGCAGAGAGGCAGAGACAGAGACAGAGACAGAGACAGTTCCAAAGTGTAGGGCCCAGACGGCTGATGGCTTCACCCTGAGTGCCAGAGCGGACGGAGGATATTGCAGAGCAGGCCAGAGTCTGACTGGCAGAGGACATGTGCTGGTGTGTGGGACAGGAGGAGGTAGAAGGGGGGGGGGCGAGACCATGGAGGGATCCATTGCATGTTCTGTGGATCACAAGGGGCCTGATCAACACTGTCTGTCTAAGCAAGATCGATCCGAGTCTTTTCTAACCAGCGAGAAGCGAGGAATGGTGGAGGAGCGGAGAGAGATGTCAAGGTCCAAGTACAGAAATCACTTTGGACAGGTACAAAAAATAATGTCAAAGGCTAATGGAATCCACACACATTTATCTCCAGGGGGCTGGAAGTTTTATGTTAGTTGTATAAAGCTCTGGTTAGATCAATGTACGGCGTTCAGTTCTGGGCACCACACCTCAGGAAGGATATATTGACCTGGGGGGGCAGCACAGATTCACCAGACTGATAGCAGAATGGCCAACTCCTGTTCCTGTGTTCCTGTGCATTGTCATTTTGGCACCATTGATCGCGCTCTCGCCTCAGGCCAGTAGGTTGTAGGTTCAAGCCCTTCTCGGACTTGCGCACGTAATCTAGGCTGACACTTCGAAAGAGATGTGAAAACAAGGCCCCTTCTGCCGTGTCCTGGTGTTTCAGATGGATGTTAACGAATCCCTGGCCTTCTTTGAAGAAAAGCCGGGAGTTCTCCTAATATCTGGGCCAACATTCCTCCATATAGAAACATAGAAACATAGGAGCAGGAGTCGGCCATTCGGCCCTTCGAGCCTGCTCCGCCATTCAGTATGATCATGGCTGATCCTCTATCTCAATACCATATTCCCGCTCTCTCCCCATACCCCTTGATGCCTTTTGTGTCTAGAAATCTATCTATCTCCTTCTTAAATATATTCAGTGACTTGGCCTCCACAGCCTTCTGTGGTAGAGAATTCCACAGGTTCACCTCCCTCTGTGTGAAGAAATTTCTCCTCATCTCAGTCCTAAATGTCCTACCCCGTATCCTGAGACTGTGACCCCTCGTTCTAGACCCCCCGAATGCCAACGCCGCCAAATGCACCGCAATTACTTGTGCGGTTATATTCAGGAAAAGGCGGTCAGTGTTGTTAAGTCTGTGTGTCCCAGTTATGCTTATTATAAATCACTGGACACAGACCACAAGAATAACTTTAACAGCTCTTTACTATTCGGAGGTCAGGGCTGAACTGCCCAGCAAATCCCTACACAACACTTATAGACCGGTGTGGTCACCACCGGTATTACAGTATACAGCAGCCAAGAGAAAGTAGTACATCTCTAAAGGTAGTTCTCTTAAGGTGGAACAGGTTACATACACCACAATCCTCCCTTTTTAGCTTAACAGTTATATCCCCATTTAACATAACATAATAACATATATATATACAACTTCATGCAAAACAGTTCAAAGATTCAGTCTCTGAGGAGGCCTCCTGATTCGAGTTGGATAACGCCTTTCAGGGGTCTCTGATTCTCGTTGCTGGGGTGACTCATCTAGTTGGTCTCTTATGGATTGGACATCATCATCAGGTACATTCACTTCTGAGGTAGATGCTTCAGGTTCACTAACTTCTTCCACGGTTGTCTCTGCCGTAACCATGGGTTCGACCCTTGTTCTCGATTCTACCAGTTGGTCAGCATGACGCCGTCTTACATTTTCACCAATATCTACCGTGTACATCAGGGGTCCTTGTCTGGCCCGAATTGTTCCAGATTGCCATTTCTCGTTTTTATAGTCCCGGGCTAACACTGGTTGTCCTATTTCGAAACTCCGAGTGGTCTTGTTATTTATATGCTGGAACTGTTTGTTTTCAACTTCCCTCCGCACATTTGGTTTTAACAAGTCCAACCTGGACCGCAACCTCCTGTTATAGAACATCATGGCAGGACTTTGGTTTGTCACTGCATGAGTGGCATTTCGATATGCCAGTAGGAATTTGTCCACCTTGTGTTGTAGTGGAATCTGATCTTCGCTCATGGCCTTTATTGCTTTTTTGAACGTTTGTACAAATCTCTCGGCCAACCCGTTTGTAGCCGGATGATATGGGGCAGAGGTATAATGTTTCACCCCATTCTTCTTCATGAACTTCTGGAATTCTTCTGACACGAACTGCAGTCCGTTGTCTGAACATATTTGTGCTGGCAATCCATTTCTTGCAAATATCGTTCTTAGCACCGCGATCGTCTTTTCCGAGGTAGTGGTAGTCATCTTAATCACTTCTGGCCATTTAGAATGTGCGTCCACCGCAATTAAAAACATGGAGTCCATGAATGGACCCGCAAAGTCAATATGTACACGTTGCCATGGGGTTGAAGGCCATTCCCATGGATGCAGCGGTGCAATCGGAGGTGCATTTTGCACTTTTTGGCACCCTGAGCAGCTTTGCGTCAGATCCTCTATCTGTTGGTCGATACCCGGCCACCACACATAAGCCCTAGCAAGGCTTTTCATCTTGACTCCCCCCAGATGACCTTCATGCAGTTCCTTTAGAACTCTCTCTCTTAACTTAGGAGGAATAATCACCCTTGTTCCATACATCAATGTTCCTTGACAGACGGACAGCTGTTCTCGCCTTGCTGAGAATGCCGGTAACAGTGGATCACCATGTGCTGGCCATCCCTTCACTGTCACTTCGTAGACCCGGGACAGTGTCGGGTCGTTCCTGGTTTCTCTTTCAATACTTGCATTGGTGACTGGTAAACATTTGATGATGGTCGAGTGAAATAACTCAACAGGGTCAACCGTCGGTGCCTCCTCCTCTGTAGGTAGTGGCAGGCACGACAGCCCATCAGCATTACCATGCTGCTTTGTACCTTTGAATTCGATCTGATATTGATGTGCCCCTAGGAAAAGGGACCATCTCTGGAATCTCTGTGCTGTCATCGCCGAAACACCCTTCTTAGGGTTAAAAATGGATACCAACGGCTGGTGGTCTGTCAGAAGCGTAAACTTTTGGCCCTGCAGGTAATGATTAAACTTCTTTACTCCCCACACAAGGCTGAGAGCCTCCCTATCTATCTGAGCATAGTTGCGCTCAGCGGAGGTCAATGATCTGGATGCGAACGCAACTGGCCTCTCCAGGCCATTTGGCAACTTGTGTGAGAGTACTGCCCCAATACCATATGGAGAAGCATCACAAGCCAAACGAATAGGCAGCGTTGGGTTGAAGTGAGCCAACACTTCCTCTGAGGTGATCAATGCCTTGCTTTTGCGAAAGGCCCTCTTACAGTCCTCGCTCCACTTCCATGGTACTCCCTTCTGCAAAAGAGCGTTCAGCGGGTGCAGCACCGTGGATAAATTTGGCAGAAACTTATGGTAATAGTTAATCAACCCTAGGAACGACCTCAACTGGGATACATTATCCGGAGCGGGAGCCTTCACAACAGCTTCGATCTTGTCAGGAGACTTATGAAGCCCCTCCTGGTCAATGACATGACCACAGTATGAGATCCGCTTCTGAAAGAACTCACATTTCTGGCGATTAACTCGAAGTCCATATTCTTTCAATCTGGTGAGCACCAGTTCCAAATTTGCAAGGTGTTCCTCGTCATCATCTCCTGTAATCAGAATATCGTCCAGGTAACATTGTGTGCCTGGCATTCCCTGTAATACCTGCTCCATGGCCCTCTGCCAAATTGCTGGAGCCGATGCCACTCCAAAAACCAGTCTATTATACCGGTACAAGCCTCTATGTGTGTTGATTGTGAGATACTGGCGTGACTCTTCCTCAACTTCCATCTGTAAGTATGCCTGCGCCAGGTCTATCTTGGTGAAGTGTTTCCCGCCAGACAACGAAGCGAAGATATCCTCAATCCGCGGAAGCGGATACTGCACCGTGTGAAGCACCGGATTAACAGTGATCTTGAAATCTCCACAGATGCGAACCTTCCCCGGTTCCCCCGGCTTGTTGCTCGATGAACGCTTCATGACGGGAACAATGGGCGTGGCCCATTCACTCCAGTCTACCTTAGACAGTACTCCTGAACGTTCTAGCCCTTCCAGCTCAGCTTCCACAGCAGGTCGTATCGCATAAGGTACCGGTCTGGCTTTGAAAAATTTTGGGTTTGCATGTTCTTCAACCTTGATGTTTGCCGTAATTCCTCTCAGTGTTCCCAGTCCCTGTTGGAACACCTCTTTAGCATCGTCCAATATTCTGGACAATCGTTTAGGTTTGACATCTTTTTTACCGGAATCTACCGTTAGTGCTTTTAAGGAATGCCAGTCCATATTTATTTTCCTAATCCACTCCCGTCCCAGTAGTGGTGGACCTCCCTCAGGTAGCACATATAAGTGCATTCCTCGGCTTTCTTTGCCCTTGTGGACCACCTTTACCTCTATCTTCCCAATGGGGTATACTCTTTGCCCCGTGTATGTTTTCAATACAATCTCCGTATCCCGTAGGGGAATATGTGGGAATAACCTTTTGTAATCTTGCTTATTCATGACCATCAATGCCGATCCAGTGTCCAATTCCATCTTCACTTGGACTCCTGCTATCTGAAGTGTGACCCAGATTGTTTGGAGGTCTGCTTCATTACCAACATTGTGTACTCTTAGACTACCCAGTTCATTACTGCTGGAGTCTGAATTTGACTTCTGTTCGTTCGAACTGTTCTCTGTCACCTTGTGTACCTTTCTGTACTTTTCCTGCAGTGACTTTTTGTTGCTGGTCTTCTTTCCTGACCGGCATACTTTAGCTATGTGACCAAGCCTGCCACATTTTCTGCATTCCTGATTTTTGAACCAGCACTGGTTCTGATCGTGCGTTGTCTTTCCACAATGATAACATTTTACTGTACCCAAGACCATTTGATTGGTGCTGAGTTCCGGTGACCGTAGCTGCATTTCCGCAGTGCCTCTCGCTGCGGCTTCATGCGATGCTGCAATAGTGACAGCTTTATCAAGCGTAAGATCATTCTCCTCAAGCAGTCGCTTTTGTGTTCCTTCTTTTAACAATCCACACACAAATTTATCTCTCAGCGCATCTGCTAGTCCTGTTCCAAACTGACAGTACTTTGATAGCTTACACAGTTCAATTAAAAATTCAGCGTTGCTTTCGTCTTTCAGCTGCGTTCTTCTGTAAAATTTAAATCGTTCCGCTATCATCAGCGGCGTGGGGTTTAAATGATTTTTCAGGACAGTAACAATATTCGCGAAAGTCTGATCCGCCGGTTTATCTGGTGATAGAAGGTGCTTCAATAGCCCGTATGTCTTCGCACCCATTGAGCTTAATAAGGTTCGTGCTTTCTCATCATCTGGTACCTTATTTGCTTTACAATAAACTTCCATGCGTTCTACATACGTGGTCCAATCTTCGATATCGCTATCAAAGGTATTAATGTTCCCATGTTTAGGCATCCTTGCAAGTTTTTAAATTTTTCTTTTTCTTAAAATGGCGGCTTCCCGCGCTTGTCTTCTTCCCCTGCCTACTAAAATGGCGGCTTCCCACGCTTGGCGGTCTTTCCCGCGCTCGTCTTCTTCCCCCGCCGACTACAATGGCGGATTCCCGCGTTTGCCTTCTTCCCCCGCTGGCTGCAATGGCGATTGCCGTGCTGCTGCCGTTCTCGCCTCCCCAGCGGTTCTCAATTCCCCGACGCTGCTTTTACTCCCCCGCGGTTCCCGTGGGCATTCACGCTTCCCCTGCTGTTGCGCCTCTCAGCCCCGCATGCAGCCCGGTCCTTTACACCGGCTGCGTTTGAGTTCTCCGCGGCTCTCGTGCCTTAAGCTGCCCCAGTCGCTGCGCCTCTCGGCCTCGATTGCAGCCCGGCCCTTTTCACCGGCCGTGGTCGAGTTCTCCGCCCTTTTTCCTCCGTTTTCCCTCCCCCACTCCACAGTCAACGCGGCCGACTTTCTGCTCGTGTCGCTGATCGGCTTACCCACCACCGTGGTAGAAGGGATGATCACTGCCTGTCGCTGATGGAGGGCTTCCTGGTCAGAATTTTTCTTTTTAACCCGGGTTCTCGATGCCTCCCGTGCGATGGTGCTCAGCAGGATGATGAGGGCGGATGCCTCTTCTCGACGCCCGTTCTGAGGATGAAGCTGCCTTGGATGTAAAACTGCCGCAGGGTAAGATCGGACTCGTCGCCACTGTTAAGTCTGTGTGTCCCAGTTATGCTTATTATAAATCACTGGACACAGACCACAAGAATAACTTTAACAGGTCTTTACTATTCGGAGGTCAGGGCTGAACTGCCCAGCAAATCCCTACACAACACTTATATACTGGTGTGGTCACCACCGGTATTACAGTATACAGCAGCCAAGAGAAAGTAGTACATCTCTAAAGGTAGTTCTCTTAAGGTGGAACAGGTTACATACACCACAAGTGTCAGCCGAACCCTTTTCCCGAATGGATTCCCAACACTCTGCTCCTATGAGCTACATCCAATTCAAGACAAGAGACGAGAATCAAAGCAAAAAGTTTCCAATTCATTAATATCAAATAGGATGCGCAAAGTAAAAGAGAGATAGACTTGTATTTCTCCAACGCCTTTCACCACCTCGGGACGTCCCAAAGCGCTTCACAGCCAATGAAGTACTTTTTGAAGTGTGGTCACTGTTGTAATGTAGGAAACGCGGCAACCAATTTGCGCACAGCAAGCTCCCACACACAGCACTGTGATAATGACCCAGATCATCTGTTTTAGTGATGTTGATTGAGGGATAAATATTGGCCCCAGGACACCGGGGAGAACTCCCCTGCTCTTCTTCAAAATAATACCTTGGGATCTTTTAAGTCCACCTGAGAGAGCAGACGGGGCCTCGGTTTAACGTCTCATCTGAAAGACGGCATCTCCGACAGTGCAGTGCTCCCTCAGTACTGCCCCTCCGACAGTGCGGCACTCCCTCAGCACTGCCCCTCCGACAGTGCGGCGCTCCCTCAGTACTGCCCCTCCGAAAGTGCGGCACTCCCTCAGTACTGCCCCTCCGACAGTGCGGCACTCCCTCAGTACTGCCTCTCCGATGGTGCGGTGCTCCCTCAGTACTGCCCTTCTGACAGTGCGGCGTTCCCTCAGTACTGCCCCTCCGACAGTGCGGCGCTCCCGCAGTACTGCCCCTCCAACAGTGCGGCGCTCCCTCAGTACTGCCCCTCCGACAGTGCGGCGCTCCCTCAGTACTGCCTCTCCGACAGTGCGGCGCTCCCTCAGTACTGCCCCTCCGACAGTGCGGCACTCCCTCAGCACTGCACTGGGAGTGTGAGCCCAGATTATGGACTCAAGTCTTTGGAGTTGGGCTTGAACCCTTGACCTTTAGATTCATCAAAGCAAGAGTGCTACCCACTGAGCCATGGCTGACACATTAATTAGCACAGTACTCCAAAACACTCCTGTTTGGTATGTAACCTTATATTTTTGTACGTGTGCGACATTCCTGTCCGACTTTAATCCTTTACTGGCAGAAGAAAAAGTGCGAGTGTTGCTTATTGAGCGAGATAAATGATCATGCACTGTGCAGTCACAGCGCTTACAGGGACTGTAATTAGGAACAATCGCGAAGTTACCAATCTACAGACTAATTATCAGTGGCACAAATGTTTTTCATTGACCCCCATCTGTACCGACACAGTGTTAAATGATGCTGTAATTCAGTGGAACACTTCCAGTTTATAAACCCCAGAGCTTCAGCCGTGTTGTCAAACCTAAAGCTCCGTATACTTCATTTATTGAGGATGGAGCAGCGTGTGTTGTGTAGCGCGCTGGTGCAGACAGGCCCTCCGATTCACAGGCCCAAAGGTCTCCAGTAAACCATCAGGCCGTCCCCGGTTAACTGCGGCTGTGCAGAGGACCGTGGAGTGCTGCACGCCTCTCCATCTTCCCTTCCTTCAACAATCTAAAATGCAACGGTATCACCTCATCCTTCTCCTTGATTTACCTCACCTTCTCACCTGTTCTTTGGAATAGGAACAGGAGGAGGCCTCTCGAGCCTGTTCCGCCATTCAATTAGATCGTGCCTGATCAGTGTCTTAACTCCATCTACCCGCCTTGGTTCTGTAACCCTTAATACCCTTACCCAACAAAATCAATCAATCTGTTATGAAATTTTCAGTTGACAGGGATACGGCAGCATTGTGGTTATGTTACTGGATTGGTAATCCAGAGACGTGAGTTCAAATCCCACCACGGCAACTGGGGAATTTAAATTCAGTTAACTAAATAAATCTGGAATAACAAAACTGTTAAATCCGTGAATCTTGATGTATGGTGTCCTTCAAGAAATAGACAGAGACTGCAGAGGAACAATTAACAGGTGTTTACTGGATGAGGGTTACTCTAAAACTAAAAGTACAGATCCCTACTCAGGGTTATATATAGGTGTGGTCACTGCCGGTACTACAGTATACAGGAGCTGTAAAAAGTAGTTCTCCCCTTAAAGGTACATACACTACAATTCCTCCCCTTTTAGATTAACAGTACCATAACATTCATTTAACAATTAACACTTTTAACATGCAACATTAACTGAAAATAGTCCATTTATAAATTCAGTCTTTGGGGCAGCTTCCTGATCCTTTCTGGATAGTGCCTTTCCTGAGTGTCTTGCTCTTGGTGCGGAGGCGATTCTGGCCCCCTGTCGTCGGTTCGTTCATCAGCTTCCGATGCTACTGTTTCTGGGGTAGATGCTACCGGTATGTCGGGTTCATCACCAGGTACGCGAGACATGGGGTTGACTCGTTCCTGTGACGCTAAGATCTGGTCGACATGGTGTCTTACAATGTTCTCCTCAACATCCACTGTGTACATTAGTGGCCCCTGCCATGTGCATATCGTTCCTGGTTGCCATTTCTCTGTTCGGTAGTCGCGAGCCAAGACTGGTTGTCCAACATTGAAGCTCCTTGTCGGCTTCTCATTGATGTGCTGCAATTGCTTATTTTCAACATTTCTTCGTACATTTGGTCTGAGCAAATCCAGACGCGATCTCAACCTTCGGTTAAAGAACATCATGGCCGGGGTCTGGTTGGTAACTGCATGTGTCGCATCTCTGTAGGCTAACAGGAAATTGTCCACCTTATGCTGCAGTGGAATGTCGTCATCGCACATGGCCCTTACTGCCTTTTTAAAGGTTTGTACGAACCTCTCAGCCAATCCATTTGTGGCTGGATGATACGGGGCGGATGTGTAATGCCTTACCCCATTCCTTCTCATAAATTTCCGAAACTCTTCGGACACAAACTGTGGTCCGTTATCAGAGCAAATCTGCTCTGGCAAGCCGTTCCTGGCAAATATGGTCCGTAGGACTGCAATCGTTTTCTCCGTAGTGGTGGAGGACATTTTGATCACCTCAGGCCATTTCGAGTGCGCATCCACTGCTATTAAGAACATTGAGTCCATGAATGGACCAGCAAAATCAATATGCACCCGTTGCCATGGAGAGGAGGGCCACTCCCATGGGTGTAGAGGGGCATGTGGTGGTGCATTTTGGACCTTCTGGCATCCTGAGCAGCTCTTTGTTAGGTCCTCGATTTGTTGATCGATCCCCGGCCACCACACATAAGCCCTAGCAAGGCTTTTCATTTTCACCCCTCCCAGATGGCCTTCGTGAAGCTCATTGAGCACTCTCTCCCTTAACTTGGGTGGAATTACCACTCGGGATCCACACATCAATGTCCCCTGGCATACTGACAGCTGTTCCCTTCCGGATGAGAATGCTGGCAACAGTGAGTCGCCATGTGTTGGCCATCCCTTCACCGTCAAATCATATACCCGAGACAGTGTCGGATCATTTCGGGTCTCCTCTATATCCGCGTT
Source organism: Somniosus microcephalus (assembly GCF_052327205.1). Taxonomy (NCBI): domain Eukaryota; kingdom Metazoa; phylum Chordata; class Chondrichthyes; order Squaliformes; family Somniosidae; genus Somniosus; species Somniosus microcephalus. The sequence goes on from NC_141014.1 coordinate 39,285,315, forward strand.
AGTTATTGGCAAGCGTTCAATTATAGTTGAATAAAATATTTCGACAGGGTCCACTGCTGGTACTTCCTCCGCAGTAGGCAGTGGCAGGCGTGATAGCCCATCAGCGTTTCCATGCTGTTTCGTGCCCTTATACTCTATTTCATATTGGTTCGCCCCTAGAAAAAGGGACCATCTTTGTAGCCGTTGCGCAGTCATCACCGGAACACCCTTCTTTGGATTAAAGATGGAGACAAGTGGTTGGTGGTCAGTCAGCAAGGTGAACTTCTGCCCGTGCAGATAGTGGTTGAACTTTTTCACTCCCCACACTAGGCTGAGGGCCTCCTTGTCAATCTGGGCGTAGTTACGCTCGGCTGAGGTTAGTGACCGAGATGCAAAGGCTACTGGCCTCTTCAAACCGTCCGGGAATTTGTGCGACAGCACCGCTCCAATACCATAGGGTGATGCATCACACGCCAACCAAATTGGTAGTGCTGGGTTGAAATGAGCCAACACCTCTTTTGATGTGATCAATTCTTTGCACTTCTGGAAAGCTCGTTTACATTCGTCACTCCACTTCCATGGTACCCCCGTTTGCAGTAGGGTGTTCAGTGGGTGTAGTACGGTAGACAAATTTGGCAAGAACTTGTGATAGTAGTTCACCAGCCCGAGGAACGACCTCAGTTGTGACACATTTTCCGGTGCTGGAGCCTTGACTACTGCCTCAATCTTTTCAGGGGACTTATGTAACCCCTCTTCATCAATAACGTGGCCACAATACGAGATCTGCTTCTGGAAAAACTCGCATTTGTGGCGATTAGCTCGGAGCCCATATTCCTTCAATCTAATGAGCACCTGCTCCAGGTTGGCGAGGTGATCACTGTCATTTTCGCCCGTGACCAGGATGTCGTCCAAATAACACTGGGTCCCTGGAATCCCTTGCAGGACTTGATCCATTGCCCTTTGCCAAATAGCCGGAGCTGATGCTATCCCGAACACCAGCCGGTTGTATTGGTAGAGACCTTTGTGAGTGTTGATCGTGAGGTATTGTTTCGAGGCTTCTTCTACCTCCATTTGCAGGTACACCTGGGCCAGATCAATCTTAGTGAAGCGTTTTCCTCCAGATAGCGAGGCGAAAATATCTTCAATCCGCGGAAGCGGATATTGTACCGTGTGAAGGACTGGGTTCACTGTCACCTTAAAGTCCCCACAGATGCGAACCTTCTTTGGTTCTCCAGGCGTATTACTCAACGACCTCTTCATTACAGGAACGATGGGTGTAGCCCACTCGCTCCAGTCCACTTTGGACAGTACTCCTGAACGTTCCAAACCTTCCAGCTCTGCTTCGACGGCTGGGCGGATCGCATAAGGCACCGGTCTGGCCTTAAAAATCTTTGGGCTTGCATTTTCCTCTATTTTGATCATCGCTGTTATGCCATTTAGTGTTCCGAGTCCCTCCTGGAACACTTCTTGTGCGTCAGTTAGCATTTTTGACAGTCGTCCAGGTGTGACGTCGTCATCCTTTTTGGCCTCTACCGTCAGTGCTTGTATGGAATGCCAATCTAACTGTATCTTCCGGATCCATTCACGTCCTAGTAGTGGTGGTCCTCCATCTGGCAATACATATAGGTCCATTTTTGGTGTTTCCTTGCCATTGTATATCACGTTCACCCTTATTTTTCCTTTAGGGTGGACTTTTTGCCCCGTGTACGTCTTCAAGACAATCTCTGTATCTCTCAAGGGTATATGTGAGAATAGCCGTTTGTAGTCCCTTCGGTTAATGACTGTTAGGGCTGATCCTGTGTCCAATTCCATTTTCACTTGGACTCCGTCTATCTTGAGCATGACCCAGATAGTTTGGTGATCCTCCATTTTGATTACATTATGTAGTTTCAGACAACCCAGCTCCTTGCTTCCGGAGTCTGTATCACTTTTCTGTTCGTCTGAACTACTCTCCGTCACCTTATGTACCTTTTTGTACTTCTCCTGTGGAGATTTCTTGCTGCTGGTTTTCTTTCCCGACCTGCAGACTCTTGCTATGTGTCCTGCTTTTCCACACTGTCTGCACACTTGGTCCTTGAACCAACAATCCTTCTGGTCGTGTGTTGTTCTGCCGCAGCGATAACACTTCACTGCTCCATATGACATTTCACTGGTGCCATATTCTTGCGGTCTCCATTGTATCTCTGCAGCGCCCCGTGCAGCTGCTTCGTGTGACACTGCCATGCTGAAAGCCTTGTCCAGCGTAAGATCCTTTTCTGATAGAAGCCGTTTCTGTGTTCCTTCACTTTGAAGCCCACACACAAACTTGTCCCTTAACGTATCTGCTAGTCCCATTCCAAACTGGCAGTGTTTCGATAGCTTGCGCAGTTCCGTTAAATACTCAGCATTACTTTCGTCTTTATGCTGGTTCCTTTTGTGAAACTTAAATCTTTCTGCTATCAGCAGCGGTGTGGGGTTTAAGTGGTTCTGTAGGATTGCCACTATGCTTTCAAAATCCTTATCCACTGGCTTCTCTGGGGTTACTAGGTTTCGCAGTAAGCCATACGTTTTTGCACCCATGGAATTCAACAATACCAGTGCTTTCCTGGCATCTGGCACTTCATTCGCCTTGCAGTACACTTCAATGCGTTCTACATATGTCGCCCAATCTTCGACTTCATTGTCGAACGCTGTGACACTGCCACTCTTCGGCATCCCTGGGTGTGGTTAGACTGGCTAAAATGGCATCTCCCGCGCTCTCCCTTCTTCTCCGCTGGCTCAAAATGGCGTCTACCGCGCTTCCCTTTCTTTCCGCGCTCGCCCTTCTTCTCCGCTGCGGCTTCAAAAATGGCGTCTCCCGCGCTCTCCCTTCTCCGCTGCGGCTCAGATGGCGTCTCCCGCACTTCCTCTCTTCCCCCGCGGACGCCGCTCAGCCCTTGAGCACTGGCTGCGCTCTGCGCGTTTTCCTGCGCGCCTCTCTCGTTGACGCCGCTCGGTCCTGAACCCCAGCTGTGCTTTACCCTCTCTCTCTTTTTGTTTTCCGTCGACGCCGTTCGGTCTTCAACCCCCGGCTGCACCCTGTGCGCTTTACCCTCTCTCTTACCCCGTCGACGCTGCTCGGCCTTTTCTGTGCCGTCGGTCGGCTCCAGCCGCCGCTGCCCGGGAAGGGTCTGCGCAGTACCTGTTGCCAGCCTGTTGCTGGATCGTCGTGGCTGGAGAACCAAGCCCAGCTCTCAACAGCCTCCCCTGCGATGCTCAATCTCTGCTGGATGACTGGGCGGTTGCTCGTGGTCGACGCCCGTGCTTCTGGCCTCGACTTTCTTCCACTGTCCTCCAGGAGCGAATCCCTGGGAGGAAATGCAGAGTTGCAGGTAGGTTCAAATCTTCCTCGTCGCCACTGTTAAACCCGTGAATCTTGAGGTATGGTGTTCTTCAATAAATAGACGGAGACTGCAGATGAACAATCAACAGGTGTTTACTGGATGAGGGTATTCTAAAAACTAACAGTACAGATCCCTACTCAGGGTTTATATACAGGTATGGTCACTGCCGGTACTACTGTATACAGGAGCTGTAAAAGTAGTTCTCCTCTTAAAGGTACATACACTACAGCCTCTCGAGCCTGTTCCGCCATTCAATTAGATCATGCCTGATCGGTGTCTTAACTCCATCTACCCGCCTTGGTTCTGTAACCCTTAATACCCTTACCCAACAAAATCAATCAATCTCAGTTTTGAAATTTTCAGTTGACGGATACGGCAGCATTGTGGTTATGTTACTGGACTGGTAATCCAGAGGCCTGGATTAATAATCCAGAGACGTGAGTTCAACTCCCATCACGGCAACTGGGGAACTTAAATTCAGTTAATTAAATAAATCTGGAATAAAAAACTAGTATCAGTAATGGTGACCATGAAACTATCAGATTGTTGTAACAACCCATCTGGTTCACTAACGTCCTTTAGGGAAGGAAATCTACCGCCCTTACCTGGTCTGGCCTATATGGGAGTCCAGACCCACAGCAATGTGATCGACTCTTAACTGCTCCTCTGAAGTGGCCCAGCGAGCCACTCAGTTGTCAAGAAGGCGGCTCACCACCACCTTCTCGAGGTCAATTAGGGGATGGGCAATAAATGCTGGCCTTGCCAGCGACGCCCACATCCCGTGAATGAATTTTTAAAAATTGACCCCCAGCCTCGACAGCCTTTTGGGGGAGAGAGTTCCAGATTTCCACGACCCTTTGTGTGAAGAAGTGCTTCCTGACATCACTCCTGAACGGCCTGGCTCTAATTTTAAGGTTACGCCCCCTTGTTCTGGACTCCCCCCACCTCCCCCCCCTCCCGCCACCACCAGAGGAAATAGTTTCTCTCTCTACCCTATCAACTCCTTTTAATCATTTTAAACACCTCAATTAGGGCACCCCTTAATCTTCTAAACTCCAGGGATTACAAGCCGAGTCTATATATTTTAACCCTTTCAGGCCAGGTATCTTTTTAAACTTGTGTTGTCCTAAACGACAGTCCTTGACCTCTCGCCCAGATTTCTCAGCAAAGCGAGGGAGGCAACTGCGTGTAACTGAATGCACGAGTGGGAACAGAGGGTTTTGTGCTGCAATTCCTTGCACAGTCTGTTATCAGTCTTCATCTGTACTGCCATAGGTTTCAGCCGTAGTTCAGTGGGTAGCAAACTCGCCTGAGTCAGAAGGTCGTGGGTTCAAGCCCCACTCCAGAGACTTGAGCACAAAATTCGAGGCAGACACTCCCAGTGCAGTACTGAGGGTGGCTGCGCTGTCCCAGGGGCAGTACTGAGGGAGCGCCGCACTGTCGGAGGGGCAGTACTGAGGGAGCGCCGCACTGTCGGAGGGGCAGCACTGAGGGAGCCCCGCACTGTCGGAGGGGCAGTACTGAGGGAGCGCCGCACTGTCAGAGGGGCAGTACTGAGGGAGCGCCGCACTGTCGGAGGGGTAGTACTGAGGGATCGCCGCACTACCGGAGGGGCAGTACTGAGGGAGCGCCGCACTGTTGGAGGGGCAGTACTGAGGGAGCGCCGCACTGTCGGAGGGGCAGTACTGAGGGAGCGTAGCACTGTCGGAGGGGCAGTACTGAGGGAGTGCAGCACTGTCGGAGGGGCATTACTGAGGGAGCGTCGCACTGTCGGAGGGGCAGTACTGAGGGAGCGTCGCACTGTCGGAGGGGCAGTACTGAGGGAGCGCCGCACTGTCGGAGGGGTAATACTGAGGGATCGCCGCACTACCGGAGGGGCAGTACTGAGGGAGCGCCGCACTGTTGGAGGGGCAGTACTGAGGGAGCGCCGCACTGTCGAAGGGGCAGTACTGAGGGAGCGCCGCACTGTCGGAGGTGCCGTCTTTCGGATGAGACATTAAACCGAGGCACCGTCTGCCCTCTTGGGTGGACCTAAAGGGTCCCACGGGCACTATTTGAAAGGAGAGCAGGGGAGTTCTCCCTGGTGTCCTGTGGCCAATATTTATACCTCAATCAACATTACTGAAAGATTATCTAGTCATTTATTTCATTGCTGTTTGTGGGAGCTTGCTGTGCGCAAATTGGCTGCCGCGTTTCCTACATTACAACAGTGACCACACTTCAAAAAGTGCTTCATTGGTTGTAAAGTGCTTTGGAACGTTCTGAGGTGCTATATAAATGCAAGTCTTTCTTCTGTCTTTCTATATAGAGCAGAGTCCAGGGGATTCCCTGTCGAGAAACTGAGAGAGGATAGGTGTCTCCGCCAGTGATGGGGTTTAGAGCAACATTGGACAGGAGTGGCTCAGCTGTTTCCTATACTGGGTCTGGTGTGTGGTTTGCCTTGTTTACATGGGTTCCCCCAGCTCGACGCCAGGATATCAGCAGAATCTGATGAAGGGTCCCAGACCTGAAACGTTGGGCTGGATTTTCATTCAGGAGTCGGGAAGGAGGCGGGACTACAACTTTCGGTGTTGTAGTCCCGCCTCCATCGAGGTGCGGCCAATCCACGCGATTTTCCCTTGATTGACCTTGTTGAGCCGCCCAGCGGGATCAGCAGGCCAATTAAGGGCCACCCGGCAACAGGTGACGTCACAGACTGAAATTTCATCTGTCAAGACGTGCTGACAGATGAAATATCAGTGTTGCACAGCTGTTTGAAGCTGTCAAACACTGACAGTCTGACTTCTAACCTGAGTCCTTCTACGCAGACTCAGTTAGAACTCTCACCGGCAATGAAAGCTGCAGGCTGTCACTTTTGACAGCTCGCGGCCATTCTGCTTTCAGTGCCGGCTGAATGATGGACTTCCGACGCCTAGAGGAAGGAATGCTGTAGAGTTAAGTACAGGTAATTTAAACTTCTTTACACACTTTAGACACACCAAACACACTTACCTTTGCACTCATGCACCCATCACTCACCTGAACACCGACATCGCGACCCCTCCAAGTCCTTCAACCCGACGGCCCGCCTGCTCTAACCTGGCGTGGTTTGGAGCCATTGGGAATCCCACACGACACCCCTCAAAATAGGGATTAGGCTAAAAACTGCCTGTTAACTACCTGTTAACAGGCAGTCAATTGGCACTAATCCCTTCCCGCCTCGGGTCGGCGGGTCCCAGTGCGGGGCGGGTACCCGCCTCCCTTGAATCTTACGTGGAGGCGGGTTTTGGGCGGGATGGTGTCGGGACCCCCGAATTCGGGATTTTTGCCCCCCGCACGCCTAAAAGCCCGCCTCACGGCACACTGAAAATCCAGCCCATTGACTCTATTTCTCTCTCCACGGATGTTGCCTGGCCTGCTGAGATTTTCCAGCGTTTTCTGTTGTTATTTCAGATTTCCAGCATCCGCAGTATTTTGCTATTCTATCAGCAGAAGTCTTGCACAGTGGTGAGCTGGTCCGCCTGATGTCCGAGGGGGTGGCAACTCGGACCAGCTCACTCCAATCGAATTACGTGCATCGTTGGCTTAACATGGAGCAGATTTCATTCGTTCTTGGGATGTTGGATGTGGGCATCACTGGCAAGGCCCAGCATTTATTGCCCACCCCTCGTCGCCCCTTGAGAAGGTGGTAGTGAGCCGCCTTCTTGAACCGCTGCAGTCCGTGTGATGAAGGTACTCCCACAGTGCTGTTAGGGAGGGAGTTTTGACCCAGCGACGATGAAGGAACGGCCGATACACGTCCACATCGGGATGGTGCGTGTGACTTGGGTTGGGAAACTTAAGAGGTGGTGGTGTTCCCATGCGCCTGCTGCCCTTGTCCTTCTAGGTGGTGGTGGTTGCGGGTTTGGGAGGTGCGGAACGCCTACAGATCGGAGAAGTGTTGGTTTGTCAACAAGGGGCATTGTTAGACAGGATAATAAGAAGGGCCAGTACAGAAACAAATTAAAACATTGTGATCATTGAAATTAATCGGTAATAAGCAGGTGAGTGTTGGCTCTGGGTGTGAAGCCCAGCAGCAGTCATTTTGCCACGAGTTTGGCGCTTTAGTGAAGCAATTTTAATTTATTTCTTATTAATAAAGTGTGTTCCTCCTGGATTCGTGGCAGGGGGAATCTGTGGCAGGATCATGCAAATTTTAGAGGCTGAGTGAAGTTGTGTGTCTACATCCCACTGGTTGGTTCTCTGTTTGAATCAAACTATCCTCATAATCAGTTTCTGACTTTTTAAAGGCACAGAATTCAGGGCTTGTGCAGACTCATCAATCAGTGTTTTATTTACATCCTTTCAGAATACGATATGAGCCAAGTATCTTTGCCAGTGTTATATTCAATTTAGGGTAACGGGTCTTTTAGGGACATTCTCTTCCCCGTAATTTTAAAGCAGCGACACCCCTTCAGCTAAAGGAGCAGTGCCACCACCCTACCTTAAAGGGGCAGGGCCACCGCCCTACCTTAAAGGGGCAAGGCCACCGCCCTACCTTAAAAGGACAGCGCCACCGCCCTACCTTAAAGGGGCAGGGCCACCGCCCTACCTTAAAGGAGCAGCGCCACCGCCCTATCTTAAAGGGACAGTGCCACCGCCCTACCTTAAAGGGACAGTATCACCCCAATGTTAAAGGGACATTTGTAAAACCATCAGGCACAGCTTTGGGGCATTTGGTTGGCAAGACCCCAGGCCATGAAGAGAGCATTTTGTGCCGTTGAGTTGCTAACAAAACAAAGGAAATGACACTGACACTACCAGAGAAAAGCAATGGCTACCCCTGCCCCCAAATGAAGACAATTCTCCTTAGTGCACCTGAGGATCAGGAGAAATAAAGAATGCACCGATTAGACAGTTGCGTTTCTAAACAATTGAACTGTGTAGGGATGGTGTCACATATCACATGTACCTCGTTGTACCACTTGCGAATCCCTGATTTCCATCGCTCCACCATTGGCGGCCGTGCCTTCAGCTGCCTGGGCCCTGAGCTCTGGAATTCCCTCCCTAAACCTCTCCGCCTCTCTCTCCTCCTTTAAGACGCTCCTTAAAACCGACCTCTTTGACCAAGCTTTTGGTTGCCTGTCCTAATATCTCCTTCTGTGGCTCGGAGTAAACTTTGTCTGATTAACGCTCCTGTGAAGCACCTTGGGATGTTTGACTACACTAAAGGCGCTATATAACTGCAAGTTGTTGTAGCTTTCCATTGAGAATTATGGAGTTGGGGTTTCTACAAGGGGGGGCTAAGCCTCCTTTATAGATGTTCTGTTGAAGCCACAAGGACACGGAATGAGAGAAGGCCATTTGACCACAGAGCATGGACGATCTACACAACACCATCCACTGAATCTCCTGAGGGACAGCTCTGCATGAAAAGTCCCCTGGCCTCCAAAGGTGTTCTTGCCATGGAGGGAGTGCAGCGAAGATTCACCAGACTGATACCTGGGATGGCAGGAATGACGTATGAGGAGAGATTGGGTCGATTGGGCTTAAATTCGCTGGAGTTTAGAAGAATGAGAGGGGATCTCATTGAAACTTATAAAATTCTAACAGGACTAGACAGACTAGATGCTGGAAGGATGTTCCCTATGGCGGGGGAGTCCAGAACCAAGGCTCACAGTCTAAGGATAAGGGGTGGGCCATTTAGGACTGAGATAAGGAGGAATTTCTTCACCCAGAGAGTGGTGAACCTGTGGAATTCTCTACCACACAAGGCAGTCGAGGCCAATTCGTTAAATATATCCAAGAAGGAGTTAGATATATTTCTTAAGGCTAAAGGGATCAAGGGATATGGGGAGAAAGCAGGGACCAGGTACTGAATTTGGATGATCAGCCATGATCGCATTAAATGGCGGAGCAGGCTCGAGGGGCCGAATGGCCTACTCCTGCTCCTATCTTCTATGTTTCTATGAAACTCCTGAATATTCCTTACCTTGTTTAGTGAACAGGAGTTCCACATGGTTAAGACAACACTTGAAGCACTTACCCTGCTAAATACACAGTTCTGTTGGCTCCACTCAGCCCGCAGATGTTGCAAGAAGCACTTGTACTTCCACCCTGCTGAGTAAACAGGAACTCCATGCAGTTTTAGCAACTCAACGGTGTGGCGACGAGTACTTGCATGGTTTAAGCAGGATGTCACAGTGGGGTCGGCAACCCTCCAAGATTGGCCCTTGAGTCTCCAGGAATTGAAGATTAATCTCCTGGGACACTCCCCGCCAACAGAAACCCTGGGGAGAAAAAAATCATAGGGACGTTTAAAAAGGTGCACCTGCTTTTATTTGTTTATTTTATTTGTTCCTGAGATGTGGGCGTCGCTGGCAAGGCTGGCATTTATTGCCCATCCCGAGTCGCCCCTTGAGAAGGTGGTGGTGAGCCGCCTTCTTGAACCGCTGCAGTCCGTGTGGTGAAGGTGCTCTCACAGTGCTGTTAGGGAGGGAGATCCAGGATGTTGACCCAGCGACGATGAAGGAACGGCCGATATATTTCTAAGTCAGGATGGTGTGTGACTTGGAGGGGAACTTGGAGGTGGGGGTGTTCCCATGCGCCTGCTGCCCTTGTCCTTCTAGGTGGAAGAGGTCGCGGGTTTGGGAGGTGCTGCCGAAGAAGCCTTGGCGAGTTGCTGCAGTGCATCTTGTAGATGGTACACACTGCAGCCACGGTGCGCCGGTGGTGGAGGGAGTGAATGTTTAAGGTGGTGGATGGGGTACCGATCAAGCGGGCGGCTTTGTCCTTTTCTTTGAAAGGTTTTGTTTATTATAAAATGATTGGAGATGGGGAAATAAAGGTTGTTTAACTGGGCGGGACTGTTGGAGGTGGGAGGTCATGTGATGATACTTCCATGAATATGTCCAATCAGAGTTGGCGACGTTACGTCACATAAACATCCTTGTGTACTTTGAGTATTAAAAAAAACAGCCAATTCTGGCCAACTTCCAATATCTAAAGAGGCACCATGTTCACAGGGAAGTGTTTGCCGAGGGTGGTGTGGTAGCTCTTGTGTTTGGGAGGCTCAGTGTAGAGAGGTTCACCCACCACTCTGGTGAGCTCCCAATCTCAACCACGTGCAATGGGGGCTGTGGTCATCGGAACATCGGAGCAGGAGGAGGCCATTCAGCCCCTCAAGCCTGCTCTGCCGTTCAGTGAGAATCACGGCTGATCTGTGACCCAACTCCTTTGCCCCACATCCCTCAATACCTTTTGGTTAAAGGAAAGCTAGCAATCTCAAGACTTGAACTTAACAATTGAGCCAGCATCAGCGACCTTGGGGGAAATATTCGGTTGCTTTGGGCTTCGGGGCGCAAAGCAACTAGTGCCCGGGCACGGCGCCGCCAACGCCTCCCGCAAAATTCAGCGGGAGGTTAGCAGCGGCGGTAACTGTTAGCTTCCCGCGGCGCTACGCCACCGGCGATGACGTCATCTCCATGCGCAGCGCCCCGGCCACGATCTTCGGTAGCGCCCCCTGACTTACCGCCGGACGCTATTACTGACGGGGTCAGGGGGGCCTACCTGCGGCCAGGGCGGCGCTAATTAAAGGCAAGGTGCCGGGCAGCTATTTTTGTTGCTGGCTGCTTGCCAGCACCTGCCCCTGTTGCCGTCCCCGGCCTCCTGAGCAGCTCCCCCTCCGCCGCCCCCCCGGTGGAGTGCCGACTGCGGCACTCCGATCCCTGGTGGCCCAGCTGGGCCCCAGGTCGCGCTGTGCAAGGCCCCTCCCCTTTAAGAAGGCGAGGAAGGCCTGCAGTACCATGGCGCGACGTGCCGCAGAGCCGCGATATTCCCTCGCAGCGCCCCAAGAGGGAGGCGGAGCACTTCCAGTAGCGCCCCACTTCCTTATTGGGGCGCTACCGATTAATTTTGGCCACGGGAGCGCTAATTTTGCGCTAAAAGTAGCGCCCCAGCGAAGTTACCGCCCCAAAGAGGGCGCGACTCAATTTCCCCCCCCCCTCCCTTGTATTTGCACGGGGGGGAAATGGAAAACTGGATGAGGAGCCTCAGCGGAACCCTCTGGCCTATCGTCTTGCAGCTGCCTAAGATTGGCGTTGGCAGAGCCTTGGGAGCTGGTTACCGAGCAATCTCTCGGACATACCGGTCATACAGATTATCATGAGCCGGGCAAGGGGAAGTATAAGATAAATATTGGAGAAAGAGACTTAAAAATTGTAATGGCGGAAATCTATTCATTGATTTATTAAAAGACTTGCATTTGTGTACATACCCTGTCAAGTAGCACTTTCCTGTCAGGCCTACTTGTGTCATGCTTTTTCGGTCTCACCTGTCATGGTTTTTTTTGTCACCATTGAACTTGCCTATTCATTTCGCTCAGTTCCAATTGAATTCTCCAAGATTGCATAGAATGTGCAGCACAGAAACAGGCCATTCGGCCCAACTGCTCCGTGCCGGTGTTTGTGTTCCACACAAGCCTCCTCCCACCCCTCTTCATCTCATCCCATCAACATATCCTTCTATTCCTTTCTCCCTTGTGTGTTTGTCCAGCTTCCCCTTAAATGCATCGATACTATTCGCCTCAACCACTCCCTGTGGTAGCGAGTTCCACATTCTCACCACTCTCTGGGTAAAGATACATCTCCTGAATTCCCTATTGGATTTATCAGTGACTATCTTATATTGATGGCCCCTAGTTCTGGTCTCCCCCACAAGTGGAAACATCTTCTCTACGTCTACCCTATCGAACCCCTTCATAATCTTAAACACCTCCATCAGGTCACCCTCAGTCTTTTTTCCAGAGAAAAGAGCCCCCCCCCCTGCCTGTTCAGGCTCTCCTGATAGTTATAACCTCTCAGTTCTGATATCATCCTCATAAATCTTCTTTGCATCTTCTCCAGTGGTTCTATATCCTTTTTGTAATATGGAGACCAGAACTGTGCGCTGTGCTCCAAGTGCGGTCCAACCAAGGTTCGAAACAAGTATAACATAAAATCTCTGCTTTTGAATTCTATCCCTCTAGAAATGAACCCCCAGTCAGCGTTGCTATTTTGTGATTTGTGACCTCCATGATAGGTGGCGCTGTCGATTTAACTACTGCTGGTACATCCAAGCTAGATGGCAGTGTGGGGACTGTTCTTCACTGCATCACTCACCCTGGGGATGCCACCTGTCTCCTCCCAGGTGTTGGGTTTCATAGTTGCCACCTACCTGCTCCCACTGCCCCCGCTCCCCATTGCTGGAGTGCGAAGCGGCATGTTCTCAGTCAAGTAGAATCCAGCTTCAAGTGGGGCGGGCGGTGGGGGGCGGCGGCGGCGGTGGCAGATGTATTGCCGGTAATTTATTTCAGTGGTCTCCTGAGATGTGGGGAGAGGTGTATTTTATTTAGAGTAAATACTCCGCAGTCACCTTTTGAGAAACCAGGTGCCATCAACCTGCCCAAATTATTGGCCCAAGGCCCAATTTCGGGCAAGGCTTGGGCCTCCTGGTTGGAGGGCCATTGGTTCTAAGGATAAGGGGTAAGCCATTTAGGACTGAGATGAGGAGGAATTTCTTCACCCAGAGAGTGGTGAACCTGTGGAATTCTCTACCACACAAGGCAGTTGAGGCCAATTCATTAAATATATTCAAGAAGGAGTTAGATATATTTCTTAAGGCTAAAGGGATCAAGGGGTATGGGGAGAAAGCGGGACAGGGTACTGAATTTGGATGATCAGCCATGATCTCATTAAATGGCGGAGCAGGCTCGAGGGGCCGAATGGCCTACTCCTGCTCCTACCTTCTATGTTTCTATGTTTCATGCCCAAAAAACAGGCCAAAACCAATTTCAACCCCTATTTTTATTTTTATGTTTAGTACCTCTTCAAGAGGATACTTGTGGGGTGGGGGATTGGCACTTCCAGCGTGCCCGGCTGTGCGAACACAACACGATACCCATGCCGTTTGTGTGGATGTAGGAATGGTTCTGAAGTGTAACGCGCAGAACCAAAAAGTAAGCAATTCTGGCTTAGTTTGGGGCAGGTTAGTGTAAAGGAGGCTTTAGGTGAAAGTTAAGTATTTTTTTTTAGAAAAGGCTTAACGGATCCAAAATGCATTACAATGCGAGTTCTTAACCTGCTAACATTGGCTCACCCTCATTATTGTCCTGCATGCTAATTGTTAGAATGAGCGTCTTGCCTTGTACTTTAATCGGCTTGCGTGCTTCCAATCCAGCATCAGACGGGTTGGCCTATTCATTCTCGCTGCTTAGTGCCGCCAGCTCAGCAACTGGGTCGTTCAGTTCCAACAAAGGTCTTTTAAAGAGGGAGGTTTAACCAGCTCCCATTCTAACTCATTTTAATTCTCCACCCCATTCCCACTCGGACCTCACCGTCCTCGGCCTCGTGCATTGTTCCACGGAAGCTCAGCGTAAGCTCGAGGAACAGCACCTCATCTTCCGATTAGACACTTTACAGCCTTCCGGACTCAACATCGAGTTCAACAATTTCAGATCATAACCTCAGCCCCCATTACATTTTTACTTATTTTTTATCCACACCTTTGTTTTGGCCCTTTCCCCCCGCCCCCCTTTCTTTTTCTCTCTCCCACATGGCAGCTGTCTCCCATTCTGCCAGCGCATTTCACACCTAATCTAGAGCCGTCTTTTGTCTCTTTACTAGTCCTACCACCATCTCGTCTCGTTTTGAATACCTCTTAATGTCTCTTCACTTCTCCTTTGTTCTCTCCCAGCCCGGCCTCTCAATCTATTTCATTTCCTGTGCTTTTCCAGTCTTGACAAAGGGTTTGACCTGAGACGTCGACTCTATTTTCTCTCCGTGGATGTTGCCTGGCCTGCTGAGTTTTTCCAGCATTTTCTGTTGTTATTTCCCATTCTAACTCTATCCATTTGGGGAATCTTCTTTTTTGGTATAGTGTCTGGTGCAGGAGACTGAGTGACACGTGCGAAGCAAGAAAGAACTTGCATTTGCGTAGCGCATTACACATCCTTAAACCGTCCCAAAAGGGCTTTGTAATCAATGAATGACTTTCCATTATATAAACACACACGGCAGCCAATTTGTACACCAGGACTTCCAACAAGCAGCAATCAATGAACGACCAGATAATCTGGGGGGGGGGGGTTTTGTGGTGTTGCCCAAGGGAGGAAACCGGGAGAACTCCACGTTCTTTAAATAGTGGCCGTGGGATCTTTTACATCCATCTGAGAGGGCAGATGTCGCCTCGGTTTAACGCCTCATCCAAAAGGCGGCACCTCCTTCAGTATGGCACTGGCGTGCCAGCCTGGACTTAGGGGATTTGAGGAAAAACTTTTTCACCCAGAGGGTGGTTGGAATCTGGAACTCACTGCCTGAAAGGGTGGTAGAGGCAGGAACCCTCACAACATTCAAAAAGCATTTAGATGAGCACTTGAAACACCATAGCATACAAGGCTACGGACCAAGTGCTGGAAAATGGGATCAGAATAGACGGCTTGATGGCCGGCGCGGACACGATGGGCCGAAGGGCCTCTTTCTGGGCTGTGTAACTCTATGGGGTTGATTTTCATTGACCCATGGAGTCGGGATTGGAGGCGTGCGGGGGGGTTAAAGTCCCGAATTCAGGGGTCCCGACACCATCCCGCCCCCAACCCGCCTCCATGTACGTTTCAAAGGAGGCGGATACCCGCCCCGCACTGGGACCCGCCGACCCGAGGCGGGAAGGGGATTAGTGCCAATTAACTGCCTGATTTCAAACGGTACTCCAACACCTCCTCTTTCACAGAAGCTCAGTTTCTTCTCTGGTGCCAAACACTCTTTTCTCCCCTATCACCCGTAACTCTGTAAAGCCCGTCTATCCAAGACACACACGGGGAGCTGCTTAAACTCTTCTCTCAGACAAGTCACAAAAAACACCTTATCGTTTGAAAGGTGATTCATCTACCTGCTGCCCCTCGGCGACATCAATCAAAGATGTGACGTGAGGTTCCTCATGTACACTGACGGCACCCAGCTCCACCTCACCACCGTCTTTCTCGACCCCTCCACTGCCCTTGTGTGACATTCAGTCCTGCATCAGCTGAAATGTGCTCCAATCAAACATTGGGAAGACCGAAGCCACTGTCTTCGGCCCCCGCCGCAATCGCCACTCCATCACCACTGACTCCATCCCTCTCCCTGGCCAGCATCTCCAGACGAGCCAGACTGTGCGCTATATTAATGCAAGTTGTTGTTGTAATGACCATCAGCACCTTCAAGAGAGGGGGGAGGGGAATATATTTAGAAGCCTACAACAACTTGTATTTATATAGCGCCTTTAACGTAGTAAAATGTCTCGAGGCGCTTCACAGGAGCGATTATCAACCAAAATTTGACACCGAGCCTCACAAGCAGCTATTAGAACAGGTGACCAAAAGGTTGATCAAAGAGGGAGGTTTTAATGAGCATCTTATAGGAGGAAAGAGAACTGGAGAGGTTTAGGGAGGGAATTCCAGAGCTTAGGGCCCAGGCAGCTGAAGGCACAGCCGCCAATGGCGGAGCGATTAAAATCAGGGATGCGCAAGAGGCCAGAATTGGAGCGCAGGGATCTCGGAGGGTTGTGGGGGCTGGAGGAGATAACAGAGATAGGAAGGCGGGGCGAGGAGGCCACGGAGGGATTTGAAAACAAGGATGAGAATTTTAAAATCGAGGCATTGCCGGACCGGGAGCCAATGTACGTCGGCGAGCAACAGAGGGGTGTGTGATGGGTGAACGGGACTTGGTGTCAGTTAGAATACGGGGCAGCAGATACGAAAAAAAGCAGCAAGAAGAAAGACTGCCTCCTTCGTGAAACGTCTCAATTTTAAACAAAATCTACTGTTTAATTCCTCAGAACTGACCCATGCTTTGAATATTGCAGAGTTAGTGTTCCGTATAACCAGTCAGAAATAGGGCTTCAAGAACCAGCAGCAATTACTTCCAGTGGTACCACCTGCCAGAAGAATTAATGAAGTTGTAATATTAATTTTTTTCCACAGCTATATCTTGCGAGTGACGGATGAAGTGTGTGGTAATTGTCGCCATGGAAACACGGGGCCCACTGAGACACGCTAAGTTTCGATATTGTGATTTAAATTTTTCAATAACTGTAATTTGCCATGTTGTCCCAGTCCTTTCTCCTGTTAATTCCTCTGATGTTGTGGAGGCTTTCAGGGCTGCTGGAATGATGGAGACTTAATAGACTTCAGCTGACAGTGCAAGTTCAAGAACACAGACCGTGTGGCTACCCGGCTCCAGAAAGTCGCTCTCCATGTGGCAGTGTGTCGAAGATCACGTCGCATCTTCAAAGCTCATAAGAACATAAGAAATAGGAGCATTTGGCCCCTCGAGCCTGCCCTGCCATTCAATGAGATCATGGCTGATCTTCGACCTCATCTCCACTTTCCCGCCCGATCCCCATATCCCTTGATTCCCCTAGAGTCCAAAAATCTATCGATCTCTGTCTTGAATATACTCAACGACTGAGCATCCACAGCCCTCTGGGGGAGAGAATTCCAAAGATTCACCACCCTCTGAGTGAAGAAATTTCTCCTCATCTCAGTCCTAAATGGCCGACCCCTTATTCTGAGACTGTGACCCCTGGTTCTAGACTCCCCAGCCAGGGGAAACATCCTCCCTGCATCTACCCTGTCAAGCCCTGTAAGAATTTCCTATGTTCCAATGAGATCACCTCTCATTCTTCTAAACTCCTAGAGAATATAGGCCTAGTCTACTCAATCTCTCCTCATAGGACAATCCCCCCATCCCAGGAACCAGTCTGGTGAACCTTCGTTGCACTCCCTCTATAGCAAGTATATCCTTCCTTAGGTAAGGAGACCAAAACTGTACACAATACTCCAGGTGTGGTCTCACCAGGGCCCTATACAATTGCAGTAAGATGTCTTTACTCTTGTACTCAAATCCTCTTGTAATAAAGGCCAACATACCATTTGCTTTCCTAATTGCTTGCTGTACCTGCATGTTAACTTTCAGTGATTCGTGTACAAGGACACCCAGGTCCCTCTGAACACCAACATTTCCCAATCTTTTACAACACGTCTTAAGAGAAACGACAGGACTTGCATTTATAATCGTCTTATAACCTCTCTCAAACATCTTAACTACTTCACACGCTGTATGCTATTAGCCAAGCAAGGCAGCCATTTTGTACACAGGGTCCCACAAACAGCAAGGGGAAGAATGACCAGTTAATTTTATGTTTGGTGATATGGGTTGAGCGATGAATATTGGCCCAGGACACCAGGGAGAACTCCTCTGCTCTTCTTCAAAATAGTGCCGTGGGATCTTGGAACAGTGAGAAGGGACTAGGTTTAAAAGATCCAAAAGACGGCCCCTCTGATAGTGAGGCGCTCCCTCAGCACTGCCCCTCCGACAGTGCGGCGCTCCCTCAGTACTGCACCTCCGACAGTGCGGCGCTCCCTCAGTACTGCCCCTCCGACAGTGCGGCGCTCCCTCAGTACTGCCCCTCCGACAGTCCGGAGCTCCCTCAGTACTGCCCCTCCGACAGTGAGGCGCTCCCTCAGCACTGCCCTTCCGACAGTGCGGCGCTCCCTCAGTAATGCCCCTCCGACAGTGCGGTGCTCCCTCAGTACTGCCCCTCCGACAGTGCGGCGCTCCCTCAGCACTGCCCCTCCGACAGTGCGGTGCTCCCTCAGTACTGCCCCTCCGACAGTGCGGCGCTCCCTCAGTACTGCACTGGAGTGTCAGCCTGGATTGTGTGCTCGGGAGTTGGATTTGAACCCACGACCTTCTGACTCGGAGGCGAGATAAAAATAAACTCTCTTGTACAATTTCCCAGACTGCTCGGATGTAAGGAGGTTTTATTTCTTTGACGGATGTAGCAGCCTCCTACGATGCAATCTTCAGGCTATTTCTGGTGCTGATTATCCAGTGTTGAATGAGTAAATCTCGTTTCAACGGAACTACTACATTCTTTGACATGAATCTTGCCTGTAAATCCTCGATTAATGTTCCTAAAAATAACTGTTCCTGAAATGGAGACAAGCTCATTACAGATTTTAATTAAGGATGGAGGCTTAGCTTCTGTTGCTTAAGCTCGTTCTGGCTCGTTTTTTAATCAAAGCGCAGATCCCTACAAGATCAAAGCCCGCACGGCATCGAAAGATAATGCCACTTAGATCCATTGGCGTGATGCCATGCGTTGGAATTCTGACCACGGAACGGTAGGAGGCAGAATCTTCTTTGCGTCCAAGATTTCCCTCCCCATCACCCCGTCGAACCTGGTGTCAACTGAACCCTCCTAAGTGGAGGTGACCTCAGGTGAAGGAGAGAAGATCAGAGTGGTAGGCACTGGCCTCCCCTTACCCCACACCTTATAGCGGTCACCTCATGACCAGGGAATGGATTGGAGAGTTCTGGTCAGATCAGTAGTGGTTATCAAATTACTGCCATATAGGCACATGGTATGTTGGCTTTCATAGCGAGAGGGTTCGAGTACAGGAACAAGGATGTCTTGCTGCAGTTGTACAGGGCCTTGGTGAGACCACATCTTGAGTATTGTGTGCAGTTTTGGTTGCCTTATCTGAGGAAGGATGTTCTTGCCATGGAGGGAGTGCAGCGAAGATTCACCAGACTGCTACCTGGGATGGCAGGAATGACGTATGAGGAGAGATTGGGTCGATTGGGCTTATATTCGCTGGAGTTTAGAAGAATGAGAGGGGATCTCATTGAAACTTATAAAATTCTAACAGGATGTGACAGACTAGATGCAGGAAGGATGTTCCCAATGGCGGGGGAGTCCAGAACCAGGGGTCACAGTCTAAGGATAAGGGGTAAGCCATTTAGGACTGAGATGAGGAGGAATTTCTTCACCCAGAGAGTGGTGAACCTGTGGAATTCTCTACCACAGAAGGCAGTTGAGGCCAATTCATTAAATATATTCAAGAAGGAGTTAGATATATTTCTTAAGGCTAAAGGGATCAAGGGATATGAGGAGAAGGCAGGGACAGGGTACTAAATTTGGATGATCAACCATGATCTCATTAAATGGCGGAGTAGGCTCGAGGGGCCGAATGGCCTACTCCTGCTCCTATCTTCTATGTTTCTATATCTGAAGAGGGGCCTTTATAGAATGATACAGCACAGAAGGAGGCCATTCGGCCCATATTGCCTATGCCGGCTCTTTTGAAAGAGCGAATTATTTAAATGGTGCTAGATTGGGAAATGTTGATGTACAAAGGGACCTGGGTGTCCTGGTACACCAGTCACTGAAAGCAAACATGCAGGTGCAGCAAGCAGTTAGGAAGGCAAATGGTATGTTGGCCTTCATTGCAAGAGGATTTGAGTACAGGAGCAAGGATGTCTTACTACAGTAATACAGGGCCTTGGTGAGACCACACCTGGAGTACTGTGTGCAGTTTTGGTCTCCTTACCTAAGAAAGGATATACTTGCCATAGAGGGAGTGCAGCGAAGGTTCACCAGACTGATTCCTGGGATGGCAGGACTGTCGTATGAGGAGAGATTGGGTCAACTAGGCCTGTATTCACTAGAGTTTAGAAGAATGTGAGGGGATCTCATTGAAACGTATAAAATTCTGACAGGGCTAGGCAGACTGGATGCAGGGAGGATGTTTCCCCTGGCTGGGGGGTCTAGAACGAGGGGTCACAGTCTCAGGATACGGGGTAGGACATTTAGGACTGAGATGAGGAGAAATTTCTTCACTCAGAGGGTGGTGAACCTGCGGAATTCTCTACCACAGAAGGCTGTGGAGGCCAAGTCACTGAATATATTTAAGAAGGAGATAGATAGATTTCTAGACACAAAAGGCATCAAGGGGTATGGGGAGAGAGTGGGAATATGGGATTGAGATAGAGGATCAGCCATGGCCATATTGAATGGTGGAGCAGGCTCGAAGGGCCGAATGGCTGACTCCTGCTCCTATTTTTCTATGTTTCTATGTTTCTACCCAATTAGTCCCACTCCCCTGGCTCTTTCCCTATTGTCTTGCAGTTTTTTTGCCCATTCAAGTATTTATCCAATTCTCTTTTGAAAGTTACAATTGAATCAGCTTCCACTGTCCTTTCAGGAAGTGCAATCCAGATCATCATAACTCGCTGCATTTAAAAAAAAACATTTTTTCTCGTGTCGCGTCTGGTCTTTTGCCAATCACCTTATAACCTGTGCCCTCTGGCTCCCGACCCTCCAGCCACTGTTTCTCCCTATTTACTCTTAGCAAAACCGTTCTCGCAAAGATTGTGGTCTGCTCGGCCATTCCTCTCGTATCAAACTGCTCTCTTGCCTGGCCCTCGTAGTTTCATTATGGTCAGTGGCCATCCAAACCTTGTTTCTTCTAAGAGATGGCGCTGGCCGCCTCTGGGCAAACCAGTCTTGGAGAGGGGACCTCAAGTAGGCGCTATCCGCATACGCAAAAGGCCGAACTGCTGTTTCCGGTGTGGGTATCGGACGCCTCTTGTTTGTCCTCGTCCAAGATGGCGGGCGGCGCACTTGGCGGTGTACGCGCGCTTTCCTGCCTTGGCTGTCTGCGCAGCTCCAGATAAACGGGCGTCGTGCGGTGCAGTTTCTGGGCCGCAGTTTCCTCGTCTTCCTCAACCCTCCCTCCCTCAACCGTACCTCCAAACCACAATCGTTAGCTTTTAAAATCCAAGCTTCGGGATCCCGTACTCTCCATTCCCTGATTTACCTCATGCCTTTTTTTCTGATCCAACGGGTCACTTTCCCGCTCTGTGGATCTCGGCCTTTCACCTCGGCCTTCTCAATTTAAAAAAAAGAAAAGAATCCGATTAAATCCATTTAGTGATTGGGTTGTTGAAATCGGGAGTTTCCTGAATTCAATTACAAGCTGGTGAATTTTATTGCTTCCCTGCTAGCATCTCATGAAACCCTTGCATTACACATCAGGAGTTAGAACTAACATTGATTTTTCTTTTAATTGTTAGTATTTTAAAGACTGAGTATATTCCACTGATCGCGACCTTAATTCCAAAGCGACAAACACAGAGATCTGTACTTTCTTGGAATCACACAGCACAGAAGGAGGCCATTTGGCCCATCGAGCCTGTGCCGGCTCTTTGAACGAGTTCTCCAATTAGTCCCACTCCCCCCTGCTCTTTCCCCAGAGCCCTGCAAATTTTTCCCCTTCGAGTATTTATCCAATTCCCCTTTTGAAAGTTACTATTGAATCTGCTTCCACCACCCTTTCAGGCAGTGCGTTCCAGATCATCATAATTTGCTGATTAAAAATATTTCTCCTCACCCCCCCCCCCACTCACCCCACGGCTTTTTATGCCAATTATTTTAAATCCGTGTCCTCTGGCTACTGAACCTTCTGTAAGTGGGAACAGTTTCTCCTTAACTATTCTATCAAAACGCCTCTATTAAATCTCACCTTAACCTTCTCTGCTCTAAGGAGAGCAATCCCAGCTTCTCTAGTCTCTCCATGTAACTGATGTCCCTCATCCCTGGTACCATTCTGGTAAATCTCCTTTGCATCCTCTTCAAAGCATCAACATCTAGTGTTTAATGCATTGTGTCAGCTGTGGCTCAGGTGGTAGCAGCCTCTGCCTCTGATTCAGAAGGTCGTGGGTCCAAGTCCCACTCCAGAGACTTGAGCATCAATCAGAGGCTCTCACATCCAGTGTAGTACCTAAGAGTTAGGAATAGGAATAGACCACAGGGCCCTCGAGCCTGCTCCGCCATTCAATAAGATCATGGCTGATCTTCGACCTCAACTCCACTTTCCCGCCCGATCCCCATATCCTTTTATTCCCTTAGTATCCAAAAATCTATCGATCTCTGTCTTGAATATACTCAACGACTGAGCCTCCACAGCCCTCTGGGGTAGAGAATTCCAAAGATTCACCACCCTCTGCGTGAAGAAATTTTTCCTCATCTCAGTCCTAAATGGCCGACCCCTTATTCTGAGACTGTGACCCCTGGTTCTAGACTCCCCAACCAAGGGGAAACATCCTGTCATGGTTGCTGTCACGGGGCCATGTAGACACGGGGCTGTGCTGTCCGGGCGAGGCTGGTTCTGGACCCAAGTGCAGACAGACGAGGCGAGAAGCAGATATGCAGTCTTAAATAACAGTACTTTACTAGAATCACACAGGTAAACAGTTACAAAACATAGGAGCTCAAGACAAGCTACCACATAGGCAAATGGCTAGTCAAGATAGGAACTCAAGACAAGCTATCGTGAGGTAACCGGCTTGTCAAGACTGAGCTCAAGACAAGCTACCACAGGGCAACCGGCTTGTCAAGATAGGAACTCAAGACAAGCTACCATGAGGCAACCAGCTTGTCCAAACTGAGCTCAAGACAAGCTACCACAGGGCAACCGACTTGTCCAAAACTGAGCACCTAGTCAAGACAGAGCACCTTGTCAAGACTGACTCCCTTGTCAGGACTGAGCCCAGAGGGAAGAAACCACAGAACTTAAATACAAGCAAAAACAGGTGAAACCAATAAACCAGATGAAAGGCAGTTAAGTAATAAACAGGAGAAACAAGTAACAATTAACAAAGGGAAACAAACAAGTGACGGTGCCATCTAGGGGTTACTGAAGGAACTGACCGGCACCCTCACACATCCTCCCTGCATCTACCCTGTCAAGCCCTCTCATTCTTCTAAACTCCAGAGAATATAGGCCTAGTCTACTCAACCTCTCCTTATAGGACAATCCCCCCATCCCAGGAATCAATCGAGTGAACCTTTGTTGCACCGCCTCCAAGGCAAGTATATCCTTCCTCAGATAAGGAAACCAAAACTGTGCCCAGTACTCCAGGTGTGGTCTCACCAAGGCCCTGTACAATTGTAGCAAGACTTCCTTACTCTTATACTCCAACCCCCTTGCAATAAAGATAAACATACCATTTGCCTTCCTAATTGCTTGCTGTACCTGCATGTTTAACTTTCAGTGATTCATCTACAAGGACACCCAAATCCCTCTGAACACCAACATTTAATAGTCTTTCATCTTTTAAAAAATATTCTGCTTTTCTATTCTTCCTAACAAAGTGGATAATTTCACATTTCCCTACATTATACTCCATCTGCCACCTTACTGCCCACTCACTCAGTCTATCTATATTCCTTTTCAGCCTCTTTGTGTCCTCCTCACAGCTCACTGACCCACCTAGCTTTGTATCATCAGCAAACTTGGATACATTACACTCGGTCCCTTCCTCTAAGTCATTGATGTAGATTGTAAATAGCTGAGGCCCAAGCACTGATCCTTGTGGTACCTCACTAGTTACAGCCTGCCAACCCAAATATGACCAGTTAATTCCTACTCTTTGTTTTCTGTCCATTAACCAATCCTCTATCCATGCTAATATATTACCCCCAATCTTGTGAGCCCTAATCTTGTGTAACAATCTCGTATGTGGCACCTTATCGAATGCCTTTTGAAAATCCAAATATACTACATCCACTGGTTCCCCTTTATCTACCCTGCTAATTGCAACATCAAAAAAACCTAATAGATTTGTCAAACACAATTGTTGACTTTGCCTAATCATATTATGTTTTGTAAGTGGCCTGTTACCACGTCCCTGATAATAGATTCCAGTATTTCCCCGACGACTGATGTCAGGTTAACTAGCCTATAGTTCCCTGTTTTCGCTCTCCCTCCTTTCATTAACAGCGAGGTTACATTTGCTACCTTCCAATCGGCAGGGACCATTCTAGAATCTAGGGAATTCTGGAAGATGAAAACCAATGCATCCACTATCTCTGTAGCCACCTCTTTTAAAACCCAAGGATGTAGGCCATCAGGTCCAGGGGATTTGTCAGCTTTTAGTCCCATTAATTTCTCAAGTGCTTTTTCTCTACTAATATTAATTACTTTAAGTTCCTCACTCTCATTAGACACTTGGTTCCCTATTATTTCTGAAATGCTTTTTGTGTCTTCTACTGTGAAGACAGATGCAAAATATTTATTTAACATCTCAGCTATTTCCTTATTCCTCATTATAATTTCTCCTGTCTCAGCCTCTAAGGGACCCACATTTACTTTCACTAATCTCTTTTTTAAATACTTGTAGAAGCTCTTGCACCTTGAACCGTGGGAAATGAGGCAGCCAATTTACGCACAGCAAGGTCTCACAAACAGCTATGTGATAATGACCAGAAAATGTTTTTGTTATGTTGGTTGAGGGATAAATATTGGCCAGGACACCAGGGAGAACTCCTCTACTCTTCTTTCAAATAGTGCCACGGGATCTTTTACACCCACCTGAGAGAGCAGACGGGGTTATGGTTTAACGTCTCATGTGAAAGATGGCACCTCCGACAGTGCGGCGCTCCCTCAGTACTGCCCCTCCAATAGTGCGGCGCTCCCTCAGTACTGCCCCTCCGACAGTGCGGCGCTCCCTCAGTACTGCCCCTCCGACAGTGCAGCACTCCCTCAGTACTGCCCCTCTGACAGTGTGGCGCTCCCTCAGTACTGCCCTGTCCGACAGTGCGGCACTTCCTCAGTACTGCCCCTCCCAACAGTGCAGCGCTCCCTCAGTACTGCCCCTCCCGACAGTGCGGCGCTCCCTCAGTACTGCACTGGGAGTGTCGGCCTGGATTTTGTGCTCAAGTCTCCAGAGTGGGACTCAAACCCAAGACATTCTGACTCCGAGGCGAGAGCGCTGCCCACTGAGCCACAGCTGACACACAAATGGGCTGAGACCCTTCCAATTCGTACCCAAATGCCAATTCTTCATGAGCTCCACAATGCGGGGGATTGAAGACCGGCCTTCTGTTGCCACAGGAGGTGCCTTAACACCTTGCGTCAAGTCAAACCTTGCTGCTGCTCGCGACTGTCAGGAAAGTGTTTAAAAAATATAAAAGTCGATTTAACACACCTGCAGTGAGTGCTGCAAACGGTGTCATTTTAAAGCATTTTCCCCATTGATTCTGTGCCCCAGGACTAAGTGGATCTTGAATTTATTGCTGGCACTAGTCTTGTGCCTTTGTGGGCTGGAGTGTCTGACGGTTATGCTATTTATATTCCGCTACAGCTCTCAGACGTTGGACATCAGACAACTCTCTTTAGGCTTCTCCCTAACTATATTCCGATTAAGGTTGCATTCAACAAAAATTATGTAGGCACTTAATGATCGCACTGAGCTAATGAGATCATTTACATACAACACCACTTCTCTCGTGTCTCTGTTATTTCTCTCTTGTTTCGGTTCAATTTAGCACCTTTGCTTTCTTTATTATTTAGTTCCCTTTTAGATTGGGCTTTCTCTCTTTTTTTTGTCTGCTCCACCTCCTGTTCTTTTCCGCTGCCCCCCTTTCATATTTTACTCTCTCTTAAAGGGGCCACTGGCTTCCTGGGGGGGCGGTGGGGGGAATGCGTTTGGTAAATCTTTGCCCCCCCCCCAGCCTTGGCGTTTGAGGGCGGGAGTCGAGGCCAGAAGAGCAATGGAACCGCGCTCGAGCGCTGCTTCCTGACTCTGTAATGGCCACTGGGCTTGTGTCTGGCCGTCGCACTTTTCACGATGGTCACAGAACGGTACAGCACAGGAGGAGGCCATTCGGCCCGTCGTGCCTGTGCCGGCTCTTTGGTCGAGCTCTCCAACTAGTTTCATTCCACCCCGCAGCCCTGCAATTTTTCTCCCCATGGAGTATTTACCCAATTCCTCTTTTTGAAAGTTACTATTGAATCTGCTCCCACCGCCCTTTCAGGCAGCGCGTTCCAGATCACAACAACTCGCTGCGTAAAAAATAAAATTCTCCTCTCTTCCCCACTCTGTGCTTCTGACAATTGTCTTAAGTCCGTGTCCTCTGCTCCCTTTTAAGAACAAGCAACTGTGTGTGAGTGGTTTTTTTTTCAACAAAGAACCTTTTCAGGTGCTCCCTTTTAAGAACAAGCAACTGTGTGTGAGTGTTTTTTTTTTCAACAAAGAACCTTTTCAGGTGAAGAGATTAATCTTTTTGTGCGCGTCGGGCTGTGTCGGTTTAGTTCTGTTCCTTAACCCCAGCTCCTCACTTGGTTCGAGCACGTCAGCATGCTCGTCATCCTTCTCAACTGTGTCACCTTGGGAATGTACCAACCTTGTGAAGACATGGACTGTTCCACTGACAGATGTAGGATATTGCAGGTAGGAAACCTTAACTTCTTTCCTTTGGAATAACTCGTACAGGAAACTCTTTTAACCGGCACCTAAATAACCGGAAATCTCTCTTAACTGGCAAAATTCAGGAGTAGGTTCAGGTAAGTTTTACTTTATATTAGTGGCCGTGTAACCGGGATTCCTGGATCTGTGGCCGTGTACGGGGCTCTGGCACCTTAGTAAGTATACCTCTCTGTAATCCGGACTTCTTGATCAACCGGCACCACGCCGGCCCCGTCGGTGCCGGATACAAAAGAGTTTCCTGTACATGAAAATAACCTGTGTCCTTGCAAAGCTCCCCCTGCCGCCTGCCCCCGAAGCTTGGACCGCCAGCTGGTGTTGCACTAAGATTGGGTCTAACTCCCATCCCTCTCTGGTGAGTTGAGGAACTCCAGATACTTTCAGTGGGCCCGTGTTGAGGAGGAGGAGGAAGAGGGCAAACAATCAGTCTTTGCTCTTATTTCTATGAAGTCAGCCCCCCTCTGGAAAGTGTGTTCTTGTGTCTGGACATCAGGCAAGAACAGGATGTGGTGCACCCTAAAAAAAATAACAACAGATTGTCGCGGCAGGCTGGATGGAACATTTTTCCATTGAGCCCGTACTATCCTCCAGGGACATGTTTGCAAAGGTCACAGCAGAATGCAGGCAAGATTTTGGGTAAAAGGATTGTTCCTCCTGGGGCTTAGCTGATCACCCGCGAGGGTTCAGGGAGGAACTTTGTTGACAAGGGATTACTGATTTGCCTCCTGGTCTCCTGTGGGGGTTTTTTTGACTCTCCCCAGGGGGTGAGGATTGGGGAGGAAAAGTGAGGACAGGGGGGTGGGGATAGGATGGATCCAGTAAGAATTGGGGCAACTGTGCATGGACCAGATGGCTTTTGTGTCCTGAGTGCATAGCATCTCTAACAAGTTGCATTTATGCAGCGCCTTTAATGCAGTGAACCGTCCCAAGGCGCTTCACAGGAGCGAGTACCAAACAAATTTGACACCGAGCCTCATAAGGAGATATTAGGACAGATGACCAAAAGCTTGGGTCAAAGAGGTTGGTTTTAAGGAGCATCTTAAAGGAGGAGAGAGGTGGAAAGGTTTAAGGAGGGAATTCCAGAGGCTGGGGTCCAGGCAGCTGAAGACACGGCCACCAATGGTGGATGATGGAAATCGGGGGGAGGCCAGAATTGGAGAAGCGCGGCGATCTTGGAGCGGTGGTGGGGCTGGAGGGGGTCACGGAGATAGGGGGATCACTTAAACCAGGTCAAATTAAACCAACTGTTGCCTTTCAGGCTTTCGACGACTTCATCTTCATTTTCTTTGCCATGGAGATGGTGGTCAAGATGGTTGCCTTGGGGATTATCGGGAAGAAGTGTTACCTTGGTGACACGTGGAATCGGTTGGATTTCTTCATCGTGATGTCCGGGTAAGTGCGAGGCGAGCTGAAGGAATGTCAGCCCTTAATGTCGAAAACAAAATGCAAATTAGCAATTAGATGAACATGGCAATTATGTCTAACGGGCTGGTGACAGTCGAGAGTGTAAATGTAAAATTAGATGTCGCACCGTTTTTAAGCCTTTCACTCCCTCCCTCCCTCTCTCCTGTTTTTGCATTTAAGCTGCATTATCGGGTGAAATATATTGGTACAATTCCCCAAGATTTTCTCACAGGCCGTCCTTCAAAGACATTGGACGAGAAACATGACTGTGAAATAATGTTGGCTGAGAGATGATCTCAGCACCGCACGATGTTGATCCATATTCTGCTTTATTAACCCATAAAATTCTCTGCTCATCACGGTGAGGGACGTTAGTGTCAGGAATGGAACACTGTCAATTTCAGGATAGAAGTTTCAGCATCCAACACTCCCAGGGCAGGTACAGCGCGGGTTAGATACAGAGTAAAGCTCCCTCTACACTGTCCCCATCAAACACTCCCAGGGCAGGTACAGCGCGGGTTAGATACAGAGTAAAGCTCCCTCTACACTGTCCCATCAAACACTCCCAGGGCAGGTACAGCGCGGGTTAGATACAGAGTAAAGCTCCCTCTACACTGTCCCATCAAACACTCCCAGGGCAGGTACAGCACGGGTTAGATACAGAGTAAAGCTTCCTATACACTGTCTCATCAAACACTCCCAGGACAGGTACAGCATGGGTTAGATACAGAGTAAAGCTCCCTCTACACTGTCCCATCAAACACTCCCAGGGCAGGTACAGCACGGGTTAGATACAGAGTAAAGCTCCCTCTACACTGTCCCATCAAACACTCCCAGAGCAGGTACAGCACGGGTTAGATACAGAGTAAAGCTCCCTCTACACTGTCCCATCAAACACTCCCAGGGCAGGTACAGCACGGGTTAGATACAGAGTAAAGCTCCCTCTACACTGTCCCATCAAACACTCCCAGGGCAGGTACAGCACGGGTTAGATACAGAGTAAAGCTCCCTCTACACTGTCCCATCAAACACTCCCAGGGCAGGTACAGCACGGGTTAGATACAGAGTAAAGCTCTCTCTACACAGTCCCATCAAACACTCTCAGGGCAGGTACAGCACGGGTTAGATACAGAGTAAAGCTCCCTCTACACTGTCCCATCAAACACTCCCAGGGCAGGTACAGCGCGGGTTAGATACAGAGTAAAGCTCCCTCTACACTGTCCCATCAAACACTCCCAGGGCAGGCACAGCACAGGTTAGATACAGAGTAACGCTCCCTCTACACTGTCCCATCAAACACTCCCAGGGCAGGCACCGCACAGGTTAGATACAGAGTAAAGCTCCCTCTGCACTGTCCCATCAAACACTCCCAGGGCAGGTACAGCACGGGTTAGATACAGAGTAAAGCTCCCTCTACACTATCCCATCAAACACTCCCAGGGCAGGTACAGCACGGTTTAGATACAGAGTACAGCTCTCTCTACCCTGTCCCATCAAACACTCCCAGGGCAGGTGCAGCACGGGTTAGATCCAGAGTAAAGCTCCCTCTACACTGTCCCATCAAACACTCCCAGGGCAGGTACAGCACGGGTTACATCCAGAGTAAAGCTCCCTCTACACTGTCCCATCAAACACTCCCAGGGCAGGTACAGCACAGGTTAGATACAGAGTAAAGCTCCCTCTACACTGTCCCATCAAACACTCCCAGGGCAGGTACAGCACGGGTTAGATACAGAGTAAAGCTCCCTCTGCACTGTCCCATCAAACACTCCCAGGGCAGGTACAGCATGGGTTAGATACAGAGTAAAGCTCCCTCTACACTGTCCCACCAAACACTCCCAGGGCAGATATAGCACGGGTTAGATACAGAGTAAAGCTCTCTCTGCACTGTCCCATCAAACACTCCCAGGGCAGGTACAGCATGGGTTAGATACAGAGTAAAGCTCCCTCTGCACTGTCCCATCAAACACTCCCAGGGCAGGTACAGCACGGATTAGATACAGAGTAAAGCTCCGTCTACACTGTCCCATCAAACACTCCCAGGGCAGGTACAGCACGGGTTAGATACAGAGTAAAGCTCCCTCTACACTGTCCCATCAAACACTCCCAGGGCAGGTACAGCACGGGTTAGATACAGAGTAAAGCTCCCTCTACACTGTCCCATCAAACACTCCCAGGGCAGGTACAGCACGGGTTAGATACAGAGTAAAGCTCCCTCTACACTGTCCCATCAAACACTCCCAGGGCAGGTACAGCACGGTTTAGATACAGAGTAAAGCTCCCTCTACACTGTCCCATCAAACGCTCCCAGGGCAGGTACAGCACGGGTTAGATACAGAGTAAAGCTCCCTCTACACTGTCCCATCAAACACTCCCAGGGCAGGTACAGCACGGTTTAGATACAGAGTAATGCTCCCTCTACACTGTCCCATCAAACACTCCCAGGCCAGGTACAGCACAGGTTAGATACAGAGTAAAGCTCCCTCTACACTGTCCCATCAAACACTCCCAGGCCAGGTACAGCACAGGTTAGATACAGAGTAAAGCTCCCTCTACACTGTCCCATCAAACACTCCCAGGGCAGGTACAGCACGGGTTAGATACAGAGTAAAGCTCCCTCTACACTGTCCCATCAAACACTCCCAGGGCAGGTACAGCACGGGTTAGATACAGAGTAAAGCTCCCTCTACACTGTCCCGTCAAACACTCCCAGGGCAGGTACAGTACGGGTTAGATACAGAGTAAAGCTCCCTCTACACTGTCCCATCAAACACTCCCAGGGCAGGTACAGTACGGGTTAGATACAGAGTAAAGCTCCCTCTACACTGTCCCATCAAACACTCCCAGGGCAGGTACAGCACGGGTTAGATACAGAGTAAAGCTCCCTCTACACTGTCCCACCAAACACTCCCAGGGCAGATATAGCACGGGTTAGATACAGAGTAAAGCTCTCTCTGCACTGTCCCATCAAACACTCCCAGGGCAGGTACAGCATGGGTTAGATACAGAGTAAAGCTCCCTCTGCACTGTCCCATCAAACACTCCCAGGGCAGGTACAGCACGGATTAGATACAGAGTAAAGCTCCGTCTACACTGTCCCATCAAACACTCCCAGGGCAGGTACAGCACGGGTTAGATACAGAGTAAAGCTCCCTCTACACTGTCCCATCAAACACTCCCAGGGCAGGTACAGCACGGGTTAGATACAGAGTAAAGCTCCCTCTACACTGTCCCATCAAACACTCCCAGGGCAGGTACAGCACGGGTTAGATACAGAGTAAAGCTCCCTCTACACTGTCCCATCAAACACTCCCAGGGCAGGTACAGCACGGTTTAGATACAGAGTAAAGCTCCCTCTACACTGTCCCATCAAACGCTCCCAGGGCAGGTACAGCACGGGTTAGATACAGAGTAAAGCTCCCTCTACACTGTCCCATCAAACACTCCCAGGGCAGGTACAGCACGGTTTAGATACAGAGTAATGCTCCCTCTACACTGTCCCATCAAACACTCCCAGGCCAGGTACAGCACAGGTTAGATACAGAGTAAAGCTCCCTCTACACTGTCCCATCAAACACTCCCAGGCCAGGTACAGCACAGGTTAGATACAGAGTAAAGCTCCCTCTACACTGTCCCATCAAACACTCCCAGGGCAGGTACAGCACGGGTTAGATACAGAGTAAAGCTCCCTCTACACTGTCCCATCAAACACTCCCAGGGCAGGTACAGCACGGGTTAGATACAGAGTAAAGCTCCCTCTACACTGTCCCGTCAAACACTCCCAGGGCAGGTACAGTACGGGTTAGATACAGAGTAAAGCTCCCTCTACACTGTCCCATCAAACACTCCCAGGGCAGGTACAGTACGGGTTAGATACAGAGTAAAGCTCCCTCTACACTGTCCCATCAAACACTCCCAGGGCAGGTACAGCACGGGTTAGATACAGAGTAAAGCTCCCTCTACACTGTCCCATCAAACACTCCCAGGGCGGGTACAGCACGGGTTAGATACAGAGTAAAGCTCCCTCTACACTGTCCCATCAAACACTCCCAGGGCAGGTACAGCACGGGTTAGATACAGAGTAAAGCTCCCTCTACACTGTCCCATCAAACACTCCCAGGGCAGGTACAGCACGGGTTAGATACAGAGTAACGCTCCCTCTACACTGTCCCATCAAACACTCCCAGGGCAGGTACAGCACGGGTTAGATACAGAGTAAAGCTTCCTATACACTGTCTCATCAAACACTCCCAGGACAGGTACAGCATGGGTTAGATACAGAGTAAAGCTCCCTCTACACTGTCCCATCAAACACTCCCAGGGCAGGTACAGCACGGGTTAGATACAGAGTAAAGCTCCCTCTACACTGTCCCATCAAACACTCCCAGGGCGGGTACAGCACGGGTTAGATACAGAGTAAAGCTCCCTCTACACTGTCCCATCAAACACTCCCAGGGCAGGTACAGCACGGGTTAGATACAGAGTAAAGCTCACTCTACACTGTCGCATCAAACACTCCCAGGGCCGGTACAGCACGGGTTAGATACAGAGTAAAGCTCCTTCTACACTGTCCCATCAAACACTCCCAGGGCAGGTACAGCACGGGTTAGATACAGAGTAACGCTCCCTCTACACTGTCCCATCAAACACTCCCAGGGCAGGTACAGCACGGGTTAGATACAGAGTAAAGCTCCCTCTACACTGTCCCATCAAACACTCCCAGGGCAGGTACAGTACGGGTTAGATACAGAGTAAAGCTCCCTCCACACTGTCCCAACAAACCTACCCAATTCTGATTGAGTTGGAGGAGTGGACAATCAGTAAGGAAAGAGGATAATACTAAAGAAAGCTGGAGAAACAGAGAGAGGCAATGATAAACTAAAGCTACTTTACAATCAGTTCTTTAATAACGGCAGGGACAGAGACAGGTGAACCCACGATAGAACAAGAAAGAGAGACGGCATTCAAACAAAGATATGGTCAGACACAGAGGCATAGAGACAGCCCAACACAGCCACCGAGAAAGACAGCAAAGCAGACAGAGAGATGGAATTGCAGCCCAGAGATTGAGAGAGAAGGCAGTGCAGGTGAAATGGAGAGAGAGCAATAGACAGGTGGAGATAGAGGCCGTCAGGGAAGAACAGATAAATATTAACAGAGTAAGATGCAGGAATTCAGAAGCAAAATACTGCACATGCTGGAAATCTGAAAAATGCTGGACACACTCAGGCAGCATCTGTGGGGAGAGAAACTGAGTTAACATCTCGGTTCGACCTTGGAAGTTGACTTTGTTTCTCTCCCCACAGAAGATCTAGGAATTCATGTTTCATATCAGTTTGAGAGTGAAAATCCCAAACTAATCACACTGCCCCGCTCTCTCCCCATAGCCCTGTATCAATCCCAAACTAATCCCACTGCCCCGCTCTCTCCCCATAGCCCTGTATCAATCCCAAACTAATCCCACTGCCCCACTCTCTCCCCACAGCCCTGTATCAATCCCAAACTAATCCCACTGCCCCGCTCTCTCCCCATAGCCCTGTATCAACCCCCAAACTAATCCCACTGCCCCACTCTCTCCCCATAGCCCTGTATCAATCCCAAACTAATCCCACTGCCCCGCTCTCTCCCCATCGCCCTGTATCAATCCCAAACTAATCCCACTGCCCCGCTCTCTCCCCACAGCCCTGTATCAATCCCAAACTAATCCCACTGCCCCGCTCTCTCCCCATAGCCCTGTATCAATCCCAAACTAATCACACTGCCCCGCTCTCTCCCCATAGCCCTGTATCAATCCCAAACTAATCCCACTGCCCCGCTCTCTCCCCATAGCCCTATATCAATCCCAAACTAATCCCAGTGCCCCGCTCTATCCACATAGCCCTGTATCAATCCCAAACTAATCCCACTGCCCCGCTCTCTCCCCATAGCCCTGTATCAATCCCAAACTAATCCCACTGTCCCGCTCTCTCCCCATAGCCCTGTATCAATCCCAAACTAATCCCACTGCCCCGCTCTCTCCCCATAGCCCTGTATCAATCCCCAAACTAATCCCACTGCCCCGCTCTCTCCCCATAGCCCTGTATCAATCCCCAAACTAATCCCACTGCCCCGCTCTCTCCCCATAGACCTGTATCAATCCTAAAGCAATTGGACTCCGCTCCCTGGGTGAGGGAGGGGAAACAAAAGGAAAGCAGCCAAGACTTCTGCTCCTGGTCACTATCCAGGGACTGACCCCCCCCTCTTCCCCCACCTCCCCCCCCCCCACAACCCTCATGAACAGGGTGGTCAGTTGAGAACACGATCTGGGTCGACTGCAATGCAACGTGCTTCAAAAAGCTGACGTAAGGCACTGTTGGCACGGGCACATTGAAGGATGGATACTGTAAAGTCTGTGGGTTGTTTAGTTAATTAATGCACAGACTCCAAGAGTTACTTAAAACAGGACTTTACTATTCGAAGGTCAGGGCGAATCTGCCAAATAATCCTGACACAGCACTTATATACCGGTGTGGTCACCGTCGGTATTACAGTATACAGAAGCCAACAAAGTAGTGCCACACCTAAAATAGTTCTCTTAAAGGTGAACGGTTACATACAATGGTTTTCTTAAAGGTAGACGGAGACATACACTACAATCCTCCCTTTTTAGCTTACAACATACTTATTCCCCATTAAACATAACATATAATCAACTTCATGTAAAACAATTCACAGATATAGTCTCTGCGGGAAACAGTTCACAGATTCAGTCTCTGCGGGAACAGTTCACAGATTCAGTCTCTGGTCTTGACTCGGTCCGAACAACATCTCTGTGGTGTAGCCGGTTCACATTTCTAGCGTGACTCATCCAATAGTCTTTTCCTTGGCTTAACAGCTTGAACTTCCGTCCTGCTGAACCAGCAGTGCTGACTTTTACAAACAGCTGGACTGCCTTGGTAATTTTTCCTACTTTCCAACTGATTTGGCCCCCTTCGTAGGGCCCACGTGCATGATCTGATAGAAGTGATAATGATTTAGATGGTTATCGTCTTCTGCTTTGTCTTTTTCTTTTCTGCTTCTTGGAGACTCTCGGGGCTCCCTTATCAGCTGCCAGCTGTAGCGCCACCATCTCCCTATGTTCCTTAGACTTTAAGTGCTTCATCCTGATTTCTGCACTTTGGGAGTTTTCATCACAAGCTGGGCAGACCAAGTCCTCGTAATATTCCGTGTCACTCAACAGGTCATGGTAATATTCGGTGTCGTCCTGAACTAGTCTAGCAAGAGGGCCTGCTACTTCTTCCTTACCCAACCGGACGTTAGCCGACTGTTGTTCCCTCCCTAGACATCTTTCCTGAAGAGACTTCTTCATGCGTTCATATTCATCCCGCTCTTCCTGGGTTTCCTGCCAATCCTTCACTAATGACCTCATTTGTGATTCCAATACTTCCCCTTCCATCGGGGATTGATTGATCAGGCTATTCAATCCTTCTACTGGAGCAGCTGTTTCAACATTCTGCTGTTCACATTGACGTGATTCAGCGTACTTTTGGCATCCCTGTAAAATCTGTGTTGCAACCTCAGCTATTTCCATAACTTTTGAGAGCTCCGAACTCCTTCCCTTTGAAGATTGAAGCTCGTGTTCAGATTGTTCCCATGGTAGAGTCTTGTCCTTCAGCATATGAAGGAGTTGGCTGACCGTTAACTCTTCCACGGGAACACTGTGGGTCAGAGTCTTCTCCATTTCATCCACCTTTTCCTCCAATGCTTTCACCTTCTTTTCCTCTTGTACTTTGGCTTCCAGCGCTCGGAGAAGTTGCACATTGATGCTCTCTAGCTCATGTTCAGAGGCCATTCTTACAGTCTCTGTGTTTCTTACAGTTCCCTTTTCTTCCACTGAACGGATTCCCAGTTGAATCTGTTCTTCAAGTTGTTGAATCTCGGTCATTGCCGCCCCATATTTGTCTTGGGTTTCCTTTAATATTTTTATGAGTTCTTGTACATCTTGTCTTTCATGTTCGTCTGAACTCTTCTCAGCCACCTTGTGTACCTCGTTGTACTTTTCCTGTGATGGCTTCCTTTGGTTGTTGGTCCTTTTCCCTGACCGGCATACCTTAGCTAATTGACCCAGTTTGCCACATTTCCTGCATTCCTGGTTCTTAAACCAGCATTGGTTCTGGTCGTGTGTTGTCTTCCCACAACGATAGCATTTTGTTGTTGTTGAGGTAATTTGATCCACACTTAGTGCTGCTGTCTTTAGCTGCATTTCCGCAGTTCCCTTCGCTGCGGCTTCGTGCGATGCTGCAATAAGGACAGCCCTGTCAAGTGTAAGGTCGTTCTCTTCGAGTAGTCGCTTTTGCGTTCCTTCCTTTGCCAACCCGCACACGAACTTGTCTCGCAATGCCTCTTGTCAGATTCCCTCCAAACTGGCAGTATTTCGCTAGTCTACGCAGTTCGACCAAGTATTCTGCGTTGCTTTCGTCTTTCCGTTGCGTTCTCGCATAGAATTTGAATCGTTCCGCCAACATCAACGGTGTGGGGTTCAAGTGATCCTTCAGAACAGCCACAATATCATCGAAAGTCTGATCCGCCGGTTTAGCTGGTGATAGTAGATGCTTCAAGAGCCCGTATGTCTTCGCGCCCATCGAGTTTAGCAAGGTTATAGCTTTGTCATCTTCTTCTATTTTATTGGCCTCACAATAGATCTCGATGCGTTCCACGTACGTGGCCCAGTCTTCTACCTCGGCATTAAAATCATTGATGTTACCACGCTTAGGCATCTTCCTCTCTTTCTGATAACACCCCGAATTATTTCTTTAACTTATTTTTTTTTTTCTAAGATGGCGGTTTTCCCGCGAAAATGGCGGTTTCCCACGCTTATCTTCTCTCCCCGCCCACTTCAATGGCGGTTTCCCGCTTCTGTCTTCTTCCCCGCCTAATGGCGGCTTCCCGCGTTTCTTCCCTAGTGGGAGGGGTACACTTTCCCCCACAGGCGACGGCCGCTGGCTTTCAGGTTCACAGCCTGCGCGTCGGCTTCAGTGCTTTCCCTTTTCTCGGCAGGGCAACCGGCGCTGGGTACACCCCATTGACGGCGAACAGGTTCAGCCGCTGGCTGGCTCTCGCTCAGTTCCCCTTGCTCGGGCTCTGTCTCTCTCCCGCTCGCTCGGCTCTACCGGCGCTGGGTACACCCCGTTGACGGAGAACAGTTTCAGCCACTGGACTGGCTCTCGCGCAGTCTCCCTTGGTCGGCTCTGCCTCTCCCGCTCGCTCGGCTCCCAATCGCGCCTCATGGCCCTCTCGCAGTCCGGTACTTCCCTCCCCGGCTGCGGCTGAGTTTATCTCTTCCCGCGCCTACGTTCCCGGTCGCAGCGCTTCGTGGCTTCGGTCGCTGCCCGGCCTTTTTCGCCGGTCGCGGTCTAGCTGTCTCACGACGCCGTTGCGTCCCCCAGCCTGTCTGTACCGCGGCTTCCTTGCTCCACGCTGCCCCAGTCTCAGCGCCTCTGGACCCGACTTCTGTCCGGCTCCTTTCCCCCTCGACCGTGGTCGAGTGCACCGCCCTTATCCTCCGGTTATTCTTTTTACTTTCCCTTACTCACAGTCACCGTGGCCGCCTTGCTTCTCGTGCTGATCGGCTCACTCCTCACCGTGGCAGAAGGGACAGTCAGTGCCTGTTGCTGATGGAAGTCTTTGTCTCTAAATTCTTCCTCCTTTCTAGTTCTGCAGCCTCGAGTTTTTTCCCAGCAGAACGACGAGGGCGGTTGCCTCTTCTCGACGCTCGTTAACTGCTTCGGACGTATTGTTGCCGCAGGGTACGATCGGACTCGTCGCCACTGTAAAGTCTGTGGGTTGTTTAGTTAATTAATGCACAGACTCCAAGAGTAACTTAAAACAGGACTTTACTATTCGAAGGTCAGGGCGAATCTGCCAAATAATCCTGACACAGCACTTATATACCGGTGTGGTCACCGTCAGTATTACAGTATACAGAAGCCAACAAAGTAGTGCCACACCTAAAATAGTTCTCTTAAAGGTGAACGGTTACATACAATGGTTTTCTTAAAGGTAGACGGAGACATACACTACAGATACCAGCGTGAGGGCTCGGATTGCCAACCCTCTACGATGGCCCTGGAGCCTCCAGGAACTGAAGATTAATCTTCAGGACACTGCTGCCAGCAACCCCCTGGGGAGAAAAATCATAGGGGCCTTAATAAATGGTGTCTTCTTTTAATTTTCTTTGACCTCCATTAATTAGTTACTGAAATATTGGAGGTGGTGGGGGGGGGAAAGGGGCTCAAATCGCTACTGTCGCGATTGGAACTGACTGTCAAGAATCATCCAATCGCATAATGAAGAGTCTGTTCGCTTTCCGATTGGCCGTGGGCTGGCGGGGCGTCACGGGGGTGGGAGGCCGGGGGTCACGTGATGAATCCTCCAGGAAGTTGTCCCACCGGAGTTGGCGACCCTACCCAAGGACCCAGAGCGGGATTACCATCCGTGGGTCCATATCCCAAACCAGAGAAAGAGACAACAAAAGAAGGTGCTGGGTGTCTAAGCGTCAGAGGGTGGTGAATCTTTGGAATTCTCTGCCCCAGAGGGCTGTGGAGGCTCAGTCGTTGAGTATATTCAAGACAGAGATCGATAGATTTTTGGACTCTAGGGGAATCAAGGGATATGGAGATCGGGCGGGAAAGTGGAGTTGAGGTCGATGATCAGCCATGATCTTATTGAATGGCGGAGCAGGCTCGAGGGGCTGTATGGCCGACTCCTGCTCCTATTTCTTGTGCTCTTAAGCATCAGGGCGTGAGCTCAGAGATTCGCTTTGCAGTTTCTGAAAGATAATATATTGCAAGCACTCCAGATATCGGCCTGAATCCTGTTGTCTTGCAACTTGGTTCTTGACAGTAGTGACTTGAACCCTGAAGGGACTGTTGCTGCATTGCCTGTCGGCCTGGTTTGCTTTCGAAATAGCTTTCCTGCATTACAAAGCAACAGCCCTCAGACATACTGATTGCTTAAGACAGCGCCTGGGTTTCTGAGGCAGCAGCTTGACAAACCAGCCGTCGATTCAGCTCCCAACCGCGCAGCGGTTGGGGCCCGGGTGCAGAGCGGAGCGTGATTGCGCGAGGGGAGCGATTCACTTTAGCCTGCTCGTGATGGAATTCAAGCAAGCTCCCTCGAGACGGGAAGTGACAGGGTTACACGACCCAATCATCTCAAAGCAACCTGTTGCTGACTCAGGCTGTTGGATGCTGTCTCGCAAGTGTCAAGTTGTGTTTAATAACTGGAGTGTTAATAAAGATAATTGAGGCAATCACTGGGCTGATTTAATTTTATTGACAGACAGACTGTTTATGCAGGAATAGGAGCAGAAAATGATCTCGTTCTACTCGGCCAGGTCCGAGAAATGGAGTCATTTGGAATTAATAATTTGGAATTTAGATTATACAAACTAGGGTCGTATTCCCTAGAATTTAGAAGGTTAAGGGGTGATCTGATCAAAGTTTTCAGGATATTAAGGGGAACAGATCGGGTCGATAGAAAGAAACTATTTCCGCTGGTTGGGGATTCTAGGACTGGGGGGCAGAGTCTAAAAATTAGAGCCAGACCTTTCGGGAATGAAGTTAGGAAACACTTCTACACACAAAGGGTGGTAGAAGTTTGGAACTCTCTTCCGCAAACGGCAACTGATGCTGGGTCAATTGTTAATTTTAAATCTGAGATGGATAGTTAACCAAAGATATTAAGGGATATGGGCCAAAGGCTGGTAAATGGAGTTAGGTCTCAGATCAGCCATGATCTCATTGAATGGCAGAGCAGGCTCGAGGGACTGAATGGCCTCCTTCTGTTCCGATATTCTTAATGTTTTGATATAATTAGTCACCAATAAATGGCATAGAATGTACAGCACAGAAAGAGGCCATTCGGCCCAACTGCTCCGTGCCGGCGTTTATGCTCCACACGAGCCTCCTCCCACCCCTCTTCATCTCACCCCATCAGCATATCCTTCTATTCCTTTCTCCCTCATGTGTTTATCCAGCTTCCCCTTAAATGCATCTGTGCGATTCGCCTCAACTACTCCTTGTA
The DNA here is from genome assembly GCF_052327205.1 of Somniosus microcephalus. Lineage (NCBI taxonomy): Eukaryota > Metazoa > Chordata > Chondrichthyes > Squaliformes > Somniosidae > Somniosus > Somniosus microcephalus. The sequence continues at coordinate 39,325,207 of NC_141014.1, forward strand.
GTTGGACTCTAAGGGAATCAAGGGATATGGGGATCGGGCAGGAAAGTGGAGATGAGGTGGAAGATCAGCCATGATCTGATTGAATGACGGAGCAGGCTTGAGGGGCCGAATGGCCGACTCCTGCTCCTATTTCTTGTGTTCTTGTCTGTGGTAGTGAGTTCCACATTCTAACCAATTTCTCCTGAATTCCTCACTGAATTTATTAGCACCTATCTTATATTTAGTAGAGTACTTATATTGAGTAGATTGGGCCTATATTCTCTGGAGTTTGGAAGAATGAGAGGTGATCTCATTCTCATCTCATTCTTAGAGGGCTTGACAAGGTAAATGCTGTTTCCCCTGGCTGGGGAGTCTAGAACTAGGGGGGTCACAGTCTCAGAATAAGGGGTCGGCCATTTAGGACTGAGATGAGGAGGAATTTCCTTCTGTGCCGTAAACTTCTATGATTCTATGGAACTTTGAGTATAATTTCAAACCTCAAACTCTCTCTCCCAGATGTTAAGTTCAAAACCCAGCTGTCCCCTGCTCCTTTATTTGGTTTATTTCTAAATATTCCTGGGAACAGCCGGTCTGGAAGGTTCATTTTAAAGGGACAGCGCTGCCCTTTGCCGGGAGAAGGAAGGTTCTGCTCTGAAACTCCATCTCCCAAATACTGGTTGCAGGAAAGACCTGCCCCGCTGATAAATGAGGGATCCCGGGATCCGGAATGGCGAGGTTGGGGGCGGGAAGTCAGCCAGCCTGATCCAACGACCCCTGTTGGAACATAAGAACATGAGAAATCAGAGCAGGAATAGGCCCCTTGGCCCCTCGAGCCTGCTTCGCCATTCAATAAGATCATGGTTGATCTTGGGCTCAAAGCCACTTCCCAGCCCACTCCCCATAACCCTTCACTCCCTTATCTTGCAAAAATCTGTCCATCTCCACCTTAAATGTATTTAATGACCCAGCCTCCAGGGCTCTCTGGGGCAGAGAATTCCACAGATTTACGATCCTCTGAAAGAAGAAATTCCTCCTCATCTCAGTTCTAAAAGGGCGCCCCTTTATTCTGAAATTATGCCCCCGAGTTCTAGATTTCCCCACGAGGGGAAAGATCCTCTCTACATCTACCCTGTCGAGCCCCCTCAGTACAGGTAGACTATCCTTTATCCGCACTTCTGAAAACCGAAAACCTCTGAAAACCGAAAGTTTTTTTGTGGAGCATAAGTCGTGCGCACGACATAACCCGAGTGGCGCCAAACATGACCCGACGCGGCCGATGCTTTTCTGACCTGATTTGCGGGCCAGCTTAGCGTAGGAGTCAGCCGATATCCGGCTTTCCCACAACTGGCGGTGGCAGTCGAGCCTCAGACCCCCGCTAAGTCAAGGAATTCAGATACGGAGCAGGGGGAGCTGTGAACAGACTGTGAGCGGCAGCACAGAGAAGCAGGAAGGGGAATGAGACACGGAACAGTCGCAAGAGGTAGCCTGAACTTTTAAAATTTATATTAAATACAAATACTAATTACCAAATTAATTTAATGTTCAGAGTTTCCCAGTCTGAAATAATACCTTCTGAAATCCGAAAATTTCCGAAAACCGAAACACAGCTGGTCCCAAGGTTTTCGGATAAGGGATAGTCAACCTGTATCTTATATGTTTCAGTAAGATCCCCTCTCATTCTTCTAAACTCCAATGTGTGGACACTGAGTGAGGGCAGACATGGGCTCGGCTATGGAATCCTCCACAGAGGAATTGCCTGCTGACGCTCATCGCCTGGACTCGCAGATGAAGATTGGTCAGTTGGGCGAGGTGCGGGAGAACATTACCCAGGAAGATCCCGCACCAATCGGGAGACCAGTGGAGAAAACGGGACAGGGAAAGGGGGAACAAGAAAAGTGAATGATATGCTCTCGGCCTTTTTTGGCTTAAATACACACCGAGGGACTATTTAACCAGCAGTTTTTTTTCAGGGTTTGTTCGCATGTTTGTGGTTAATTCCCCTCTCCTCCCTTGTGCCATTGCAATGGAAAATATCTAAGAATATCTATTGGGAAACCATTCAAATAGCCTAAAAGAAGAAAGAAAGAATTTGTATTTCTACAGCGGCTTTCATGACCTCAGAACATCCCAAAGCATTTTACAGCCAATGAAATTGACGTAAGAAAACTGCTTGGCACTTGGTCTAAGCGTTAAACAAGGCTTTAATCAACTGTTTTTCAACATGGAGATCTAATTGTGTCCTTCACTAGTTCCTGTTAAAGAATGTCCTGCGCAAGCTGGGCCCATGCCCGAGTATTTATACTCTCCCTGGACAGTGCCACCAGCAGGCCGCCCAGTATCATTTCAGAAGTCACTCCACATGAATGACAAGATTCATGTCAGAAATACTTTTGAAGCATAGTCACTGTTGCAATGTAGGGAATTTGCGCACAGCAAGCTCCCACAAACAGAAATGAGATAAGTGACCAGATCATGTTTTATCGATGTTGGTGGAGGGGATATATATTTGATCGGGACACTGGGGAGAACTCCCCTGCTCTTCTTGAATTAGTACCATGGGCTCTTTTTGATCCACTTGTGTGGACCTCGGTTTAACGTCTCATCCGAATGGCGGCACCTACCAACAGTGCGGCGCTCCCTCAGTACGGCACTGGGCGTGTTAGTGCTCCAGTCTCTGGAGCGGAGCTTGAACCTTCTGCCTCAGGGGCGAGAGCGCGACCCACTGAGCCATGGCTGACAGTTCAATGTACATAATGGCAACGCTGATGAACTAATGCCTCCATCACCGAATCCCCCACCATCAATATCCTGGGGGCCACCAGTGACCAGAAACTTCATTGGACCAGCCACATAAATACTGTGGCAACAAGGGCAGGTCAGAGGCTATGTGTTCTGTGGCGAGTGTCTCACCTCCTGACTCCCCAAAGCCTTTCCACCATCTACAAGGCACAAGTCAGGGGTGTGATGGAATACTCTCCACTTGCCTGGATGAGTGCAGCTCCAACAACACTCAAGAAGTTCGACACCATCCAGGACAAAGCAGCCCGCTTGATTGGCACCCCATCCACCACCTTAAACATTCACTCCCTCCACCACCAGTGTACCATGGCTGCAGTGTGGACCATCTACAAGATGCACTGCAGCAACTTGCCAAGGCTTCTTCGGCAGCACCACCCAAACCTGCGACCTCTTCCACCTAGAAGGACAAGGGCAGCAGGCGCATGGGAACACCGCCACCTCCAAGTTCCCCTCCAAGTCACACACCATCCTGACTTAGAAGTATATCGCCGATCCTTCATCGTCGCTGGGTCAAAATCCTGGAACTCCCTCCCTAACAGCACTGTGGGAGCACCTTCACCACACGGACTGCAGCGGTTCAAGAAGGCGGCTCACCACCACCTTCTCAAGGATGGGCAATAATTGCCGGTCTTGCCAGCGACGCCCACATCCCATAAGCGAATTTTTAAAAAATCATCAGAAGGATACAGAAGTGTTCATACACTCCGCTCAACGGTGCGACTGTCTAGTTAAAAGCCAGACAGGTGGCGATCCAGTGAGCAGAACATGAAGTAACACAAGAGCAGATCTCTAAAGAAAGGTCTGGGCTCACGGTGCAGTTTGTGCTGAAGATATTTTTGCAGCAGAGGGCAACTTCAGGGTCATGTGATTTGTGTGCTCTTTGACCCTGGGTTCCAGCTGTGTTATTGTCAGCAACTCGTTGCGGGGGCGGGGGGGAAGCAACAGAGGTCAAATGCCTCGGGAAAACAAAATTAAACACGTTCACAACAGAGAAAGTATCTCAGCAAATAACTCGCTGAGTGGCAGCCTATCCTTGTTCATACATACAGCGAGTGCCCCCATCACAGTCTCCAACCGCTTCTTAAATTGATTCCAGGCTTTTCATCTACACTACCCAACCTGTGTTTTGAGGTTTATTTTTTTACAGGTGCTGAACTTTATCAAGAAGGGTCTGGAGAGGCAGGTGAAGGGTCTCATCAATGGGTGGGAGAATGAAAGGAGTGGGGGTTACATAGAAGGCTGGCCTCGAGAGGAGAGGGGAGTTCGGGAGGGGAGATAGGGCTGGAAGCAGTTCAGAGAAGGTTTACTAGACTTATACCTGGAATGGGCGGGTTGTCTTCTGAGGAAAGGTTGGACAGGCTAGGCTTGTATCTGTTGTGTCCGTCAGTAGTAAGACACAGACTGCTGGAGAACGGTACAACAGGTGTTTACTCAACGTGGCTCGCTCTGGAACTGAACTGTACAGATTACTACTCAGTGCTATATACAGGTGTGGTCACTGCCGGTACTACAGTATACATGAGCTGTAAAAAGTAGTTCCCCCCATTAAAGGTATATACATTACAATTCCTCCCCTTTTAGATTAACAGTACCATAACACTCATTTAACAATTAAATATCAAACTAATTACAATTAACACTTTTAACATACAACGTTAGCTGAAAATAGTCCATTTATATATTCAGTCTTTGGGGAGGCTTTCTGATCCTTTCTGGACAGCGCCTTTCCCGAGTGTCTCGCTCTTGGTGCGGAGGCGATTCTGGCACCCTGTCGTCGGTTGGGTCATCAGCTTCCAATGCTACTGTTTCTGGGGTAGATGCGACCTGTACGTCGGGTTCCTCACCAGGTACGTATGGGCGAGGCATGGGGTTGACTTGTTCCTGTGACTCTAGGATCTGGTCAGCATGGCGTCTCACGATGTTCTCCCCAACATCCACTGTGTACATTAGTGGGCCCTGCCGTGTGCATATCGTTCCTGGCTGCTATTTTTCTGTTCGGTAGTCGCGGGCCAAGACTGGTTGCCCTACATTGAAGCTCCTTGTTGGCTTCTCATGGATGTGCTGGAATTGCTTACTCTCAACATCTCTTCGTACGTTTGGTCTGAGCAAATCCAGGCGAGATCTTAACCTTCGGTTAAAGAACATCATGGCCGGGGCCTGGTTGGTGACTGCATGTGTCGCATTCCGGTAGGCGAACAGGAAATTGTCCACCTTATGCTGCAGCGGAATGTTGTCATTGTACATAGCCTTTATTGCCTTCTTAAAGGTTTGTACGAACCTCTCAGCCAATCCATTTGTGGCTGGATGATACGGGGCGGATGTGTAATGCCTTACCCCATTCTTCTTCATAAACCTCCGGAACTCTTCGGACACAAACTGTGGTCCGTTATCGGAGCAAATCTGTTCTGGCAAGCCGTTCCTGGCAAAAATGGTCCGTAGGACTGCAATAGTTTTCTCCGTGGTGGTGGAGGACATTTTGATGACCTCAGGCCATTTCGAGTGCGCATCCATGGCTATTAAAAACATTGAGTCCATGAATGGACCAGCAAAATCAATATGCACCCGTTGCCATGGAGATGAGGGCCACTCCCATGGGTGTAGAGGGGCATGTGGTGGTGCATTTTGGACTTTCTGGCATCCTGAGCAGCTCTTGGTCAGGTCCTCGATTTGTTTATCGATTCCCGGCCACCACACATAAGCCCTGGCAAGGCTTTTCATTTTTACCCCTCCCAGATGACCCTCATGAAGTTCATTGAGCACTCTATCCCTTAACTTGGGTGGAATTACCACTCAGGATCCACACATCAAGGTCCCCCGGCACACTGACAGCTGTTCTCTTCTTGTCGAGAATGCTGGCAACAGTGAGTCACCATGTGTTGGCCATCCCTTCACCGTCAAATCATATACCCGAGACAGTGTCGGGACATTTCGGGTCTCCTTTTCTATACGAGCGTTAGTTACCGGTAGGTATTCAACTATAGTCGAATGAAATATTTTGACAGGATCCACTGCTGGAGCCTCCTCCGCAGTAGGCAGTGGCAGGCGTGATAGCCCATCAGCATTTCCATGCTGTTTCGTGCCCTTATATTCAATCTCATAGTGGTGCGCCCCTAGAAAGAGTGACCATCTTTGTAGTCGTTGCGCAGTCATCACCGGAACGCCCTTCTTCGGATTAAAATTGGAGACAAGAGGCTGGTGGTCAGTCAGCAAGGTGAATTTCTGCCCGTGCAGATAGGGATTGAACTTTTTCACTCCCCACACTAGGCTGAGGGCCTCCCTGTCAATCTGGGCGTAGTTACGCTCAGCTGAGGTTAGTGATCGTGACGCAAAGGCTATTGGCCTCTCTGAGCCGTCCGAGAATTTGTGCGACAGCACCGCTCCAATGCCGTAGGGTGATGCATCACACGCCAACCGAATTGGTAGTGCTGGGTTGAAATGGGCCAATACCTCTTTCAATGTGATTAGTGTTTTGCTCTTCTGGAAAGCTCGTTTACATTCGTCACTCCACTTCCATGGCACTCCAGTTTGCAGTAGGGTGTTCAGTGGGTGTAGTATTGTAGACAAATTTGGCAAGAACTTATGGTAGTAGTTTACCAGCCCGAGGAACGACCTCAGTTGTGACACGTTTTCCGGTGCTGGAGCCTTGACTACTGCCTCAATCTTTTCTGGGGACTTATGTAACCCCTCTTTATCGATAACGTGGCCACAATACGAGATCTGTTTTTTAAAAAACTCGCATTTGGGGCGGTTAGCTCGGAGCCCATATTCCTTCAATCTAGTGAGCACCTGCTCCAGGTTGGTGAGGTGATCACTGTCATTTTCGCCCATGACCAGGATGTCATCCAAATAACACTGGGTCCCTGGGATCCCTTGCAGGACTTGTTCCATTGCACTTTGCCAAATAGCCGGAGCTGATGCTACCCCGAATACCAGCCGGTTGTATTGGTAGAGACCTTTATGGGTGTTGATTGTGAGGTATTTTTTTGATGCTTCTGCTACCTCCATTTGCAGATACGCCTGGGCCAGATCAATCTTAGTGAAGCGTTTCCCTCCAGATAGCGAGGCGAAAATATCTTCAATCCGCGGAAGTGGATATTGCACGGTGTGAAGGACTGGGTTCACTGTTACCTTAAAGTCCCCACAGATGCAAACCTTCCTTGGTTCCCCAGGCGTGCTGCTCAATGACTTTTTCATCACAGGGACGATGGGTGTAGCCCACTCGCTCCAGTCTACCTTGGACAGTACTCCTGAACGTTCCAAACTCTCCAGCTCTGCTTCGACGGCTGGGCGGATCGCATAAGGTACCGGTCTGGCATTAAAACATTTTGGGCTTGCGTTTTCTTCGATTTTAATTGTTGCTGTCATGCCTTTTAGTGTTCCGAGTCCTTGCTGGAACACTTCTTGCACGTCGGTTAGGATCTTTGACAGTCGCCCAGGTGTGACGTCGTCATCCTTTTTGGCAGGCACAGTCAGTGCTTGTATGGAATGCCAATCCAGCTGTATTTTCCGGATCCATTCACGTCCTAGTAATGGTGGTCCTCCATCTTGCGATACATACAGGTCTAGTTTTGGTGTTTCCTTACCGTTATATATAACGGTCACCTTTATTTTTCCTTTGGGGTAGACTTTTTGCCCCGTGTACGTCCTCAAAATAATTTTTGTGTCTCTCAAGGGTATGTGTGAGAATAGCCGCTCGTAGTCCCATCAGTTTATGACTGTTAGGGCTGATCCTGTGTCCAATTCCATTTTTACCTGGACTCCTGCTATCTTGAGAGTGACCCAAATGGTTCGGTGATCCTCCGTTTTGATCACATTATGTAGTTTCAGACAACTCAGCTCCCTGCTTTCGGAGTCGGTATCACTCTTTTGTTCGTCTGAACTATTCTCCGTCACCTTATGTACCTTCTTGTACTTGTCTTTTGGAGATTTCTTATTGCTGGTTTTCTTTCCCGACCTGCAGACTCGTGCTATGTGTCCTACTTTTCCACACTGTCTGCACACTTTGTCTTTGAACCAGCAATCATTGTGGTCGTGTTTTGTTCTGCCGCAGCGATAGCACTTCTCTGTTCTGTATGATATTTCGTTTGTGCCATATTCTTGCGGTCTCTGTTGTATCTCTGCAGCGCCCCGTGCTGCTGCTTCATATGATACTGCAATGCTGAAAGCCTTGTCCAGCGTAAGGTCCTTTTCAGATAAAAGCCGCTTCTGGGTTCCTTCACTTTGAAGCCCACACACAAACTTGTCCCTTAAGGTATCTGCCAGTCCCGCTCCAAACTGGCAGTGTTTCGATAGTTTGCGCAGTTCTGTTAAATATTCAGCATTGCTTTCATCCTTATGCTGGTTCCATTTGTGAAACTTGAATCTTTCTGCTATCAGCAGCGGTGTGGGGTTTAAATGTTCCTGTAGTATCGTCACTATGTCTCCAAAACTCTTTTCCACTGGCTTCGCTGGGGTTACTAGATTTCGTAATAAGCCATACGTCTTTGCACCCATTAAATTTAACAATACCGGCGCTTTCTTGTCATCTGACACCTCATTTGCCTTGCAGTATACCTCTATTCGTTCGACATATGTAGTCCAATCTTCGACTTCATTGTCAAATGCGGTGATACTGCCACTCTTCGGCATTTTGGGTGTGGTTTAAAATGGCTTAAAATGGCGTCTCCCGCGCTTTCCTTCCTCCCCCGCTGCTGCCAACGCCGCTCTCGGCGGTCCTTGTGGCAATGGCGGCGCCCTGTAGGTTTCGCGTGCTTCTCCTGCGCTGCTGCCAATGCCACTCTCAGCGGTCCTCGTGGCAATGGCGGCGCCTCGCGGGTTTCTGCGCGTCTCTCTCCCTCTCTCCTCAACGCTGCTCGGCCCCTGAACACCGGCTGTGCCCTGTGCGCTCTGCCCTCTCTCTCTCTCTCCCATCGACGCTGCTCGGCCCTTTGCTGTGCCGCTCGGTTGGGCTCTAGCCCGCCGCTGTCCGGGAAGGGTCTGCGCACTACCTGTTGCCAGCCCGTTTCGCTGGACCACCGCGACTGGAAAGCCAAGCCTGGCTCTCAACAGCCTCCCCCGCAATTCTCGAGTCTCTGCTGGATGACTGGGCGGTTGCCCGTGGTCGACGTCCGTGTCTCTGGCCTTGACCTCCAATCTACTGGTCTCCAGGAACGAATCCCTGGGAGGTGATGCAGAGTTGCAGGTAGGATCGAATTTGCCTCATCGCCAATGTTGTGTCCGTGTATAATAAGACACAGACTGCAGGAGAACGGTACAACAGGTGTTTACTCAACGTGACTCACTCTGGAACTGAACTGTACAGATTACTACTCAGTGCTATATACAGGTGTGGTCACTGCCGGTACTACAGTATACATTTGCTGTAAAAAGTAGTTCCCCCCATTAAAGGTACATACATTACAGTATCCGCTGGAGTTTAGAAGAGTAAGAGGTGACTTGATTGAAACATATAAGACCCTGAGGGGTCTGGACAGGGTGGATGTGGAGAGGATGTTTCCTCTTGTGGGAGAATCTAGAACTAGGGGTCACTGTTTAAAAATAAGGGGTCGCCCATTTAAGACAGAGATGAGGAGAATTATTTTCTCACAGAGGGCCGTGAGTCTTTGGAACTCTCTTCCTCAGAGGGCGGTGGAAGCAAAGTCTTTGAATATTTTTAAGGCAGAGGTAGATAGATTCTTGATAAGCAAGGGGTGAAAGGTTACCGGGGGTAGGCGGAAATGTGGAGTAATCGGATCAGCCATGATCTTATTGAATGGTGGAGCAGGCTCGAGGGGCCGAGTGGCCGACTCCTGCTCCTAGTTCGTATGTTCGTATGGAGAGCATTGGGAAGAGAAAGCAGGGCGAGGCCATGGATGAAGATACGGATTTTGAATTGAATGCATGAGGCGATGGGGAGCTTAATCTGGGACAAGATACGTGTGGCAGAGTTTTGAACAAGTTGGAGTTCATGGAAAGTGGAGAATAGGAAGTGGGGAGATCGATTCTGGAGCTGACAATGGCTCTACCCGTGTCTCAGTGGCTGAGGGGGTTGAGGTTGGGGCAGAGGTGGGCAATGATTCAGAAGCGGAGGTAAGCCATCCTTATAATGGATGGAATGTGAGGGGGCGGGGGGGGGGGGTTAAAGGTCAGCTCAGGATGCCAGGGTTGCGAATGGCCGAGTTCAACCTGAGAGCGCGGTTGGGAAGGGGCTGGAGGAGTCAGTGGCAAAGTATGGGGTGGAAAGCAAACACAGTGGCTTTGGAAATCCCGGAGGTGAGCTAGAGAGAAGGGCCGGACGAGCAATCTGAGAGCAAGGGGGGAGTGGAGAGAATGATGGCGAGAATGATGGAGAGAATGATGGAGAGAATGATGGAGAGAATGATGGAGATATAGAGACGGGAATAATCAGTCACAAGTGAGTTGCCAGCTGTTGCTGGGTGCGCACTGTGCACTTATCAGAGTTGGAGCGAAGGAACAGGAGATCCATCCAGCGCCAGATGGGAGCGAGTTGTCAGCATTGACTATATATACAATGCGTTCCTCCCTCAGCCACAGTCTGTGCAGTGCCATAGAGCACAGCTTGCCTGGGCTTTCATGAGCGAGTGACCATCGTGGAACCCATACCCCAGCACCTTCACCGGGGTGGTGGCAGCGGGGTGGAGAGAGAGAGAGAGAGAGAGAGAGAGAGAGGGGAATTGGAAAGGTGGGAGCAAAATATCTAAAGTGCATTTCCCCAATCGCCTAATGTCTCTGTTAGGGGACGTCGAAAATGTACTTACCTTAGACATGGACAGTGGGCAGTGGTGAGCTGGTCAGCCGTGGCTCAGTGGGTAGCACTCTCGTCTCTGAGCTCAGAAGGTCGTGGGTTCTTTCCCGCCCCAGTCAAAGGAACGGGTGGTGAGAAATTGAGAAGCCGGCTCCTGCTACAGGTTTGCCCGTGGGTGTCCCAATAATCCCGGCCTAGGGCTGGTCCCGGTTCCTGCCTCGAGTTTCCTTTAACCCGCTAGACGCTGCCGATAGTGCCGCCCACGCTGGCCGAAAAGCCACGGTTTAACGGTGGGGTGAGGAACTCCGTGCATTGGCGTGAGCATGCGGACCCTCCAGGGTGGCAAAATTGAGGTCTCGGCTAGCCAGCGTGAGTGGTCCGAGACCTGAACTGGAGCTATAGGTCGGGAGCTGGCAACTGCGGCCTTCAGCCGCCTGGGCCCTAAGCTCTGGAATTCCCTCCCTAAACCTCTCCACCTCTCTCTCCTCCTTTAAGACGCTCATTTAAAAACCTCCCTCTTTGACCAAGCTTTGAAAACCAGACCTATATTTTTCTCTTAAATTTGAGTTCACGATTTATTGATGTGTTTTCTCCCAGTTAATTTCAAACGACCTGTTTCCAGAACTGAACAAATTTCCTTTTTTCTTCCATCCCCCCTCCCTGTCACTCCAATACTCTTCCCTCCTCTGCTGGACCCCTAGGCTCTGGAATTCCCTCCCTAAACCTCTCCGCCTCTCTCTCCACCTTTAAGACGCTCCTTAAACGCGACCTCTTTGACACAAGCTTTTGGTCACCTGTCCTAATATCTCCTTATGTGACTCGGTGTCAAATTTAGTCTGATAATCGCTCCTGTGAAACACCTTGGGACGTTTTACTACGTTAAAGGCGCTATATAAATACACGTTGTTGTTGTAACTACGCACTTTCAGGTGCTGTGGTGACGGTGACCTCGCTCAGAGTGCCTGCACTCCTGTAACCGTGCTGGTTCTTGAGCAGCTGGCCCATGATCTGAAACTTAAGGCCCTTCATTGTATGCCCATGGAAGATGATGAGACAAAAAGTGCTTGAACCCCTCCCCGCCACCCCGCAAAAAAAAAAGACACGTTATTCCCTTCAGAATGTGTCTCAAAATGATATTGCAACTTAAAAAAAAAAAGGTCCCCTCTGTGCCTCGGCCATGGTGACAGTAGAACGCTGGTTTCAAGGACCTTTTCTCCATGGACACCACGAGGCCCTCCTTCCTTGCAGCTGAATATTAACCTGCTGGATCCCGAGTGAAAGGAATTCCAAACCAGCCGGTCTCTGGGAGGCCTGGGCTAGAGCTGACGTCACACCGAAGGCTGCTTCTGATGGAACCGAGAGGCCGTCAGGTTCGAACGTAGCAAAGGCCTTTTTTTACAAATCAAGAAAGGAAGAACTCGCATTTCTCCAGCGCCTTTCAGCACCTCAGGAAGTCCCCGACGCGCTTTACAGGCCAATCAAGTACTTTTGAAGTGTAGTCACTGTTGTAATGTAGGAAACGCAGCAGCCAATTTGCGCACAGCAAGCTCCCACAAACAGCAAAGAGATAATCTGTTAGTGACATTGGTTGAGGGGTAAATATTGGCCAGGACGCCGGGGAGAACTCCCCCTACTCTTCTTCCAATAGTGCCATGGGATCTTTTATGTTCACCTGAGAGAGGGAGATAGGGGACTCAGTTTTGACACCTTATCCGAAAGACAGCATCTCTGACAGTGCAGCGCTCCCTCAGTACTGCCCCTCCGACAGTGCAGCGCTCCCTCAGTACTGCCCCTCCGACAGTGCGGCGGTCCCTCAGTACTGCCCCTCCGACAGTGCAGCGCTCCCTCAGTACTGCCCCTCCGACAGTGCAGCGCTCCCTCAGTACTGCCCCTCCGACAGTGCGGTGCTCCCTCAGTACTGCCCCTCCGACAGTGCGGCGGTCCCTCAGTACTGCCCCTCCGACAGTGCGGTGCTCCCTCAGTACTGCCCCTCCGACAGTGCGGCGGTCCCTCAGTACTGCCCCTCCGACAGTGCGGTGCTCCCTCAGTACTGCCCCTCCGACAGTGCGGTGCTCCCTCAGTACTGCCCCGCCAACAGCGCAACGCTCCCTCAGTACTGCCCCTCCGACAGTTCGGCGGTCCCTCAGTACTGCCCCTCCAACAGCGCAATGCTCCCTCAGTACTGCCCCTCCGACAGTTCGGCGGTCCCTCAGTACTGCCCCTCCGACAGTGCGGTGCTCCCTCAGTACTGCCCCGCCGACAGTGCAGTGCTCCCTCAGTACTGTCCTTCCAACAGTGCAGCACTCCCTCAGTACTGCCCCTCCAACAGTGCAGCGCTCCCTCAGTAATGCCCCTCTGACAGTGCGGCACTCCCTCAGAACTGCCCCTCCGACAGTGCAACGCTCCCTCTGTACTGCCCCTCCGACAGTGCAATGCTCCCTCAGTACTGCCCCTCCGACAGTACAGCGTTCCCTCAGTACTGCCCCTCCAACAGTGCAACGCTCCCTCAGTACTGCCCCTCCAACACTGCGGCGCTCCCTCAGTTATCTTCTTCTTCTTCTTAGGCAGTCCCTCGGAACCGAGGATGACTTGTTTCCACATTAAAAATGAGTTCTCAGGTGACTGATGAGTCCAATGCGGGACCTACATTCTCTGTCACAGGTGGGGCAGACGGTGGTTGAAGGGGCGGGTGGGTGGGGTGTTTGGGTTGACGTGCGCTCCTTGCGCTGCCTGCGCTTGGCTTCTGCTTGCTCCCGGCGAAGAGACTCGAGGTGTTCGGCGCCTTCCCGGATGCTTCTCCTCCACTTTGTGCGGTCTTGGGCCAGGGATTCCCAGGTGTCGGTGGGGATGTTACACTTTTTCAAGGAGGCTTTGAGGGTGTCCTTGACGCGTTTCCACTGCCCCTCTAACAGTGCAGTGCTCCCTCAGTACTGCCCCTCCGACAGTGCGGCTTTGCTTCTTGAGGTCCCCGTATATCTTCAAATGGTGTTGGAAAAGCTCCGAGAAATCTGGTGTGCTGCAACTGGTGCCCCTGTGCCGTGCTATAAAGGTTTGTTATTGGGAGAGAGTAGCTCTACCTCACAGTTAACCCGTACCGTTTCTGACTTGCAATGCTCACTACTAACAGTGCGTGCCAAAAGTGGAAAAAATGTTCCGACCCCTCAATGTTGTCATCTCTCACCGGGAATTGACCCAAAAACAAAAGCAATCCATATTCCGAACCGACAGTCGCTTGAAATGTTGTTCAGTGTTCTAATGATGCAATGTCACACGGCCCTGATTAATTCCTTCATCAGTCAGCCATTTGTAATGGAGATCTGCATATTGCATGTTAACAACTTGAACCGCTACTTGCCACTAAATCGCGGATGTAAATTAAGGCCTCCGGGGACAGTTGGCGTCGACGACCAGAGATGGCTATCTCGCCGAGGGGACGGGATTTGCAATCTGTCTGCGTTCCTCCCAGCCCCATTAATCGCGCTGCGAGTAACTATGTTCAGTGTGAAAGCGAAGAAGGCTTGGTAATTATTTCTGTAACACCGGCCTGCTCGTGAATTCCGCTCGCCCTAAGTGGCCTCGGCAAGGCCCCACGCAGTGGTTCCATTGGGTTCGCTAATACCAGGGGAAAGAGGAACTTGGAAGATGATCTGCTGGAGTGTTGAAGATTAGACGAGGAGAAATGACGAGCGTTGATCCAGGTTTCAGATGAGGGGAGGAGACTCAAGTTTAAAAAATAATAATTAGGAAGTTAGACATAAGAAGACATCTTTTCTCTAGAAAAGAGAAGGCGGAGAGGTGACCTAAAGAAAGAAAGACTTCCATTTCTCCAGCGCCTTTCACGACCTCAGGGCATCGCAAAGTGCTTTACAGCCAATGAAGTACTTTTGGAGTGTAGTCACTGTGGGAAACGCGGCAACCAATTTGCGCACAGCAAGCTCCCACAGATAGCAATGTGATAATGATCAGATCATCTGTTTTTTAGTGATGTTGGTTAAGGGGTCATGGCCTAGAAATTCAGTTTGGGCCCGCCAGCTCGCTTGCGCCCAGAAGTTACCGCTGCGCGCGGAGCCACTTGCGCCCGGCGGAAATTCAGTTTCAGCGCCCCAAGTCGAAGCCGGCCGCTATTCAAGGGTGTGGCCGCCCCCGCTTGGGGCGCTGAAACTGAATTTCGGCGCGCTAGGTGCCGCAGCGCCACCCGCTGCGGAGCGGCAGGCTGCGGTACTGCAGGCCTTCCTCCCTCTCTTAAGGGGGAGGTGCCTGCAACAGCGAGATCGCCGCTCGCTAGTGCCGGCAAATGAGCCCGGCACCACGGAGAAGTGCCGGGCTCCCGGAAAACAGCTGGCAATGCCGTGGGGGGGTGGTGGAGGAGGCCGGGGAAGGAGATGCGGGCAGGCGGCCGCCGAAAAAGCGGCCAGCCGCACCTCCGCCTTAACTCGCCCCACTAAGGCTGCAGGACGGCCCCGTTTTCAGATCGCTGTTTGCGGCCGCTGCGGAAGAGGCGGCCGCAACTAAATATGGCGGTCGGGCCGGTAGCGGGGTGGTAGCGGGGCACTGCGCACACCGATAACGTCATCGGTGGTGGCGCAGCGCTACTGGCTAACGCCGCCATTACCGCAGCGCTGAATATCGGTGCAATCTCAGCAAGTGGCACAAAAGCCCTCTTTGGGCGAAAACAGGGCGCAAAGCCTACTGAATTTCTAGCCCCAATATTGGTCAGGACCCCGGGGAGAACTCCCCCTGCTCGCTCGCTCTTCTCTGGGAAAGTCCTCAGTTTGTGTTTGCTGATTTTGTCTTGCTCTCTCTCTCTCTCTCTCTCACAGAATGGTAGAGTACTCGTTGAACCTACAGAACGTCAGCCTCTCTGCGATCCGGACTGTTCGTGTCCTGCGACCGCTGAAAGCCATCAACCGGGTTCCCAGTAAGTGTCTGATTTCCACCTCCGAAACATTGCCCATCTCCGTCTCCACCCCTGCCTCAGCTCACCTGCTGCTGAAACCCTCATCCAGGCCTTTGTTACCTCCAGACTTGACTATTCCAACGCACTCCTGGCCGGCCTCCCACGTTCCACCCTCCGTAAACTTCAGCTCATCCGAAACTCTGGTGCCCCGTGTCCTAACTCGCGCCAAGTTCCGCCCGCCCATCACCCCGGTACAGCAGCGCCTTGATTTTAAAATTTCTCATCCTTGTGTTCAAATCCCTCCATGGCCTCGCCCCCTCCCTATCTCTGTAACCTCCCCCCAGCCCCACAACCCTCCGAGATCTCTCTGCGTTCCTCCAATTCTGCCCTCTTGCGCATCCCCCGATTTTAATCGCTCCACCATTGGCGGCTGTGCCTTCAGCTGCCTGGGCCCTAAGCTCTGGAATTCCCTCCCTAAACCTCGCCACCTCTCTCTTCTCCTTGAAGAAGATCCTTAAAACCGACCTCTTTGACCAAGCTTTTGATCACCTGTCCCAATATCTCCTCATGTGGCTCGGTGTCAGAGTTTGTCTGATAATCGCTCCTGTGAAGCGCCGCGGGACGGTTTCCCTGCAGTTCACTACGTTAAAGGCACTGTATAAGTACAAGTTGTTGTTGAACTGGTTATTGTGTTCTAGACATAGAGAGAGTGCATTGTAACATCACACATCTTGCAGAAGGGTACCTGATGCAGAGGTCACGGCAGTGCCCAAGGGCTCATAAATTCAGGTTGAATTGAGCGCGAAAAAAACGAAGTTGATCTGAGTTATTTCAGATCATACGAATGATATTGGCCGCACCGAGCTTGGGTGGACAGCAGAAGCAATTGACCCAACAACTCCGGGCAGGCTGCCGCTTTGATTGGCTCGCTCCGGTTGGCCGGGCAGCATTGGGTGACCGTTGGGCTGTTCCCAAACCGAGCCTCTGGGTAGAGTTTGTGAAAGGTGGAGGATTGTGAAGGGGAGGGAAGTCTAGGGAGATGGTCTTTGAAATACACAGTCAACAGCATCTTGCAAATAATAAATGATTGGAAAGGATCTGTTGAAACTTAGGAAATGCCGTCCGCTTCGGGGGCAATTCCAGGAGATCTGTCTTATCGGGGGTCATCAGTGAGTTGACAGCCCCTTTTGCAGCTCTCCCCATTTTTATTTCCGTTGACCTTTGCAACAATTACATCCTTGACATGGTCCGCAACGCAAATGTAATGGGCTGCTGGTGCAATCTCTTTATTATCTGAGTGTCCCCTGCCGCCATTTGCTATGGTTGTAGGGAATTAATCGGACCAGCCCAAATCACAGGGGAGGGAAATGGGAGTTGTGAGGGTTCCCTGCTCACTGTCCCAGTTCATTTGTTCGTTCAGGGGAGCACTATACCGTGTAACGTGCAATGTGTTATTCTGTTGCCAAGGTGAGGCCATGTCTCTTTAATTCCATGTTTGTGTGCGGTCAGTCAGAGCTCAATTGCCTCCTGATGCAGGAGTTTTGTTGACGGAACAAATTCCTGTGAATGTGAAGCTGTGGGTCAGAATGAAAGGCTTGACTATCTTTGATTCCCTTCAAGTGTGATTGGTAAAGCTAGTCAGAGAGTACAGACATTTTGACTCCAAGTTATTTTCTGTTGCTGGGAGAGTTGCTCTCAATATTGTAAATGATTCATTTATTTTAGTGCTTTAGTTGAAATGCAATTTGCATATAGACAAGACGAGACCTGTGTGAGGAGGGCTATTTTTATCCTTGTACTGATAGACATATCATTTAATATTTGGAGCTGGGGTAAACAGTCTGTTAATTTTCTTTTGAAGTGATGATTAAAAGAAGGTTTACAAAACAAACATATTTAGGCACTTAAACCCAATCAAAAGACATCCTTCATGGAAAAACATGTCTACCCTGAATTGGCTTTGCACAGGAGCGCTGAATCACGCCCCCCACCGCAACACCGATTTCAACATGGAGGCTGTTGTTCAGTTAAAATTAAGCCGAATTTCATCACTGTACAGGTCTCCGATCAACAAATCATCTCGCTTACTTGACAAGTGTGAGTGAGCTGCCCACTCGCAGGACACTGTGGCACCCTGGGCTATGAGTGGAAACGACAAGTCACTTCATTGAAATTCTATCCATAAATTGAGTACATTGGGAGGGAGGGGCACTGGGAGTGAGGGGCACTGGGAGCGAGGGCACTGGGAGCGAGGGCACTGGGAGCGAGGGCGGTGGGAGTGAGGGGCACTGGGAGTGAGCGGCACTGGGAGTGAGCGGCACTGGGAGTGGGGGCACTGGGAGCGAGGGCACTGGGAGCGAGGGCACTGGGAGTGAGGGGCACTGGGAGCGAGATCACTGGGAGTGAGGGCACTGGGAGCGAGGGCACTGGGAGCGAGGGCGGTGGGAGCGAGGGCACTGGGAGCGAGGGCACTGGGAGTGAGGGGCACTGGGAGCGAGGGCACTGGGAGCGAGGGCACTGGGAGTGAGGGGCACTGGGAGTGATGGCGGCGGGAGTGAGGGGCACTGGGAGTGAGGGGCACTGGGAGTGAGGGGCACTCAGAGCGAGGGCGGTGGGAGTGAGGGCGGTGGGAGTGAGGGCAGCGGGAGCGAGGGCACTGGGAGTGAAGGCGGTGGGAGTGAGGGCGGCGGGAGCGAGGGCACTGGGAGCGAGGGCACTGGGAGCGAGGGCACTGGGAGTGAGGGCACTGGGAGTGAGGGGCACTGGGAGCAGGGGCACTGGGAGTGAGGGGCACTGGGAGTGATGGCGGTGGGAGTGAGGGCACTGGGAGTGAGGGGCACTGGGAGCGAGCGGCACTGGGAGTGATGGCGGTGGGAGTGAGGGCGGCGGGAGCGAGGGCACTGGGAGCGAGGGCACTGGGAGTGAGGGGCACTGGGAGCGAGCGGCACTGGGAGTGATGGCAGTGGGAGCGAGGGCACTGGGAGCGAGGGCACTGGGAGTGAGGGCACTGGGAGTGAGGGCACTCAGAGCGAGGGCGGTGGGAGTGAGGGCACTGGGAGCGAGGGCGGTGGGAGCGAGGGCACTGGGAGCGAGGGCACTGAGAGTGAGGGCACTGGGAGTGAGGGCACTGGGAGTGAGGGGCACTGGGAGCGAGGGCACTGGGAGTGAGGGGCACTGGGAGCGAGGGGCACTGGGAGTGAGGGGCACTGGGAGTGAGGGGCACTGGGAGTGATGGCGGTGGGAGTGAGGGCACTGGGAGGGGCACTGGGAGCGAGCGGCACTGGGAGTGATGGCGGTGGGAGTGAGGGCGGTGGGAGCGAGAGCACTGGGAGCGAGGGCACTGGGAGTGAGGGCACTGGGAGTGAGGGGCACTGGGAGCGAGGGCACTGGGAGTGAGGGGCACTGGGAGCGAGGGGCACTGGGAGTGATGGCGGTGGGAGTGAGGGCGGCGGGAGCGAGGGCACTGGGAGCGAGGGCACTGGGAGTGAGGGCACTGGGAGCGAGGGCACTGGGAGTGAGGGCACTGGGAGCGAGGGCACTGGGAGCGAGGGCACTGGGAGCGAGGGCACTGGGAGTGAGGGGCACTGGGAGTGAGGGGCACTGGGAGTGAGGGCACTGGGAGCGAGGGCACTGGGAGCGAGGGCACTGGGAGTGAGGGGCACTGGGAGTAGAGGGCACTGGGAGCGAGGGCACTGGGAGCGAGGGCACTGGGAGTGAGGGGCACTGGAAGCGAGGGCAGTGGGAGCAAGGGCAGTGGGAGTGAGGGCACTGGGAGTGAGGGCACTGGGAGTGAGGGCACTGGGAGCGAGGGCACTGGGAGCGAGGGCCACTGGGAGTGAGGGCACTGGGAGCGAGGGCGGTGGGAGCGAGGGGCACTGGGAGTGAGGGCACTGGGAGCGAGGGCACTGGGAGTGAGGGGCACTGGGAGTGAGGGCACTGGGAGCGAGGGCAGTGGGAGCGAGGGCAGTGGGAGTGAGGGCGGTGGGAGCGAGGGCACTGGGAGCGAGGGCGGTGGGAGCGAGGGCGGTGGGAGCGAGGGGCACTGGGAGTGAGGGCACTGGGAGCGAGGGCACTGGGAGCGAGGGCACTGGGAGCGAGGGCGGTGGGAGCGAGGGGCACTTGGAGTGAGGGCACTGGGAGCGAGGGCACTGGGAGCGAGGGACACTGGGAGTGAGGGCACTGGGAGCGAGGGCGGTGGGAGCGAGGGCACTGGAAGCGAGGGCAGTGGGAGCGAGGGCGATGGGAGCGAGGGCGGTGGGAGCGAGGGCACTGGGAGTGAGGGCACTCGGAGCGAGGGCACTGGGAGTGAGGGACACTGGGAGTGAGGGCACTGGGAGCGAGGGCGGTGGGAGCGAGGGCACTGGGAGCGAGGGCACTGGGAGCGAGGGCTCTGGGAGTGAGGGGCACTGGGAGTGAGGGGCACTGGGAGTGAGGGCAGTGGGAGCGAGGGCACTGGAAGCGAGGGCAGTGGGAGCGAGGGCGGTGGGAGCGAGGGCGGTGGGAGCGAGGGCACTGGGAGTGAGGGCACTCGGAGCGAGGGCACTGGGAGCGAGGGCACTGGGAGCGAGGGCGGTGGGAGTGAGGGCGGTGGGAGCGAGGGCGGTGGGAGCGAGGGGCACTGGGAGTGAGGGCACTCGGAGCGAGGGCACTGGGAGCGAGGGCACTGGGAGCGAGGGCGGTGGGAGCGAGGGCACTGGGAGCGAGGGCACTGGGAGCGAGGGCGGTGGGAGCGAGGGGCACTGGGAGCGAGGGCACTGGGAGCGAGGGCACTGGGAGTGAGTACAAGGACTTTGCTGCTTTAAAGTTCTATGTAATAGAAGAGCATGGGTCCATTGGAACCCTATAAAGAAGGAAAAAGAAAGACTTGCATTTCTGTAGCGCCTTTCACAACCTCAGGACGTCCCAAAGCGCTTTACAGCCAATGAAGTACTTTTGAAGTGCAGTCACTGTTGTAATGTATAAACGCGGCAGCCAATTTGCGCACAGCAAGCTCCCACAAACAGCAGTGCGATAAATGACCCGATCATCTGTTTTTGTGATGTTCAAATAGTGGCCGTGGGCTCTTTGACATCTGCCTGAGAGAGCAGTTTAACATCTCATCCAAAAGACGGCACCTGTGACTCGCACCCCCTCTGCTGTACTGCAGTGAGAATATGAGCCTGGATTTTGTGCTCAAGTCTCATGGAGTGGGGACTTGAACCCACCAAGTTCTGTCTCCGCGGCCAGAGTGCTGCCCACCGAGCCCCGGCTGACGTTTAACTGACAATGGCATCAAAATGGAAAGTCGATTGGGATGTTCATAAGGTTGGATCAGTGCCGTATTTAGAGAATCTGAATGCTCCACGTACAATTATTAATCAGGATTAGAAGCTCGTCTGTGCTGCCTGAAGTGATAATATCGGACTTAATGACTGAAGCTATCTGAATCATTAGACAGTTCTGTTGAAGAATGATAAGGAGCTCATCTTGTCCGATTAATCAGCTCGAGTCTCCACTGATGTCCAGCAGATTAACAGACATGATACAAATGAGGGGTCTCTTATACTGAACAGATAGGGCTGAGAAATGGCTGCCAGTATCTTCACGCTTTATATATCTGTCCACCCTTTTAAGAGGGTCAATGCCTGCAATTAAACGACAAATGGGGGGAACCTCACTCAAGCATGTTAAGCATCTGTGCAAAGTGTCTATCAGCCCGTGTCCATCGTGGCTCAGTGGGTCGCACACCCACCCCCCCTTGAGTCAGAAGGTCGTGGGTTCAACTCCCACTCTAAAGACTTGAGCACAAACTGTTACCAGGCTGACACTCCCGGTGCCAGGACTGAAGGGAGTGCGCTGCACAGTCGGAGGTGCCGTCTTTCAGACGTACTAATTGGCTGCTGATTGTGCGGTCTTGCCGTGCACAAAATGGCGGCCCATTCGTGCAGAGGATAACAGTCGCCATACCTCAGCGTAGTTAATTGTGAAATGTTTAGGGACGTTTGCAAGGAGATGGGTATAAATTTCTATTACATTAAATTTTCATGTGCGTATAATCATTACCATTATCTGTCACACGCCAGACAGATTACAAGTGTTCAGTTCTTCCCTTTTAAATTGGCATCATGATCAAAATCTCCTTCAGACTGCTGTGACAGTCACTGCAAAAAAAATTGACTGATTTATTCCATAACGACTCCATCACGAAGCAGTTCATCTCAAAGGCCTCTTCCAGTGATGGCAGCGTGGTTCTGGAGTGGAGGAATCTTGTTCCTGACCCCCTCGGGGCTTGTGTTGATTGTGCGGCTGAGGGACAGTAGCAGTAATCTGGTGTAATGTCGAGTGAATCGTGTTGGAGTCACTGAGCAATGCGAGCATGGGGAAATTTGCCTCCTGGCCAGAATAAACACTGGGATGCCTGCGATTCCCAGTCTCTACCGTCTCAGCAATTTAGAAATCACAGGTTCGGCCCCAGCTGGAGTACTGAGCCCAATTCCAGGCCACCGCACTTTAGGAAGGATGCCCAGGCCTTGGACAGGGTGCACAGAGGAGATTTGCCAGCATGGCACCAGGGATGAGGGATGTTGGGGATGTTGCGAGACTGGAGAAGCTGGGGTTGTTCTCCTTAAAGCAGAGAAGGTTAAGGGGAGATTTAATAGAGGTGTTCAAAATCAGGAGGTGTTTTGATGGAATAGATAGAATCAGGGAATGGAATCATACAGCACAGAAGGCAGCCATTCGGCCCATCGTGTCTGCGCTGGCTCTTTGAAAGAACTGCCCAAATAGTCCCTCTAATTGGGACTAATTGGATAACTCTCTCAAAGAGCAGGCAGAGTCATTCGTCTCATTGCTGTTTGTAGGATAGAATCATAGCAATTTACGGCACAGAAGGAGCCCATCGTGTCTGTGCCGGGGATCTTGCTGTCCTGCCTCCTTTGCCGACGTAACAACGATCGCTGGAACTCACAACAGTTGACTGGTGCAAAGAAATGTCTCTGAGACACGTGGTGAGACACTGAATAAACACAAGTCCTTGATATTTCCAAAAAACCGACTTGTTGCCATGTCGGTGCAGCGCGCTGTTGTCCAGAGTTATAAACCGTCACCTACCTTCATACCTAGATGTGTCAGTTGAAATGAGCAAACATGCTGCTGAAACGTTGAACATAATGCCTTCAGGACTGTGTTAACCTACATTATGCCAGCACAGCTCTCTCTTTCCGTGCACTCTGCTGAGTTGCATAGCTGACTGCCGGCTTCTGTTTTAACATTCTTGTCTGCACTGCCACATCAGCGCCAGGTTAAATGAGTAGCTCTCAGCATCTTCTGTTGGGAACCAGACTGGAACTGAACAACTTCGTTTCAGCTAGGATCTATCTAGCCCTAGAGAGAGAGAGAGAATAGGAGAATGAGACAGGGAGAGAGAGAGAGAGAGAGAGAATAGGAGAATGAGACAGGGAGAGAGAGAAAGAGAGAGAGAGAATAGGAGAATGAGACAGGGAGAGAGCAAGAGAGAGAGAGAGAGCAAGAGAGAGAGAGAGAGAGAATAGGAGACCGAGAGAGAGAGAGAGAGAGAGAGACCAAGAGAAAGAGAACAGATGAATTTCATCACTGCTCTCCAGGCTCAAAAGCTAGGCCAAGAGGTGAAGATATTTAACTTAGGGTGGTGAATCTTTGGAATTCTCTACCCCAGAGGGCTGTGGAGGCTCAGTCGTTGAGTATATTCAAGGCTGAGATCGACAGATTTTTGGATACTAAGGGAATCGAGGGATATGGGGATCGGGCGGGAAAGTGGAGTTGAGGTCGATGATCAGCCCTGATCTTATTGAATGGGGGAGCGGGCTCGAGGGACCGAATGGCCGACTCCTGCTCCTCACTACCCCAGGCCACCACAACAATGCTTAGGAACAGTAAAAGGATATCAGGCCCAACAAGCCCATCCCTTTTTGATAGATCAACCTCACATAACCTCCTTTTCACCATATTCCTCGCCCACTTCTCTTCGGAAATGCATCTTGAATTTATTAATGCTCTCTGATTCCAAGTCCATCCCTGATTCCCTGTTGCACATCTCTGCTGCACTCTGGGTGAAGAGAGTTGCCTCTGATTTCCTTTCATGCTCCTAACTCCCGAGGGTGAGAGGAGGCTCGTGTGGAGCAGGAACACCGGCACGGACCAGTTGGGCAGAATGGCCTGTTTCTGTGCTGTACATTCCGTGTAATCCTGGAACAGATGCCCCAAAACTAATTGAAGTGTTTTGTGCACACACAGTGTGACATCGCTACATCGAGGCTACGGCACAGAAACAGGCCATTCGGCCCCACTGGTCCGTGCCGGTGTTTATGCTCCACATCAGCCCCCTCCCACCCCTCCTCATCTCACCCTATCAGCATATCCTTCTATTCTTTTCTCCCCTGTGTGTTTATCCAGCTTCATAGAAACAGAAGATAGGAGCAGGAGTAGGCCAATCGGCCCCTCGAGCCTGCTCCGCCATTTAATGAGATCATGGCTGATCATCCAAATTCAGTACCCTGTCCCTGCCTTCTCCCCATATCCCTTGATCCCTTTAGCCTCAAGAAATATATCTAACTCCTTCTTGAATATATTTAATGAACTGGCCTCAACTGCCTTCTGTGGCAGAGAATTCCACAGGTTCACCACTCTCTGGGTGAAGAAATTCCTCCTCATCTCAGTCCTAAATGGCTTACCCCTTATCTTTAGACTGTGACCCCTGGTTCTGGACTCCCCGACCATCGGGAACATCCTTCCTGCATCTAGTCTGTCTAGTCCTGTTAGAATTTTATAAGTTTCAATGAGATCCCCTCTCATTCTTCTAAACTCTAGCGAATACAAGCCCAATCGACCCAATCTCTCCTCATACGTCATTCCTGCCATCCCAGGTATCAGCTTCCCCTTAAATGCATCTGTGCAATTCGCCTCAACCACTCCCTGTGGTAGCGAGTTCCACATTCTCACCACTCTCTGGGTAAAGAAGTTTCTCCTGAATTCCCGCTTGGATTTATTAATGATGATCTTATATAGTCACCATCCTTACATCACGATGGCAAAACATCACCATGTCAATGAATCAAGACCAAATTTTGGACGTGCTGATCTACATTATCCCTCCGCACCAGGAGCACAGCTAGGAGCGGTCCGCTCCAAGTGTGATGGACAGAGTGTGAGTGTAGCCTAAAGGATTTGCACATTCACAAAGAGCGGCACGGTTTCTGGAAGTCTTGCTGAACGAGCGTGCCTGCTGTCCAAGGTGCTGAACTACCACAACTTGTGCTGTTGAGGTTTTTCCCACAAGGTGGCGCCATTTTCCTGTTCAGCTGCAACTGCATTGTGGGCCGGCGGGTTACCCACCAGAACTCATCGACAAGGGGCTCAATAATCTAAGTCCTCGGTTTGCTATTTTATTTTACAGCCAATCCTCAGCGTAGTGTGTAACCTTGCCCCCTAATGGATCTTGTTTATTTCATTATTCTGCCAGGTCCCTGCTAGAAACGTTAGTAACACGAGGAGGTCATTCATGCCCTCGAGCCTGTTCCATCTTTCAACCAGATCACGGCTGATCTGTACCTCAACTCCATCTACCCGCCTGTGTTCCATACCCCTCGATACCCGTACCCAACAAAAATCTATCAATCTCAGTCTTGAAAGCTCCCATTGTATTTAAGGTAAGCATGCAGGTGCAGCAGGCAGTTAAGAAGGCAAATGGTACGTTGGCCTTCGTAGCGAGAGGATTCGAGTACAGGAACAAGGATGTCTTGCTGCAGTTGTACAGGGCCTTGGTGAGACCACACCTTGAGTATTGTGTGCAGTTTTGGTCACCTTATCTGAGGAAGGATGTTCTTGCCATGGAGGGAGTGCAGATTCACCAGACTGATACCTGGGATGGCAGGAATGACGTATGAGGTGAGATTGGGTCGATTGGGCTTATACTCGCTAGAGTTTAGAAGAATGAGAGGGGATCTCATTGAAACTTATAAAATTCTAACAGGACTTGACAGACTAGATGCAGGAAGGATGTTCCCGATGGCGGGGGAGTCCAGAACCGGGGTCACAGTCTAAAGATAAGGGGTAAGCCATTTAGGACAGAGATGAGGAGGAATTTCTTCACCCAGAGAGTGGTGAACCTGTGGAATTCTCTACCACAGAAGGCAGTAGAGGCCAATTCATTAAATATATTCAAGAAGGAGTTGGATATATTTCTTAAGGCTAAAGGGATCAAGGGATATGGGGAGAAGGCAGGGACAGGGTACTGAATTTGGATGATCAGCCATGATCTCATTAAATGGCGGAGCAGGCTCGAGGGGCTGAATTGCCTACTCCTGCTCCTATCTTCTATGTAACTATGTATCTATTGACCCCCCGGCATCCACAGCCTTTTTGGGGGAGAGAGTTCCAGATTTCCACCGCCCTTTGTGTGGAGAAGTGCTTCCTGACATCACCCCTGAACGGCCTGGCTCTAATTTTAAGACGTTGTCCCCTTCTTCTTGATTACACCACTGAAGAAATAATTTCTCCGTATCTACCCCATCGAATCCCTAAACACCTCGATCAGATCCCTCCCTCAATCCTCTAAACACCAGGGAACACAAGCCAAGTTGATGCAACCTGTCCTCGTAAATTAACCCTCTGAGCCCCAGAACACTTCACACCTTGAGTGAAATGTATCGCCAGTAGACTTTCCATCTCCTGTAATATCCTGAGTTCAAGCATCATCCTTGGGAAAGCGCACGCAATCACATGTTCCCTCTGCCCGAGGTTGCAACGCGTGATCCAATTGATTTGACAGTAAACAGATGGATGGGAATTTCCCAGGATCCCAGGTCCATGAGCTAATGGAATGCAGTTATGAGGAGATGACTATTAATTATCAGGAAAGGCTGAACGGGCGGGGACTCTTTTCTTTCGAAATGAGAAGGCTGAGAGGTGAACTAATAGAGGTCTTTAAAATTACAAAGGTTTTGATAGAGTGGATACAGAGAGAGTGTTTCCACTTGTGGGTGGCGAGGGTGGTGGGGCGGGTGAGTCCAAAACTTATAGGGGCCATCAATATTAAACAGCCACTAATAAATGCAATAAGGAATTCAGGAGAAACTTCTTTACCCAGAGAGTGGTGAGAATGTGGAACTCGCTACCACAGGGAGTGGTTGAGGTGAATCGCGTAGATACAGTTAAGGGGAAGCTGGATAAACACACGAGGGAGAAAGGAACAGAAGGATATGCTGATGAAGTAGAGTGGGAGGAGCATAAACAGCAGTATGGACCAGTTGGGCCGAATGGCCTGTTTCTGTGCGGTAGACTCGATCTAATGCCTGATTCAGATTGCCATCCAAACTATAAGCAACTCGAGCATCATTTAAAAAAAGAATCAAAGATACAATTAATTTTCAAAGGGATAATTCAGAAGGTTCATCCACCACATTTTATACTTAAGAAGAAGTTTGTCTCCTCCAAATTATCTTAACAAATAAATCTTGAAAACTCTCCCCCCTTCTCCCACCTGCAATGTGCAAGAGCTATCACACCAATATGGAGGAACAACAGGACTCCTCCAGCCCTGTCGGGGGATTCTGAGGCACAGCGTCCCACAATATAAGCCCACAATTCAATATGGCCAGACAACAGGGGGCTTCTTTATTGCTGGAGGTGGGAGACTGCAAAATCTGGTTGATGGAGTGCAGTGAGGAAGCACTCCATGCACACACTCCAATATGGCGGACCAGCGGGCGGTTTCTGATACACGGCACTCGATCTACAGTGCGAAATGATCATTATTGAAGACGCCCATATGACAGATTGGCAGGGGTCCTGCGCTCTAGTTGTGCACTCTACAAAAACACATGGGGGTTCAAATGAAGTTCAAAGGCAAGAACCCAATTCCACGATTCTAGGAATTTTGGAAAGTCATTACAACTGAGGCAATGACTTTCTCCAACAAGCGAGAGTCTAACCACCGCCCCTTGACATTCAATGGCATTACCATCGCCGAATCCCCCGCCATCAACATCCTGGGGGTCACCATTGACCAGAAACTTAACTGGACCAGCCACGTAAATACTGTGGCAACAAGAGTAGGTCAGAGGCTGGGTATTCTGCGGTGAGTGTCTCACCTCCTGACTCCCCAAAGCCTCTCCACCATCTACAAGGCACAAGTAAGGAGTGTGATGGAATACTCTCCACTTGGCTGGATGAGTGCAGCTCCAACAACACTCAAGAAGCTCGACACCATCGAGGACAAAGCAGCCCGCTTGATTGGCACTCCCTCTACCACCTTAAACATTCACTCCCTCCACCACCGGCGTACCGTGGCTGCAGTGTGTACCATCTACAAGATGCACTGCAGCAACTCGCCAAGGCTTCGGCAGCACCTCCCAAACCCGCGACCTCTACCACCTAGAAGGACAAGGGGCAGCAGGCGCATGGGAACACCACCACCTCCAAGTTCCCCTCCAAGTCACATACCATCCTGACTTAGAAGTATATCGGCCGATCCTTTATTGTCGTTGGGTCAAAATCCTGGAACTCCCTCCCTAACAGCACTGTGGGAGCACCTTCACCACACGGACTGCAGCGGTTCAAGAAGGCGGCTCACCACCACCTTCTCAAGGGGCAATTAGGGATGGGCAATAAATGCTGGGCCTTGCCAGTGACACTCACATCCCATAAACTAATTTTTTTTTAATGTTTTAAAGTGGAGGTGAAAGCCTGTTCCGCCATTCAATGAGATCACGGCTGATCTGTATCTTAGCTCCATCCACCTGCTGTGGTTCTGTAACCATTAATACCCTTACCCAATAAAAATCTATCAATCTCAGTTTTGAAATTTTCAATCGAGCCCCAGCCTCAACATCTTTTTTTTGGAGTGGGGGAGAGATTTCCAGATTTCCACTACCCTTTGTGTGAAGAAGTGCTTCCTGACCCGCTGGGTATTGCATTAAACCATTTCTCAGTGGTTTGACTGATACAAGGATGAATAATGTCTCTACCATCTAAATAGGAAACCTATCTCGAGGTGAGCTTTCCTCTAAGCGAGTTTTTTTGATTGAAACATATAAGATCCTGAGGGGTCTGGACAGGGTGGATGTGGAGAGGATGTTTCCTCTTGTGGGAGAACCTAGAACTAGGGGTCACTGTTTAAAAATAAGGGGTCGCTCATTTAAGACAGAGATGAGGAGAAATTTTTTCTCACAGAGGGTCGCGAGTCTTTGGAACTCTCTTCCTCAGAGGGCGGTGGAAGCAGAGTCTTTGAATATTTTTAAGGCAGAGGTAGATAGATTCTTGATAAGCAAGGGGTGAAAGGTTACCGGGTAGGCGGGAATGTGGAGTAATCGGATCAACCATGATCTTATTGAATGGCGGAGCAGGCTCGAGGGGCCGAGTGACCGACTCCTGCTCCCAGTTCATATGTTCGTATGAGTTGTGTGGTTTTAAACATTTTTCAGTTACGCTGTTTGCCAAATGCAACTCAATCGAGCATTGAGTAGTTTCACAGAAATCACAGAAACCCCACAGTGCAGATAGAGGCCATTTCGGCCCATCGAGCCTGCACCGACACATATCCCACCCGATCCCCGTAACCCCTGCACCAACACATATCCCACCCTATCCCCGTAACCCCACGTATTTAATCCCCCTAACACTAAGGGTCAATTTATCATAGCCAATCAACCTAACCCGCACATCTTTGGACTGTGGGAGGAAACCGGAGCACCCGGAGGAAACCCACGCAAACACGGGGAGAATGTGCAAACTCCACACAGACAGTTTGGGCCGATACTCTCTGGAGTTTAGAAGAATGAGAGGGGATCTCATTGACATGTATAAAATTCTTACAGAGTTTGACAGGGTAGATGCTGAGAGGCTGTTTCCCCTGGCTGGAGAGTCTAGAACCAGGGGTCACAGTCTCAGAATAAGGGGTCGGCCATTTAGGACTGAGATGAGGAGAAATTTTTTCACTCAAAGTGATGTGAATCTTTGGAATTCTGGAGAGCTGTGGATGCTCAATCGTTGAGTATATTCAAGACTGAGATTGATAAATCTTTGGACTCTGGGGGAATCAAGGGATATGGGGATAGTGCAGGAAAGTGGAGTTGAGGTCGAAGATCAGCCATGATCTTATTGAATGGCGGAGCAGGCTCAAAGGACCAAATGGCCGACTCCTGCTCCTATTTCTTATGTTGTTAGTCGATGGTTTTCATAAACCAAAGTTGCTCTCCCGCCCAGTCAGCCCCCGAAGTTACAAATATACGGAAATAACGGGCAGGAAAAGGCCAGCTGATCCATCAAGCCTGCCCCACACTCATTATGGCCGGAGCATCAGGACTAGACACTTCCTACTCCCACAGAAATGTCATCTCCTGGGAGAGGCAGAAATATAGAGGAAAAACCCCAGGGCCAATAAGGGTAAAAAAAACTCGGGAAAAGTCCTCTGGGACTCCCTCAGGCGATCGGAACCAGTCCAGGTTTGGAACTAACAGGCTTCAAAGTATCTGTTAGAAAGGTCTACTGAAGCTCAACATAAGCTCGAGGAACAGCACCTCATCTTTCGATTAGGCACTTTACAGCCTTCTGGACCCAACATTGAGTTCAACAATTTCAGACCTTAATCTCTGCCCCTATTTTCTTGGAGTGCAGCTGTTGATGATTCTGCCATTCCCATTTACACCTCCTCTGGACCCATCTTTAGTTACTTTACTTGTCCCATTATCACCTGCCTTTTGCCTTGCACCATCATCCCTTTTGTCATTGAATCTCTCCGGCCTTCCAGCCTATCACAGACCTTCCCCTTTGTTCTTTCCTCCCCTCCCCCCTCTCCCTGCCCCAACACTTGCTTAAAAACCTGTTCCACCTCCAAATTTTTCCAGTTCTGACGAAGGGTCATCGACCTGAAACGTTAACTCTGTTTCTCTCTCCACAGAGGCTGCCTGACCCGCTGAGTGTTTCCAGCATTTTCTGTTTTTATTTCAGATTTCCAGCATCCGCGGTATTTTGCTTTTGTGATAGAATCTCGTTGTCTTGTAACTTGTTTCTCAGTCAGTGGCCCTCAGTGTACAGAAGTGGCCGTTCCTCGGAACATTAGGTAGTTGATCCTGTGCACAACGGCTCCATCGGCTTCGGGAAGGGAGGGATGTGTTGATATGAGCGGACCACCATTTATCAACAGGAAAGAGGAGGGTGTCTTAACAGGTCTGAGCCAAAGCAAAGCGGTGAAAGCAACAGGTTGAAGTTAAGAGTTCAGAATTACTAAAGCATTTACCGATAGGCAGTTGTTCATAGAACCTTACAGTACAGAGGGAGGCCATTCGTCCCATCGTACCTGTTCCGGCTCTTTGAAAGCGCCATCCAATTAGTTCGATTTCCAACCCCCCATTCCTCCCCCCCACATTACTCTTTCCCCATAGGACTACAAATGTTTTCCCCTTCAAGTATTTATCCAATTCCCTTCTGAAAGTTACTATTGAATCTGCTTCCACCGCCCTTTCAGGCAGCGCGTTCCAGATCACAACAACTCGCTGCGTAAAATAAATTCTCCTCATCTCCCCCTCTGGTTCTTTTACCAATTATCTTCAATCTGTGTCCCCTGGTTACCGACCCTCCTGCCACTGGAAACAGTTTCCCCCGTCTACTCTGTCGCAAACCCGCGTGATTTTGAACGCCTCTATCAAATCTCCCCTTAACCATCTCTGCTCGAAGGAGAACAATCCCAGTTTCTCCAATCTCTCAACATCACTGAAGTCCCTCATCCCTTGGTAATAGGTGTAATTGCCTGGAAAGGGATTCAAATTGCAGGAAAGAGGCGTTAAATACTATAAAAAGGTCATCTCTGTCAGGTTACGAAAAGGCATCGGAAAGACAAAGCAATGATTCAGATGCGACTTCAAAGGGGGAGGTAAACAGCAGACTATAGATGGAACATTCCAGCAGGAAAATTGGGCAGACAATTGAGGTGTGACATGACTGAGCTCGAGAACTGAAGAATAGCCAGGATGCAGATGATGTAATGGCCAGAACCCCATGAAAATTCAACCCCAGTGTCTGTGTGTGTGAGGGTGGGGAGTTGGATGGGGTACAGTGTGTGTGAGGGTGGGGAGTTGGATGGGGTACAGTGTGTGTGAGGGTGGGGAGCTGGATGGGGTACAGTGTGTGTGAGGGTGGGGAGTTGGATGGGGTACAGTGTGTGTGAGGGTGGGGAGTTGGATGGGGTACAGTGTGTGTGAGGGTGGGGAGTTGGATGGGGTACAGTGTGTGTGAGGGTGGGGAGTTGGATGGGGTACAGTGTGTGTGAGGGTGGGGAGTTGGATGGGGTACAGTGTGTGTGAGGGTGGGGAGTTGGATGGGGTACAGTGTGTGTGAGGGTGGGGAGTTGGATGGAGTACAGTGTGTGTGAGGGTGGGGAGCTGGATGGGGTACAGTGTGTGTGAGGGTGGGGAGTTGGATGGGGTACGGTGTGTGTGTGAGGGTGGGGAGTTGGATGGGGTACAGTGTGTGTGAGGGTGGGGAGTTGGATGGGGTACAGTGTGTGTGAGGGTGGGGAGTTGGATGGGGTACAGTGTGTGTGAGGGTGGGGAGTTGGATGGGGTACAGTGTGTGTGAGGGTGGGGAGTTGGATGGGGTACAGTGAGTGTGAGGGTGGGGAGTTGGATGGGGTGCAGTGAGTGTGAGGGTGGGGAGTTGGATGGGGTACAGTGTGTGTGAGGGTGGGGAGTTGGATGGGGTACAGTGTGTGTGAGGGTGGGGAGTTGGATGGGGTACAGTGTGTGTGAGGGTGGGGAGTTGGATGGGGTACAGTGTGTGTGAGGGTGGGGAGTTGGATGGGGTGCAGTGTGTGTGAGGGTGGGGAGTTGGATGGGGTACAGTGTGTGTGAGGGCGGGGAGTTGGATGGGGTACAGTGTGTGTGAGGGTGGGGAGTTGGATGGGGTACAGTGTGTGTGTGAGGGTGGGGAGTTGGATGGGGTACAGTGAGTGTGAGGGTGGGGAGTTGGATGGGGTACAGTGTGTGTGTGAGGGTGGGGAGTTGGATGGGGTACAGTGTGTGTGAGGGTGGGGAGTTGGATGGGGTACAGTGTGTGTGAGGGTGGGGAGTTGGATGGGGTACAGTGTGTGTGAGGGTGGGGAGTTGGATGGGGTACAGTGTGTGTGAGGGTGGGGAGTTGGATGGGGTACAGTGTGTGTGAGGGTGGGGAGTTGGATGGGGTACAGTGTGTGTGAGGGTGGGGAGTTGGATGGGGTACATTTGTGTGTGAGGGTGGGGAGTTGGATGGGGTACAGTGTGTGTGAGGGTGGGGAGTTGGATGAGGTGCAGTGTGTGTGTGAGGGTGGGGAGTTGGATGGGGTACAGTGTGTGTGAGGGTGGGGAGTTTGATGGGGTACAGTGTGTGTGTGAGGGTGGGGAGTTGGATGGGGTACAGTGTGTGTGAGGGTGGGGAGTTGGATGGGGTACAGTGTGTGTGAGGGTGGGGAGTTGGATGGGGTACAGTGTGTGTGAGGGTGGGGAGTTGGATGGGGTACAGTGTGTGTGGGGGTGGGGAGTTGGATGGGGTACAGTGTGTGTGAGGGTGGGGAGTTGGATGGGGTACAGTGTGTGTGAGGGTGGGGAGTTGGATGGGGTACAGTGTGTGTGAGGGTGAGGAGTTGGATGGAGTACAGTGAGTGTGAGGGTGGGGAGTTGGATGGGGTACAGTGTGTGTGAGGGTGGGGAGTTGGATGGGGTACAGTGTGTGTGAGGGTGGGGAGTTGGATGGGGTACAGTGTGTGTGAGGGTGGAGAGTTGGATGGGGTACAGTGTGTGTGAGGGTGGGGAGTTGGATGGGGTACAGTGTGTGTGAGGGTGGGGAGTTGGATGGGGTTCAGTGTGTGTGAGGGTGGGGAGTTGGATGGGGTACAGTGTGTGTGAGGGTGGGGAGTTGGATGGGGTACAGTGTGTGTGAGGGTGGGGAGTTGGATGGGGTACAGTGTGTGTGAGGGTGGGGAGTTGGATGGGGTACAGTGTGTGTGTGAGGGTGGGGAGTTGGATGGGGTACAGTGTGTGTGAGGGTGGGGAGTTGGATGGGGTACAGTGAGTGTGAGGGTGGGGAGTTGGATGGTGTACAGTGAGTGTGAGGGTGGGCAGTTGGATGGGGTACAGTGAGTATGAGGGTGGGGAGTTGGATGGGGTACAGTGTGTGTGAGGGTGGGGAGTTGGATGGGGTACAGTGTGTGTGAGGGTGGGGAGTTGGATGGGGTACAGTGAGTGTGAGGGTGGGGAGTTGGATGGGGTACAGTGAGTGTGAGGGTGGGCAGTTGGATGGGGTACAGTGTGTGTGAGGGTGGGGAGTTGGATGGGGTACAGTGTGTGTGAGGGTGGGGAGTTGGATGGGGTACAGTGTGTGTGAGGGTGGGGAGTTGGATGGGGTACAGTGTGTGTGAGGGTGGGGAGTTGGATGGGGTACAGTGTGTGTGAGGGTGGGGAGTTGGATGGGGTACAGTGTGTGTGTGAGGGTGGAGAGTTGGATGGGGTACAGTGTGTGTGAGGGTGGGGAGTTGGATGGGGTACAGTGTGTGTGAGGGTGGGGAGTTGGATGGGGTACAGTGTGTGTGAGGGTGGGGAGTTGGATGGGGTTCAGTGTGTGTGAGGGTGGGGAGTTGGATGGGGTACAGTGTGTGTGAGGGTGGGGAGTTGGATGGGGTACAGGGTGTGTGAGGGTGGGGAGTTGGATGGGGTACAGTGTGTGTGTGAGGGTGGGGAGTTGGATGGGGTACAGTGTGTGTGAGGGTGGGGAGTTGGATGGGGTACAGTGTGTGTGTGAGCGTGGGGAGTTGGATGGGGTACAGAGAGTGTGAGGGTGGGGAGTTGGATGGGGTACAGTGTGTGTGAGGGTGGGGAGTTGGATGGGGTACAGTGAGTGTGAGGGTGGGGAGTTGGATGGGGTACAGTGAGTGTGAGGGTGGGGAGTTGGATGGGGTACAGTGAGTGTGAGGGTGGGGAGTTGGATGGGGTACAGTGTGTGTGTGAGGGTGGGGAGTTGGATGGGGTACAGTGTGTGTGAGGGTGGGGAGTTGGATGGGGTACAGTGAGTGTGAGGGTGGGGAGCTGGATGGGGTACAGTGAGTGTGAGGGTGGGGAGTTGGATGGGGTAGAGTGTGTGTGAGGGTGGGGAGCTGGATGGGGTACAGTGAGTGTGAGGGTGGGGAGTTGGATGGGGTACAGTGAGTGTGAGGGTGGGGAGTTGGATGGGGTACAGTGTGTGTGAACTGGGTGTCTGGGATCCCGGGGGATAGAATGCGTCTGTGATTGGGACAGAGGACTTTCATATACTTGTGTTCTTTTTCCTGCTTCGATACAATTGGCGGAATGTTGTGTTAATCTCCAGCACGAGTTACAATATTGTTTCCACATATTATGGGCTTAATCCCAGGGCTGTTCTGGGGCTGTCGACTATCCGGGAGCTGCACCCGACTGTGTTGAAACAGTGCCTCGGAGTTTGCGAATTCAGCGGATCCGGGCGATGCACATTCTGGACAATGGATGAGATGGGAGTCTCAGATTGAGGGATGGGGTGGTGATGGTGAGGAGTTCGGCTTTGCGCTCATTGTATCCATGGAGCAGCGCCTTGGAACATCAACCTGCTGCTTCATCAAGCCAATAGCTGCAAGCGTCTAATCTGTTTCATTTCCTGTGCTTCTTCAGTCTTGACAAAGGTCTTTGACCTGAAACGTTGACTCTATTTCTCTCTCCACGGATGTTGCCTGGCCTGCTGAGTTTTTCCAGCATTTTCTGTTGTTATTTCGGATTTCCAGCATCTGCAGTATTTCGCTATCGTACAAGGGTTTAATGTAACCTGTTACTTTAATCGAAATAAAGCTCCAGCAAAGTAGCTGGATGTTACAGGATGAAGCGCCAAGAGATCTCTAATAGATTATTATCTTCATTAAGGGAACTGTGGAACTACTTCACATTATATAAGAGTGGAGTCGAAAGCCTTGGAGTGCACAGTGTTCATAATAATCTGCAACCTAATTACTTTACTTTTTTTAGCATGAAACACACCATTATTCGCTAATTAGTTCACTTTCAATTTTCTCTAAAGCTAATTTATTTTCTAAATTAACGTTTTCAATACGTCAGCTGCAGCCCCTTCCCCTGTTCCTCCCCTTCCAACTTCTAACATTGAGCCTCGCCGTCCTATTGTCCAGCAACTGCTCAGAGCAGTCCCCAGTCAGAAGGAAAGGGGACCCGGTGGGCATTGAGGCTGGGAATGGGGATGGGGGCTGTGAAGGGAAATGGGGCTGGGATGGGGGAATGGGGGCTGGAATGGGGAAGGGTTAGGGAATGGGGGCTGGAATGGGGAAGGGTTAGGGAATGGGGGCTGGG
The DNA here is from genome assembly GCF_052327205.1 of Somniosus microcephalus. Taxonomy (NCBI): domain Eukaryota; kingdom Metazoa; phylum Chordata; class Chondrichthyes; order Squaliformes; family Somniosidae; genus Somniosus; species Somniosus microcephalus. The sequence goes on from NC_141014.1 coordinate 39,360,971, forward strand.
ATGAGGGATGGGATGGGGAAGGGTTGGGGAATGAAGACTCGGTTGGGGAATGCAGAGACTGGGATGCGGAAAGGGGGAAGAATGGGGAGCCTGCATTGATGGGAGTGAGGGTGAGGAGTAGGGGAGGGGAGGGAGTGAGGAGGGGTCCAGGGTTAGAGGATGGGAGGGAGTGAGGGAACAAGGAGAGGTCTCGGGTGAGAGGAGCGGAGGGCCAGGCAGGGACATAAGGCAGGAGCAGGTCAATGTGGAATGCAACAGTCAGGCCATGGAAGGATTTGAAACCAAGGTGAAGGAATATTAACTCAACACATTGGGGAGCCAGTGGCACTGGGAGAGAGGGAGCTTGATAAAGCCCTTGTGGCTGTGACTCCACGTCCCGCCTGCCCTTTATTTGCTGCGCCTCTCACGTCGTTCCTTTGTTTTGTGCAGGTATGAGGATTCTGGTCAACTTGCTGCTGGACACTCTCCCGATGCTGGGCAATGTCCTCCTGCTGTGCTTCTTTGTCTTTTTTATATTTGGAATCATTGGCGTGCAGCTGTGGGCCGGGCTCCTGCGGAATCGCTGCTTCTTGGAAGAGAACCTGACGCTGTGAGTGTTCCGCTACATTCAACTCAAAGTCCCCGGTTATTAGATTGTCCGTCAGAGATTGGGAGTCTCACAGGTTCCCAACCACACTTAGGGTGGAAATTTAAATCGGGAGAGATGTGAAACAGGCTGCCGACTCACTATCACTGTTTTACACGATCACACAGAGTCCAAATCTACCCTCCGGCTCGCTCTCTGTCTCTGTCTCTCTCTCTCTGGCTCTCTCTCTCACTCTCTCTCTCTCTCTGCCTCTCTCTGTCTCTCTCTCTCTGTCTCTCTCTCTCTCTCTCTCTCTCTGGCTCTCTCTCTGTCTGTCTCTCTCTCTGTCTCTCTCTCTCTGTCTCTCTCTCTCTGTCTCTCTGTCTCTGTCGCTCTCTCTGTCTCTGTCGCTCTCTCTGTCTCTCTCTCTCTCTGTCTCTCTGTCTGTCTGTCTCTCTGTCTCTCTCTCTGCCTGTCTGTGTCTGTTTGTGTGTGTCTCTCTCTCTGTCTGTCTGTCTGACGCTCTCTGTGTTTAATTGTCTGTCTCGCTCTCTCTGTCTCTGTCTCTATCTGTCTCTGTCTCTGTCTCTCTCTCTCTCTCTGTCTCTCTCTCTCTGTCGCTCTGTCTCTCTGTCTCTGTCGCTCTCTCTGTCTCTGTCGCTCTCTCTCTCTCTCTGTCTCTCTCTCTCTGTCTCTCTCTCTGTCTGTCTGTCTCTCTGTCTCTCTCTCTGCCTGTCTGTGCCTGTTTGTGTGTGTCTCTCTCTCTGTCTGTCTGTCTGACGCTCTCTGTGTTTAATTGTCTGTCTCGCTCTCTCTGTCTCTGTCTCTATCTGTCTCTGTCTCTGTCTGTCTGCCTCTCTCTGTCTGTGCCTCTCTCTCTCTGTCTGTCTGTCTGACTCTCTCTCCTTTTTACTCCTGATTCTCTCCCTCCCTCTCCTGGAGGCACTAACTCTTGCTGGCTGGGGTGACAGCTCCACAGATAGTCATAGAGTTATACAGCACAGAAAGAGGCCCTTCGGCCCATCGCGTCCACGCCGGCCATCAAGCCCTGTCTCTTCTAATCCCATTTTCCAGCACTTGGTCCGTAGCCTTGTATGCTATGCCATTTCAAGTGCTCATCTAAATGCTTCTTGAATGTTGTGAGGGTTCCTGCCTCTACCACCCTTTCAGGCAGTGAGTTCCAGATTCCAACCACCCTCTGGGTGAAAAAGTTTTTCCTCAAATCCCCTCTAAACCTCCTGCCCTTTACCTTGAAACTATGCCCCCTGGTTATTGACCCCTCTACTAAGGGGAAAAGTTCCTTTCTATCTACCCTATCTATGCCCCTCATAATTTTGTACACCTCAATCGGGTCCCCCCTCAGCCTTCTCTGCTCTAAGGAAAACAACCCCAGCCTGTCCAGTCTCTCTTCATAGCTGAGGCGCTCCATCCCAGGTAACATCCTGGTGAATCTCCTCTGCACCCTCTCCAATGCAATCACATCCTTCCTATAGTGTAGCGACCAGAACTGCACACAGTATTCCAGCTGTGGCCTAACCAGCGTTTTGTACAGCTCCATCATAACCTCCCTGCTCTTATAGTCTATGCCTCGGCTAATGAATGCAAGTATCCCATATGCCTTCTTAACCACCTTATCTACCTGTCCTGCTGTCTTCAGGGATCTATGTACATGCACATCAAGTTCCCTCTGATCCTCTGTCCTTCCTAGGGTCTTACCATTCATTGTGTATTCCCTTGTCTTGTTAGTCCTCCCAAAATGCATCACCTCACACTTTTCAGGGTTAAATTCCATTTGCCACTGTTCTGTCCATCTGACTAACCCATCTATATGATCCTGTAGCCTGAGGCTTCCCTCCTCGCTATTTACCACTCCACCAATTTTCATGTCATCTGCGAATTTACTGATCATACCTCCTCCATTCATATCTAAATCATTAATATACACTACAAACAGCAAGGGACCCAGCACCGATCCCTGCGGTACACCACTGGACGCAGGCTTCCAGTCACAAAAACAACCTTCGACCATCACCGTCTGCATCCTGCCACTAAGCCAATGTTGGATCCAATGTGCCAAATTGCCCTGGATCCCATGGGCTCTTAGCTTCTTGACCAGTCTCCCATGCGGGACTTTGTCAAAAGCCTTACTGAAGTCCATGTAGACTACATAGATCCCAGCCACCGGACAGTACACCGGCCACGTGACAATCCACCCCTTGTGAGCCTAGACGGGGAGTTGCAGTGGGCTATTTGGCCGGGACTGGCAGCACATTGAGTGGCTCTGCAGTATAAGGGGAGGGGAACAAGGTCCGCTGTGAATCGTGGCGCTGAATGATGTATAGTTCGACATTCACTGTGTCTGAAGTGGCTGTTTAGCATATGTTAGCATGACAGATAAGGACTTAATACACGCGACCGATTGTTATCACCGAGACAGATTCGACTTGTTTCTTTGTCCCTTTCTCAGTACTTTGATGCACTCGGATCTTGCTCATTACCCAATGACAAAAGGAAACAGGTTGAGCAGGATCCTGGCATGGCACCGCACAGGGATTGCCTGCCTCTCTTCCGCGGCCATGTTCGCGCATGGGTGGCCCTGGAGATGGAGCACACGGTGTCCGCCGGCACGCTCGAGGCCTAACGCGACCGGTGGGGGCGCCGCGGGGACTGGAGTACATCGTCACCCCACCCCCGGCAAACCAAATTTTAATTTAATTTGTTAAGGTTTATATAAAGTTTAATTAGTTATTTTGTTTAAACACCCAAACAAAAGGGTACACTCAAAGCACCAAATTTTAATTTCATTTGATTAAGTTTCATTTAAAGTTGTAAGTTAAGTTACAGTTTATTTGTTTTTGGGTGCACCAACAAAAGAGTTCAGCGCACACTGCCGTCACACCGGCCCGAGATTCTGGGAGCGGAGGCCGGGGCAGGCCGTGTCCCAGTCACTCCTCCGCTGCAGATTGCGCTGCCGTTCAGCGACTTCTGCCGGGACAGGAAGGGTTTGGACACGCTGCAGCCAGCGGGCTTGGGCCAGGGGCCAGCAGACAGCCTTGCCAGAGGAACAAGCGCGCCGGCAAAGCTGCCTGAATTACACTCCTCCCTTTTTTTGGGGGGTCCCAATTGAAATTTCTCTGCCTCGCCAGGACTGAGGTGCTTTCCTGCATTCACTGTTCCGGTGGTAGAGGAGATTAAAGAGAGTGCTTTGAAAAGCGTCAACCCGACAACTAACTCTTAAAGAATGAGCCTTGTCCTCGAATGTGGGCCTAAATTAGACAAGACCCAGGCAAACACTCACATCTACAATATTATTCGATCTCTCAACTTTCCTAAATTACAAATGGGCCATCCCACACTTTCTTTCTGCTCTTCAACCGCTGTTGAAATCAGGACTCATTGTTCCCCCCGTCTCCGACTCTAACTCACTCTTTCCCGGGACGTCAAAAACTGTGGGACCCCTCGCCCGCCCCGAGACTGTGTGGCAGCCGTGGCTCAGTGGGCCATCCCCTTGCCCCTGAGTCAGAAGGTCGTGGGTTCAAGTCCCACTCCCGAGACTCGAGCACAAAATCCAGTCTGACGCTCCCAGTGCGGTACTAAGGGAGCGCCGCACTGTCGGAGGGGCAGTACTGAGGGAGCGCCACACTGTCGGAGAGGCAGTACTGAGGGAGCGCCGCACTGTCGGTGGGGCAGTACAGAGGGAGCGCCACACTGTCGGAGGGGCAGTACTGAGGGAGCGCCGCACTGTCGGAGGGGCAGTACTGAGGGAGCGCCGCACTGTCGGAGGGGTAGTACTGAGGGAGCGCCGCACTGCCGGAGGGGCAGTACTGAGGGAGCGCCGCACTGTCCCAGGGGCAGTACTGAGGGAGCGTCGCACTGTCGGAGGGGCAGTACTGAGGGAGCGCCGCACTGTCGGAGGGGCAGTACTGAGGGAGCACCGCACTGTCGGAGGGGCAGTACTAAGGGAGCACTGCACTGTCGGAGGGTCAGTACTGAGGGAGTGCCGCACTGTCGGAGGGGCAGTACTGAGGGAGCGCCGCACTGTTGGAGGGGCAGTACTGAGGGAGCGCCGCACTGTCGGAGGGGCAGTACTGAGAGAGCGCCGCACTGTCGGAGGGGCAGTACTGAGGGAGCGCCGCACTGTCTGAGGGGCAGTACTGAGGGAACGCTGCACTGTCGGAGGGGCAGTACTGAGGGAGCACTGCACTGTCGGAGTTGCTGACTTTCAGATGAGACATTAGCCTGACATCAGTAATAGACAAAATGCTAGAATCTATTATTAGGGACATGGGCACTTAGAAAATCGTAATATGAGTAGGCAGAGTGAACATGGTTTTATGAAAGGGAAATCATGTTTGACAAATCTGTAAAAAGTGTTTTGAAGATGTGACTAGTAGGATAGATAAGGGGGAACCAGTGGATGTAGTGTATTTGTATTTTCCAAAAGCATTCGATAAGGTGCCACACAAGAGATTATTACACAAAATTAGGACTCATGGGATTGGGTTAATATATTAACATGGATTGAGGATTGGTTAATGGACAGAAAACAGAGAGTAGGAATAAACGAGACTTTTTCAGGTTGGCGGGCTGTAACTAGCGGGGTACCACAAGGATCAGTGCTTGGGCCTCAGCTATTCACAATCTATATTAATGACTGAGTGCAACGTATCCAAGTTTGCGGATGATACAAAGTTAGGTGGGAAAGTAAGCTGTGAGGAGGACGCAGAGGTTGCAGAGAGATATAGACAGGTTGACTGAGTGGGCACGAACATGGCAAATGGAATACAATGTGGGGAAGTGTGAAGTTATCCACTTTGGTAGGAAAAACAAAAAAGCTGAATATTTTTTGAATGGTGAGACTGGGAAATGTTTGCACTCAGAGGGACCTGGGTGTCCTTGTACATGAATCACAGAAAGTTAACATGCAGCAATTAGGAAAGCAAATGGTATGTTAGCTTTTGTTACAAAGGGATTAGAGTATAAGAGTAAAGAAGTCTTACTGCAATTATACAGGGCATTGGTGAGACCACACCTGGAGTACTGTGTACAGTTCTGGTTTCCTTGCCTAAGGAAAGACATACCTTAGAGGGAGTGCAGCAAAGGTTCACTAGACTGGTTCCTGGGATGGGGGGATTGTCCTATGAGGACAGATTGAGTAGACTAGGCCTATATTCTCTAGAGTTTAGAAGAATGAGAGATGATCTCATTGAAACATATAAAATTCTTACAGGGCTTGACAGGGTAGATGCAGGGAGGATGTTTCCCCTGGCTGGGGAGTCTAGAACCAGGGGTCACAGTCTCAGAATAAGGGATCAGCCATTTAGGACTGAGATGAGGAGAAATTTCTTCACTCAGAGGGTGGCGAATCTTTAGAATTCTCTACCCCAGAGGGCTGTGGAGGCTCAGTCGTTGAGTATATTAAAGACAGAGATCGATAGACTTTTGAATATTAAGGGAATCAAGGAATATGGGGATAGTGCAGGAAAGTGGAGATGAGGTAGAAGATCAGCCATGATCTCATTGAATGGCGGAGCAGGCTCGAGGGCCAAATGGCTGACTCCTGCTCCTATTTCTTATGTTCTTATGTTCTTAAACCAAGGCCCTGTCTACCCTCTCAGGTAGATGGAAAAGATCTGATGTAAGAAAACTACTGGGCACATGGTCTGAGCGTTAAACAAAGCTTTAATCAACTGTTTTACAACATGGAGGTCTAGTTGTGTCCTTCACTAGTTCCTGTTAAAGAATGTCCTGCACAAGCTGGGCCCGTGCCCGAGTATTTATACTCTCCCTGGACAGTGCCACCAGCAGGCCGCCCAGTATTATTACATAAGCCATTTTCACATGAGCGACAAGAATCATGTCAAGATCCCATGGCACTATTTTGAAGAAGAGCAGGGGGGAGTTCGCCCCAGTGTCCTGGGGCCAATTGTTATCCCTCAACCAACATCACTAAAACAGACTTTCTGGCCATTACCTCATTGCTGTCTGTGGGAGCTTGCTGTGCGTTAATTGGCTGCTGCGTTTCCCACATTACAACAGTGACTACACTTCAAAAAGTCCTTCATTGGCTGTGAAGCGCTTTGGGACATCCTGAGGTTGTGAAAAGCTCTGGATAAATGTGAGTCTTTCATTTTACAACCCACACTTGGTGTCATCTTAGCGCATCGCCCTGATTTACCTCGTCACACCTCTCGCTGTTGTGGTCCTTGAGCTCCAGACCCTGAGAGAAGATGAGCTGGAGTTGGAAACAACACAGTGAGGATGTGGGGAGAGGAAAGAGTGAGTCCTTCGGGGCAAAAGACCCAGGAGTAACATTCAGCGGAATAATTGATGCAGTGAAGATAAGAAAAGTATCTTTTACCATGGGAGATGGGTACCAGGTTTCTACTTGGTGCCAACTCACAGGCCAAGATTAGCCGAGATTTTGTAGAAAACATCCCAGTAAACATATCACTGCTTCCTCCCTCACTACTGAACAGGCCTTGGCTTCCTGCTTTGCCTCTACACAGGCCGCAGCCTCACTACTGCACAGGCCCCAGCCTCACTACTGCACAGGCCCAAGCCTCACCTCTGCACAGGCCCAAGCCTCACCTCTGCACAGGCCCCAGCCTCACCTCTGCACAGGCCCCAGCCTCACCTCTGCACAGGCCCAAGCCTCACCTCTGCACAGGCCCCAGCCTCACCTCTGCACAGGCCCCAGCCTCACCTCTGCACAGGCCCCAGCCTCACCTCTGCACAGGCCCAAGCCTCACCTCTGCACAGGCCCCAGCCTCACCTCTGCACAGGCCCCAGCCTCACTACTGCACAGGCCCCAGCCTCACCTCTGCACAGGCCCCAGCCTCACAACTGCACAGGCCCCAGCCTCACTACTGCACAGGCCCCAGCCTCACTACTGCACAGGCCCCAGCCTCACTACTGCATAGGCCCCAGCCTCACTACTGCGCAGGCCCCAGCCTCACTACTGCGCAGGCCCCAGCCTCACTACTGCGCAGGCCCCAGCCTCACTACTGCACAGGCCCCTATCACCTCTACAAACAGGCAGCCCAAGGTACACTCAGTGTGTCTCCATTTGCTTTCAGGTACAATGGGCTCGCTCTGCCTCAGTACTACCATCCCGAGAAGGATGATGAGACCCCGTTCATCTGCTCTCTGTCCGGAGACAACGGGATCATGGGCTGTCACGAGATCCCGGCCCTGCGGGACAATGGGCACGAGTGCTGCCTGGACAAGGATGATTATTACTACTATGCAGCACTGGGTCAGGAGCTGAATGTCACCGGGGGCTGTGTCAACTGGAACCGCTATTACACCGCATGCCAGACCGGCGACAGGAACCCGCACAAAGGTGCCATTAATTTCGACAACATTGGCTACGCGTGGATCGTGATATTTCAGGTACCCGTCTGACTAACTTTTTTTTAATTCATTCTCGGGATGTGGGCATCGCTGGCAAGGCCCAGCATTTATTGCCCATCCCTAGTTGCCCCTCGAGAAGGTGGTGGTGAGCCGCCTTCTTGAACCGCTGCAGCCCGTGTGGTGTAGGTACTCCCACAGCGCTGTTAGGGAGGGAGTTCCAGGATTTTGACCCGGTGACAATGAAGGAACGGCCGATATATTTCCAAGTCAGGATGGTGTGTGACGGGGAGGGGAACTTGGAGGTGGTGGTGTTCCCATGCGCCTGCTGCCCCTTGTCCTTCTAGGTGGAAGAAGTCGCGGGTTTGAGAGGTGCTGCCGAAGAAGCCTTGGCGAGTTGCTGCAGTGCATCTTGTAGATGGTACACACTGCAGCCACGGTGTGCTGGTGGTGGAGGGAGTGAATGTTTAAGGTGGTTGATGGGGTGCCGATCAAGCGGGCTGCTTTGTCCTGGATGGTGTCGAGCTTGCTGCCTGACGTGGCCTTTCCACTAGTGAACCTCCAGAGTGACCTCCCCTCCCCTCCCCTCCCATAGTTCTCCATCGATGTTGCTATTTATAAATGTTGTTAACACTCATTTACACTACTTACACTAAACTTTCCTTCAATTCTGATAACTGAAGGAACCTTTATTGAAATTATAATATCCAGTGACTTAATATTCAACTCACTGCACCTTTGATATTGTATGTAGATTTTTGTTCTTTCATTCAAATGCAAATGAGGTAGATTTCTTTCGGGAAATAACATTTTGTTCTCCAATATTTGAGTAATTGGAGACATGCCGTGTGGTGAATGTAGCGAGCTCAGGAGGAACAGGTGACTTTGGACCTCTGGTTCCCCAAAGCTCTCCACCACTGGGAGTTTTCCTCGCCTCGTGTCTGGGTCTGTTGTAGACTCACTGATAGAGATCGATCGCTGTGATTGGTCAACAACTCCATTATTGTTGGAGCGTGCGACCCCCAGGATGGGAGAAGGTGAACTGGATGGGTCCTGGTCTTGTTCCATTCAGCAATTCCAATGTTTCTAATAATCTATTATCATGTGAGCCCTTCACCATTGTCTTGGGCCCAATAAATACCAGGCTACGTCCCTATCAGAAAGCGGAAGGTTAGTACTGAGGAATGGGACCACTTTCCACTTTTTGCACAACCTCCTTGTTTTTGTACTCGCTCCCTCGATTTGTAAAGCCCAGGAACCCGTACAGTTTTTCTTTTAAACAGCCTTGAAACTTATTGTCCTGCTGCCTTCAGAGATTTATCTACGTGAACCCCATGGTTCTCTCTCTCTGTCCCTGCGTTCCCCCCACCCCTTTATAAATTGTAGCATATAGTCGGCATCGGCGGGAGTTTCTTCAGAATATTCTCTTGTCGTTCTGTGCGTCTAGGCCATGGTTGTAATGGAATGAAAATGAGAGGGCTGGAGGAGCGTGGCTCTAGTCTCACTGTGGGGGAGATGATGCTGGATGCTAATGGTGCCCCAATATTCTTTTGGCAGGTTATCACTCTGGAAGGTTGGGTTGAAATCATGTACTACGTGATGGATGCACATTCTTTCTACAATTTCATTTATTTCATCTTGCTGATCATAGTAAGTATCTCAACAGAGCAAATCTCTTGCTGTGGCGCTATGTGTATTTTGAGTCATTTTGCTTTCGGTCCCTCTCAGAGGTGCCTCCTCCCCCTCCTCACATGCGATTAGCTGGGATGGAAGGAGAATGTTCCAACAGCCAACAACAACTTGCATTTATACAGCGCCTTTAACGTAGTGCACCGTCCCAAGGGGCTTCACAGGAGCGATTATCAAACAAAATTTGACACCAAACCACATAAGGGGATATTAGGACAGGTGACCAAAAGCTTGGTCAAAGAGGTACATTTTAAGGAGCGTCTTAAAGGAGGAGGGAGAGGTTTTAGGGAGGGAATCCCAGAGCTAGGGCCCGGGCAACTCAAGACACGACCACCAATGGTGGGGCAAAGGGAGTGAGAAATGGACAAGAGGCCAGAATTGGAGGAGCTCAGAGATCTCAGAGGGTTGTGGGGTTGGCGGAGGTTACAAAATAGGGAGTGAAGAGGCCATGGAGGGATTTGAACACAAGGATGAGAATTTTAAATCTGAGGTGCTAACCTGAGGTCTCGGGCAGATGTGAATGACCTCACGGTGCGATTTGAGGAAGAGCAGTGCGTTTCCCCAATGTCCTGGGCAACATTACTCTCTGAACCAACACCGCTGAATAAACAGATTATCTGGTTATCTATCTCACTTGCTGTTTGCGGGATCTTGCTGTGTGAAAACTGGCTGCGCCGTTCCCTACACTCCAACACTTCGGAAGCAGTTGACTGATGGTGAAACATTCTGGGATGTTACGAGTTCACCCTCACGAGGGACATGTGTTTCTTTGAATACTCTGGAAGATTAGAGAAAGTTTCATACAGGGTCCTGTCTCTGTACCTTCGAAGGGAAAATGAAAAGAAAAGTGATTTGTGAGGAATTAACAATCAGGAGATGCTATGCTGAGCCTTTATAAAGCGTTGGTTAGGCCACAACTGGAAGTTCTGACGAAAGGTCATCGACCTGAAACGTTAACTCTGTTTCTCTCTTCACAGACGTTGCCTGACCCGCTGAGTATCTCCAGCATTTTCTGTTTTTATTTCAGATTTCCAGCATCTGCAGCATTTTCTTTTAGTATCAGATCAGCCATGATCTTTATTGAATGGTGGAGCAGGCTCGAGGGGCCGAATGGCCTCCTCCTGCTCCTATTTCTTATATGTTCTTAAGTGTGTATAAACACACACGCACACACTCGCTCTCTGCCTCATCACCGCTATTCCCAGCACTCACTTATAAACAGTTTCTATTCCTACTGCACTCTTGGATAACCGCCTTACTTTTCAATCTCGTTTGAATGGTGACAGCTGACTAGCTAAAAGGTGTTCCCTCAGCTGCCAGGTTCCTTTCACACTCTGTAATATTTCTCCACAGCTCGTCTATGCCTCTGTGTCAGCTCCTGGAACTGACACTGACAACTGGGCAGGTCCTTTACCAGCTGTGGCTCATCGACGACTGGTGAGGAGTCCAAAAGAGAGAATTACAAAGAATATACTGCACAGGAACAAGACATTCAGCCCAACTCGCTCCAGAGCCTCTATAATCTTCTCTCTTCTTTTTAATTCATTCTCGGGATTTGTGCGCAAGGCCCAGCATTTATTGCCCATCCCTAATTGCCCCTTGAGAAGGTGGTGGTGAGCCGCCTTCTTGAACCGCTGCAGTCCGTGTGGTGAAGGTGCTCCCACAGTGCTGTTAGGGAGGGAGTTCCAGGATTTTGACCCAGCGACGATGAAGGAACGGCCGATATATTTCCAAGTCAGGATGGTGTGTGACTTGGAGGGGAACTTGGAGGTGGTGGAGTTCCCATGCGCCCGCTGCCCTTGTCCTTCTAGGTGGAAGAGGTCGCGGGTTTGGGAGGTGCTGCCGAAGAAGCCTTGGTGAGTTGCTGCAGTGCATCTTGTAGATGGTCCACACTGCAGCCACGGTGCGCCGGTGGTGGAGGGAGTGAATGTTTAAGGTGGTAGATGGGGTGCCAATCAAGCAGGCTGCTTTGTCCTGGATGGTGTCGAGCTTCTTGAGTGTTGTTGGAGCCTGCTTTTATGTATTTATTTTATTTGTTTATGGGATGTGGGCGTCGCTGTCAAGGCCCAGCATTTATTGACCATCCCTAATTGCCCTTGAGAAGGTGGTGGTGAGCCGCCTTCTTGAACCAATGCAATCCGTGTGGTGAAGGTGCTCCCACAGTGCTGTTAGGGAGGGAGTTCCAGGATTTTGACCCAGCGCCGATGAAGGAACAGCTGATATGTGTCCAAGTCGGGATGGGTTAAGACCTGGAGGTGGTGGTGTTCCCATGCGGCTGCTGCCCTCGTTCTTCTAGGTGGAAGAGGTCACGAGTTTGGAAGGTGCTGCCGAAGAAGCCTTGGCGAGTTGCTGCAGTGCATCTTGTAGATGGTACACACTGCAGCCACGGTGCGCCGGTGGTGGAGGGAGTGAATGTTTAAGCAACCAACTATTCTCTCTCCCTTGTCTCTTCTCTTGCAAATGTATTGATACTATCCTGGTCAGTGCTCCTCTGAACCTTCTTCTCCTGCACCTCCTCAACTTCAAATCCCCCATCCTGCACACTCTCCCTCTCCCGATCTTCAATATGGAGATCAGGCAGGAAAGTGGAATTGAGGTCGAAGATCAGCCATGATCTTATTGAATGGCGGAGCAGGCTTGAGGACCCGTATGGCCGACTCCTGCTCCTATGTTCCCTGCATCCTCACTGTGTTGAACTCAATACTCGTCACACCATCTCCCTCTCTAACTCATTCTTTCCCCAAGTCTGAATGTGGACGAACTCCTAACCTTCTTCAGTCTTCCCTTCCATCAACAATCTACGGGCTGTTGAATCCCAATCTTGGCTTCTCTTAATCAGTATCTCCTTATCTACAGTACCCCCTCGCCTACATTTTTTCAGGCTTAGTGGTGCCTCCCACATAGGCTTGCCATCCCTCCGGGATTGGCCCTGGAGTCTCCTGGAATTGAAGATTAATCTCCAGAACACTGCCGTCAGCAAAAATCCCGGGGAGAAACATCATAGGGGCGTTAAACAAAATTGTGTTCAATTTCTTTGAACACTTTTATTTATTAGCTGTGAAATTATTGGAGATGAGGAGAAACAAAATGGCCGTTTCACCAACAGTCAACATTAGTAACAGGAGGAGGCCAGTCAGCCCCTCGAGCCTGTTCTGCCATTCAGTGAGATCATGGGTGATCTGTATCCTAACTCCATCTGCCCGCCTTGGTTCCATATCCCTTAATACCCTCGCCCAACAAAAATCTAGCAATCTCAGGTCTTGGAATTTCCAATTGACCCCCCAGCCTCAACAGCTTTTTGGGGGAGAGTGTTCCAGATTTCCACTACCCTTTGTGTGAAGAAGTGCTTCCTGACATCACCCCTGAACGGACTGGCTCTAATTTTAAGGTTATTTCCCCTTGTTCTGGACTCCCCCCTGATGTAAGAAAACTACTGGGCACTTGGTCTGAGCGTTAAACAAGGCTTTAATCAACTGTTTTTCAACATGGAGATCTAGTTGTGTCCTTCACTAGTTCCTGTTAAAGAATGTCCTGAGCAAGCTGGGCCCATGCCCGAGTATTTATACTCTCCCTGGACAGCGCCACCAGCAGGCCGCCCAGTATTATTCCATAAGTCATTTCCCATGAATGACAAGATTCATGTCACCCCCCCCACCAGAGGAAATAGTTTCGATTGACCCCATCAACTCCTTTAGAAACATAGAAGAAACATAGAACAATAAGAGCAGGAGTAGGCCCTTCGGCTCTTCGAGCCTGCTCCGCCATTCTGGCTGATCCTCTATCTCAATAAATCCCACTGACATCGCCCGCAGCAGCCTCGTGGGACGCGGCCGAATTTCTGTCACGGGGCGCTAAGGGGTCGCCGCACATGGCGATAACGTCACCGCTGGAGGCACAGCGGCCCGAGGCAAATTTCTCGGGAGGCGCTTTTTTTTCACCCACCCCACCCGGGGCGATAAGCCCTTTGAACCTGGTTACCACACCCCCCGAAGGCCCTAATGGCAGGCGCAAAGGAGCCGAATTTCTAGCCCAATTTAGAGTGTTTTATTTGGGAATTTGGATAGAGTGGGAATTTGGAGAAGAGGGGGAAGGAGTTGCTGCTTTTTGCCGACACTACTTGTAGTGCTTCGTGTTACAAGTAGATATTTAATTTCAGTGCCCATAACTTAATCTCAATCAAGTCGTCAAGAAACGAAACTGTAAACTAAGTTACTTAGATACAAATTTAATTACATTTAATTAAGTAAAACAACGTCATATTGGGATGGCAGTGCAGGTGGCGTGCCACAACTGCAGCATGTGGGAGTTTGTGGAGAGCATTGTGATCCCGGACAACCATGTTTGCAGTAAGTGTCTGCATCTTGAGGAACTTCAGCTCAGAGTTGTTGAGCTGGAGTACGAGGTGCAGACATTGTGGGGCATCAGGGATGGGGAGCGTTACCTGGACACTTTGATCCAGGAGGCAGTCACACCCCTTGGGTTAGGTAGTGGTACAGGTCTGGTTAGTGGTCAGAGACAGGAGGGTGTGACTGCAACTCGGGCAGGTAAGGGGACCCCAAGTGCAGTGCTGGAGGAGCCTCAGCCATTGTCCTTGTCCAACATGAGGTTCTTGCTGCCTGTGTGGATGAGGGAAAAGCCTGTAGGATGGATGAGCAAGCTGACCATGACACCATGGTGCAGGAGGCCATTCAAGTGGGGGGGAGTGAAAGGGAATGTAGTTGTGGTAGGGGACAGTATAGTCACGAGGATAGAAACTGTTCTCTGCAGCCGTGACCAGGAGTTCCGAAGGTTGTGTTGCCTGCCCGGTGCCGGGGTTAAGGATATCTCCTTGCGGCTGGAGAAGAACTTGGAGTGGGAGGGGAAGGATCCAGTTGTCGTGGTCCACGTAGGAACCAACGACATCAGTAGAACCAGGAATGAGGTTCTGCTGAGAGAGTTTAAGGAGTTGGGGTCCAAATTAAAAAGCAGAACCTCAAAGGTAATAATCTCTGGATTGTTACCTGAGCCACGCGCCAATTGGCATAGGGATAAGCAGATTAGAAGGTTAAATGAGTGACTCAAAGAGTGGTGTGGGAGGAAGGGGTGTCACTTCATGGGCCACTGGCACCAGTACTGGGCAAAGAGGGAGCTGTTCCGTTGGGACGGGCTCCACTCAAACCAGGCTGGAACCAGTGTCATGGCGAATTGAATAACTAGGGCAGTAGTCAGGGTTTAAACTAAAGAAGGGGGAGTGGGAAGATTCAGGAAAGAGTCAATTTAAAAGCAGCGAGAGAAATGTCAAGACTCTAGAGCAGAGTAGCGTTTGGGTAAAAATAAGCAGTGGGTCAAGAAGGAAAAGCGAGCATAGTAAGGCATCAGTAACTAAGGTGACATCAGGGAAAAATAGAAAACAGTCAAAGCTAAAGACAATGCGTGAAGCATTCGCAACAAAATAGATGAATTAATAGCACAGATAGAAATGAATAGGTTTGATCTAATAGACATTATGGAGACGTGGTTGCAAAGTGACCAAGATTGGGAACTAAATATTCCAGGATACTTAACTTTAGAAGAGAAGGCAAAATGGAAAAGGAGGAGGGGTAGCCCTGATAATAAAGGATGGGATAAAGACAGTCGAGAGAAAGGATCTTAGCTCCGAAAATCAAGAAGTAGAATCAGTTTGGGTGGAGCTAAGAAACAGCAAGGGGCAGAAAACATTGGTGGGAGTTGTTTATAGGCCCCCAAACAGTAGTTGTAATGTAGGGCAGAGTATAAATCAGGAAATTAGAGGCACATGTAACAAGGGTAATACAGTGATCATGGGGGACTTTAATCTACATATAGACTGGGCAAACCAAATTTGCAGTAATAGTGTGGAGGACGAATTCATGGAATGTATACAAGATAGTTTTCTAGATCATTATGTTGAGGAACCAACTAGGGAACAGGCTATTTTAGATCTAGTATTCTGCTATGAGAAAGGGTTAATTAATAACTTTGCAGTAAAGGGGCCTTTAGGGAAGAGTGACCATAATATGATAGAATTTTATATTGAGTTCAAAAGTGATATAGTTAAATCTGAAACGCGGGTCTTAAATCTAAGCAAAGCAAATTACATAGGTATGAAGGGCGAGTTGGCTAAGGTAAATTGGGAAATTACATTAAAAGGTATGATGGTAGACAAGCAATGGCTAGCATTTAAAGAATAAATACATAATTTACAACAAATATACATTCCTTTAAGGCACAAAAACCCCACAGGAAAAGTGGTCCAACCATGGCTAACAAGAGAAGTTAGAGATAGTATTAGATCAAAGGAAGAGGCTTAGAGGGAGAAATTCGGTATCGCCCCGTTTGGGGCGCGATTATTGGCCGGGCGCAAAGTTTAGCGCCTGGCGCTAATTATCGCCTCCGACTGCAAACTTGGCTTCTATCGCCCCTGGAGGTGGTTGGAGCGCTAAATCAGGCGCTACACACCTGTCTTAAGGCGCTAACACCGGGGAGCGAGGCGCTACCTCAGAGCGTTGGCGAAGCTCATGTGATGTCAGTCAGCAATGGAACACAGACACACTGGCGCCGGCCAGTTCTTAAAGGGGAGGGTCGATCTTGCTCTCCATCCACACCCTGCTCATTGCAGCCTTGAATCTCGACCTGGAGAGACCTGTACATCAAATCTGCTGGAAAGAACAATGGAGAGGCCCAGGGAAAGAGCTCAGAGTGCAGCCCCCACAGTCTCTTCTAAATAGATACAAGGAAGGTCAAATCAAAATGAACCTGCAAAGTGCTGCTCAGTACCCAAAACTCCTTCACACAGCGTTGAATCTCTCCAGAAGTCTCTCTCTCTTTCTCTTATATACAATATATATTAATGATCTAGACAAGGCAACTAGATGTAATATCTCCAAGTTTGCAGACAACAAAAAGCTGGGTGGGCGTGTGTGCTGTGAGGAGGATGCCGAGAAACTCCAGGATGATTTGGATAGGTCGGGTGATTGGGCAGAAGCATGGCAGATGCAATATAACGTGGATAAATGCGAGGTTATCCACTTCGGTGGCAAAAACAGGAAGGCAGATTATTATCTGAACGGCAATAGATTGGGAGAAGGGGAAGTGCAACGAGACCTGGGTGTCCTTGTGCACCAGTCGCTGAAGGTAAGCATGCAGGTGCAGCAGGCGGTTAAGAAGGCAAATGGTATGTTGGCCTTCGTAGCGAGAGGGTTTGAGTACAGGAACAAGGATGGCTTGCTGCAGTTGTACAGGGCCTTGGTGAGACCGCACCTTGAGTATTGTGTGCAGTTTTGGTCGCCTTATCTGAGGAAGGATGTTCTTGCCATGGAGGGAGTTCAGCGAAGATTCACCAGACTGATACCTGGGATGGCAGGAATGACGTATGAGGAGAGATTGGGTCAATTGGGCTTATACTCACTGGAGTTTAGAAGAATGAGAGGGGATCTCATTGAAACTTATAAAATTCTAACAGGACTAGACAGACTAGATGCAGGAAGGATGTTCCCGATGGCAGAGGAGTCCAGAACCAGGGGTCACAGTCTAAGGATAAGGGGTAAACCATTTAGGACAGAGATGAGGAGGAATTTCTTCACTCAGAGCGTGGTGAACCTGTGGAATTCTCTACCACAGAAGGCAGTGGAGGCCAGTTCATTAAATATATTCAAGAAGGAGTTAGATATATTTCTTAAGGCTAAAGGGATCAAGGGATATGGGGAGAAAGCAGGGACAGGGTACTGAATTTGGATGATCAGCCATGATCTCATTGAATGGCGGAGCAGGCTCGAGGGGCCGAATGGCCTACTCCTGCTCCTATCTTCTATGTTTCTCCCTCAGAATGCGTGGTACAAAAATGTCGCCGACAAAAAAGGCAGGAAGCGGTCGCCTTTAAATAGCGCTCCCCCAGTCCCTTCCCGACTGCAATTCGATCCCCTCAACCTGTCGTTGCTAGCAGCAGGCGGTAAGGCGGGGGTGCCACTCAATATCCGGTCTGGGGCACTGCCGGGGCGTTGCACACTCGACTGACGTCACAATCTGCGGGCACAGGAGATCATGGCGGTAGTGTTTAGCACCGCCACAAAATGTCGTCAATTTTGCGAGCGGCACAACCATCGCCGCGCCCGGGCGCTGGTTGCTTTGCGCCCCATTAGCACCCTAAGAGGGAGGCGCAAAGCAACTGAATTTTCCCCCCTTATAATGTTGCCAAAAAGAGCAGTAAGCCTAAGGATTGGGAGGATTTTAGAATTCAGCAAAGGAGGACTAAGAAATTGATCAAGAAAGGGAAAATAGAATATGAGAGTAAACTAGCAAGAGACATAAAAACAGGCTGTAAAAGCTTCTATAGGTATGTAAAAAGGAAAAGATTAGCAAAAGTAAATGTGGGTCCCTTACAGGCTGAGACAGGAGATGTAATAATGGGAAATAAGGAAATGGCAGAGAAATTAAACAAATACTTTTGTGTCTGTCTTCACGGAAGAAGACGCAAAAAATCTGCCGGAAATAGTGGAGAACCAAGGGTCTAGCGAGACTGAGGAACTGAAACAAATTAGCATTAGTAAAAAAAATAGTACTGGAGAAATTAATGGGACTGAAAGTCAATAAATCCCCTGGACCTGATGGCCTACATCCTAGGGTTTTGAAAGAGGTGGCTATAGAGATGCATTGGTTGTTATCTTCCAAAATTCCATAGATTCTAGAACAGTTCCCGCGGATTGGAAGGTAGCAAATGTAACCCCACTATTTAAGAAAGGAGGGAGAGAGAAAACAGGGAACTACAGACCAGTTAGACTGACATCAGTCGTAGGGAAAATGTTAGAATCTATTATTAAGGACGTGGTAACAGGGCACTTAGAAAATAATAATAGGGTTGGGCAGAGTCAACACGGGTTTATGAAAGGGAAATCGTGTTTGAAGAATCTGTTAGAGTTTTTTGAGGTTGTAACTGGCAGAATAGATAAGGGGGAACCAGTGGATGTGGTGTATTTGGATTTTCAGAAGGCATTCGATAAGGTGCCACACAAGAGGTTATTAAACAAAATTAGGGCTCATGGGATTGGGGGTAATACACTAGCATGGATTGAGGATTGGTTAACGGACAGAAAACAGAGAGTAGGAATAAACAGGTCAGAAGGCATTCGATAAGGTGCCACACAAGAGGTTATTAAACAAAATTAGGGCTCATGGGATTGGGGGTAATATACTAACATGGATTGAGGATTGGTTAATGGACAGAAAACAGAGTAGGAATAAACGGGTCATTTTCGGGTTGGCAGGCTGTAACTAGTGGGGCACCGTAAGGATCAGTGCTTGGGCCTCAGCTATTCACAATTTACATCAATGATTTGGATGAGGGGACCAAATGTAATATATCCAGGTTTGCTGATGATACAAAGCTGGGTGGGAATATAAGTTGTGAGGAGGATGCAAAGAGGCTTCAAGGGGATATAGACAGGCTAAGTGAGTGGGCAAGAACATGGCAAATGGAATATAATGTGGAGAAATGTGAAGTTATCCACTTTGGTAGGAAAAATAGAAAAACAGAGTATTTTTTAAATGGTGAGAAATTGGGAAATGTTGGTGTTCAGAGGGACCTGAGTGTCCTTGTACACGACTCACTGAAAGTTAACATGCAGGTACAGCAAGCAATTAGGAAAGCAAATGGTATGTTGGCCTTTATTACAAGAGGATTTGAGTATAAAAGTAAAGATGTCTTACTGCAATTATATAGGGCCCTGGTGAGACCACACCTGGAGTATTGTGGACAGTTTTGGTCTCCTTACCTAAGGAAGGATATACTTGCCATAGAGGGAGTGCAACGAAGGTTCACCAGACTGGTTCCTGGGATGGGGGGATTGTCCTATGAGGAGAGATTGAGTAGACTAGGCCTATATTCTCTAGAGTTTAGAAGAATGAGAGGTGATCTCATTGAAACATACAAAATTCTTACAAGGCTTGACAGGGTAGATGCAGAGAGGATGTTTCCCCCTGGCTGGGGAGTCTAGAACAAGGGGTCACAGTCTCAGAATAAGGGGTCGGCCATTTAGGACTGAGATGAGGAGAAACTTCTTCACTCAGAGGGTGGTGAATCTTTGGAATTCTCTACCCCAGAGGGCTGTGGAGGCTCAGTCGTTGAGTATATTCAAGATAGAGATGGATATTAAGGGAATCAAGCGATATGGCGATCGGGCGGGAAAGTGGAGTTGAGGTAGAAGATCAGCCATGATCTCATTGAATGGCGGAGCAGGCTCGAAGGGCCAAATGGCCGACTCCTGCTCCTATTTCTTGTTATTAGGTCACCCCTTAATCTTCTAAACTCGAGGGAATACAAGCCCAGTCTGTGCAAGCTGTCCTCATAATTTAACCCTTTTAGCCCCAGATATCATTCTGGTGAATCTGCGCTGCTCCCCCTCCGAGGCCAATATATTCTTCCTGAGGTGCGGGGCCCAGAACTGAACGCAGTGTCCAGATGGGGTCTGACCAAGGCTTTGTACAGCTGAAGCATCATTTCCTTCACTTTGTATTCCAGCCCCTTCGAGATAAAGACCAACATTCCATTAGCCTCTTTAATTATTCTTTGTACTTTAATCCAGTTGGCCGTGAGGAGGCAGTGCGCCTGGAAGATGGGCCAATGGTGTGTGTGTGGGGGCGGGGCGATGCGGGGCGAGAGGTCATGTGATGAATCCTCCAGGAACAGGCCCAACCAGAGTTGGCAACCCTACTCCCACAGTGGGCCTTGGGCCTTAACTAGGTTTCCCCTGTACAACAAGAACAAAACATGAGCTCGCTTGCTCCAAGTTGCTTATGCTGGTTGTAGGCAGCAAGCAACTTATTAATAATAAAAGAAGAACATTTTGGGAAGCATTCAGCAGGTCAGGCAGCATCTGTGGAGAGAAAGAGAGAAACAGATCTAAGGTTTCAGGTCGGTGACCCTTCGTCAGAACTGGAAGATGTTAGAAGTGTCGAGGCAGGGAGCTGCTGGGAGAGAAGAACAAAGGCGAAGGGTTGTGATAGGGTGGAGCGCAGGAGAGATTACCACAACAACAACTTGCATTTATATAGTGCCCTTAACATCGTAAAATGTCCCGAGGTGCTTCACAGGAGCGATTATCAGACAAAAATTGACACCAAGCCACACAAGGAGAGATTAGGACAGGTGACCAAAAGCTTGGGTCAAAGAGGTCGGTTTTAAGGAGCGTCTTAAAAGAGGAGAGAGAGGCGGAGAGGTTTAGCGAGGGAATTCCAGAGCTCAGGGCCCAGGCAGCTGAAGGCACGGCCGCCAATGGTGGAGCGATGGAAATCGGGAGGATGCGCAAGAGGCCAGAACTGGAGGAGCGCAGCGATCTCGGAGTGTTGTCGGTTGGAGGAGGTCACAGAGGTTAAAGGGATGATGGTGCAAGGCGAAAGGGGACAATGGGACAAATAAAGAAACAAAAGATGGGTCCAGAGGAGGTGTAAATGGCAACAGCCGAATCATTACCAACACCTGCTGTCCGAGAAAATGGGAGCGGCGGTTATGATCTAACATTGTTCAGCTCATTGTTGAGGCCAGAAGGCTGTAATGTGCTTGACTGAAAGATGATTCAGATGAAACAGATTCAATAATAACTTTCAAAAGGGAATTGGATAAATAGTTGAGGGGGAATAATTTGCAGGACTACGGGGGAAAGAGCAGGGGGGAAGTGGGATTAATTGGAGAGCTCGTTCAAAGGGCCGGCAGAGGCACGATGGGCCGAACGGCCTCCTCCTGCGCTACATCATCCTCCGGGGCGCTGTTTCCTCGAGCGGTTCCTATTTACGCTCCCTCTCCTTCTCTTCCCTCAGGTAGGTTCGTTCTTCATGATTAACCTGTGCTTGGTTGTCATAGCGACGCAGTTCTCGGAGACGAAACAGCGAGAGCACCAGCTGATGCAGGAGCACCGCGCCCACTACCTCTCGTCCAGCACCATGGCCAGCTTCGCCGAGCCAGGCGACTGCTACGAGGAGATCTTCCAGTACGTGTGCCACATCCTGCGCAAGGCGAAGCGCCGCACGGTGGGACTCTACGCCAGCCTCCAAACCCGGCGTCACGGCAACCGAAGAGCTTCCAATCTCGGCCTCTGCCAGAAGGAGTGCGGTAGGTAACCGGGCGGGCGAGGCGGGTAATGAAAGATATTTAATTCTATAGACCCTATAATGTACAGGAAAGCATCTGTAATGGTTACACAAAAATAAACTCCCATTTCTATCGCGCCTTTCACAACCTCAGGACGTCCCGAAGTGCTTTACAGCCAATGAAGTACTTTTTGAAGTGTGGTCACTGTTGTAATGTGGGAAACGTGGCAGCCAATTTGCGCACAGCAAGCTCCCACAAACAGCAGTGAGATAATGGCAAATGCAGTCCGTAAGGGTGACCCCGAGCTTCCGGTCACCTGTCATTTTAATTCACCGCTCCATTCCCACTCGGACCTCACCGTCCTCGGCCTCGTGCATTGTTCCACGGAAGCTCAGCGTAAACTCGAGGAACAGCACCTCATCTTCCGATTAGGCACTTTACAGCCTTCCGGACTCAATATCGAGTTCAACAATTTCAGATCATAACCTCGGCCCCCATTACATTTTTACTTATATTTTTTATCCACACCTTTGTTTTGGTTTCCCACCCCCCCCCCCCTTCTCTCTTTTTTTTTCTCTCTCCCACATGGCAGCTGTCTCCCATTCTGCCAGCGCATTTCACACCTCATCTAGAGCCGTCTTTTGCCTCCACTAGTTCTATCACCATCTCGTCTCGTTTTGAATACCTCTTAATGTCTCTTCTTCTCTTTTGTTCTCTCCCAGCCTGGCCTCTTAATCTATTTCATTTCCTGTGCTTCTTTAGTCTTGACAAAGGGTTTTGACCCGAAACGTTGACTCTATTTCTCTCTCCACGGATGTTGCCTGGCCTGCTGAGTTTTTCCAGCATTTTCTGCTGTTATTTTGGATTTCCAGCATCTGCAGTATTTTGCTATCATAATGGCCAGATAATCTGTTTTTTTAGTGATGTTGATTGAGGGATAAATATTGGTCCCAGGACACTGGGGGTGAACTCCCCTGCTCTTCTTCAAAATACTGGCCTTGGGATCTTTTACGCCCACCTGAGAGCGCAGACGGGAGCCTTGGTTTAACGTCTCATTCCGAAAGACGGCACCTCCGACAGTGCAGCACTCCCACAACACTGCACTGGGTGTGTCAGTCTGGCTGCAATGCTCCATCTCACCCTCAGTAAGCTCCCCACTGGAGTGGAGCTAATTTACAGAACAAACGGGAAACTGTTCAACTTCCGTCGCCTCCAGTCCAGATGCAAGGCCGTCCCATCCTCTGCCGTCGAATTACAGTATGCAGACGACGCTTGCGTCTGCACTCACTCGGAGGTCGAACTCCAAACCATCGTAAACACCTTCACCGAAGTATACGAGAGCATGGGCCTTACACTAAACATCCGTAAGACAAAGGTCCTCTACCAACCTGCCCCCGCCACACAGTACTGCCCCCTGATTATCAAAATCCACAACAGGGCCTTGAGCAATGTGGACCATTCCATACCTCGGGAGCCTACTGTCAACAAGGGCAGACGTCGACGACGAAGTCCAGCACCGCCTTCAGTGTGCCAGTGCAGCCTTCGGTCGCCTGAGGAAGAGAATGTTTGAAGACCAGGACCTCAAACCCGGCACTAAGCTCATGGTCTACAGAACAGCAGTGATACCTGCCCTGCTGTATGCCTCAGAGACATGGACCATGTACAGCAGTCACCTCAAAGCACTGGAGAGGTACCACCAACGCTGCCTCCGCAAGATCCTGCAAATCCATTGGCAGGATAGGCGCACCAACGTCAGTGTTCTTGCTCAGGCCCACATCCCCAGCATCGAAGCTTTGACCACGCTCAGTCAGCTCTGATGGACGGGTCACATCGTCCTCATGCCCGATACGAGACTCCCAAAACAAGCGCTCTACTCGGAGCTCCGGCACGGCAAGAGAGCCCCAGGTGGGCAGAGGAAACGCTTCAAGGACACCCTCAAAGCCTCATTGAAAAAGTGTAACATCCCCACCGACACCTGGGAATCCCTGGCCCAAGACCGCACAAAGTGGAGGAGGAGCATCCGGGAAGGCTCTGAACACCTCGAGTCTCTTCGCTGGGAGCAAGCGGAAGCCAAGCACAAACAGCGCACATCAAGCCAAGCACCCCGCCCACCCGCCCCTTCAACCACCGTCTGCCCCACCTGTGACAGAGACTGTAGGTCCCGCACTGGACTCATCAGTCACCTGAGAACCCATTTTTAGTGAGGAAGCAAGTCATCCTCGGTCCCGAGGGACTGCCTAAGGAGGAGAAGGAGAAGGTGTCAGTCTGGATTATGTGCTCAAGTCTCTGGAGCGGGGACCTGAACCCAACACTCTACTGACTCACAGGCAAGAGAGCGACCCACTGAGCCTCAGCTGCCACCAGTGGAGGCCGTTTAGCATCGGACAAACAGAGCACTGCACGACCGAATCTCTAGGTCACAGACTGGAGCTGCCTGTCTGATGGGAGCTGCGTAAACTCAGTTGTTTCAGAAAACAACTCACCTGTTCATTGTTTTTTTCCCCCCCACTAATGCCCTTTACAACAGACCATAGAATATTTATGAAGTGCGACTGTAATCTGTTCAGCATTGAAGCTCTCGCGTGCAATTGGGTTTGATCATCAGCAAGGGCTGGGACTAATGCAGATTCAATTGTCATGCAAAGTGCTAGGCGATTGGGTTCACCGATATCAATGAAGAATGTGTTAATGTGTCGGTATCAAACGCCTCGATCGAAATAGCAGACTCATTTCATATAAATTTGTTTCTGTGAAATCACAAACCAAATGTGTGCTTTTTTTTTAAATTGAGAAACCAAAGTGAAGCGAGCTCAGGCCCAAAGGACAGCAGCATTGTGAGGAACTCCAGGCGTGAGGGAGATAAGAGAGCAGCACAGAGTGAAAGAGATAAGAGTGAAACCAAGACTCCGCCTGCTCTCTCAGGTGGACGTAAAAGATCCCACGGCCACTGACGTAATAAAACTCACTACGCACTTGGTTCAAGCATAAAGCAAGGCTTTAATCAACTTGTTTCAGAACATGGAGGTCTAGTTGTACTTCACTAGTTCCTTGTCTTACAAAATGTCCCTGGGCAAGCTGGGGCCGACGCCCGAGTATTTATACTCCTTGGACGGCGCCACCAGCTGGCCGTCCAGTGTTATTTCATGAGTAGTTTCTTGATGATGAGATTTATAACAGCCACTATTTTAAAGAAAGAACAGGGGCCTTCTCCCTGGTGGCCTGGGCCCAATATTTATCCCTCAGCATTCTTCGCTGTGCCTTGATCTCCCTTCTTCACATCTGCTCTCTCCTTTTCAGGGCACTACCAAGTGACGGAGAATCTGGAGTACACGCCGCACGCCATCGTCCAGCCGATTGCCCTGACCTTGGCCTCGGAAGCGGGCCACTGCCCCCAATGCAGCAGCGCCGAACAGGCCCCCGCAGCCAAGGCCCCGGATCAGGCGGGCACAGAGGCCGGAGCGGCGCGCCAGGCGGAGGCCGGCACAGAGGCGGAGTTGGAAACCCGGGGGAGGGGAAGGAAGGGCGGGGAGAGGAGCTGGTGCGTTGAATTGTGGGGCGAAGTGCGTTGCAAGCTGACCAGCATCGTGGAGAGCAAATACTTCAACCGCGGGATCATGATGGCAATACTGATCAACACCATCAGCATGGGGATCGAGCACCACGAGCAGGTAGAACCTTAATGACACTTCTCGCTAGGCTGCCGTTTAATTAACATTTGAAATGATTTACTGAAGCCACCGAGCTCAGCCAGCTGTTGCTGTTAGTGAGATCGCTGCAAATGAGCTGCAGGTGGGAGAGGAAGCACGACACCTGAGGAGAGGATACATACACCGAGAAAAATAGGCAATTCTGAAGTTCAGGCACGTGTTAGTGGTAATTTGTGTGTGGAATATGGAGACCAGAGTTTTTAGCACTCTGCACTTTCCACCCCATGTTTTTGCCATTAGAATTGGGAAACGGGATGAAGGCAGGATCTTGTCAATCGTAGAATCATAGCAATCTACGGCGCAGAAGGAGGCCATTCGGCCCATCGTGTCTGCACCGGCCACCAACAGTGCAGCACTCCCTCAGTACTGCCCCTCCGACAGGGCGGCGCTCCCTCAGTACTGACCCTC
Organism: Somniosus microcephalus; assembly: GCF_052327205.1. Classification (NCBI taxonomy): domain Eukaryota; kingdom Metazoa; phylum Chordata; class Chondrichthyes; order Squaliformes; family Somniosidae; genus Somniosus; species Somniosus microcephalus. The sequence goes on from NC_141014.1 coordinate 39,386,769, forward strand.
CGACAGTGCGGAGCTCCCTCAGTACTGACCCTCCGACAGTGCGGCGCTCCCTCAGCACTGCCCCTCCGACAGTGCGGAGCTCCCTCAGCACTGCCCCTCCGACAGTGCAACGCTCCCTCAGCACTGCCCCTCCGACAGTGCAACGCTCCCTCAGTACTGACCCTCCGACAGTGCGGAGCTCCCTCAGTACTGACCCTCCGACAGTGCGGAGCTCCCTCAGCACTGCCCCTCCGACAGTGCAACGCTCCCTCAGCACTGCCCCTCCGACAGTGCAACGCTCCCTCAGTACTGCCCCTCCGACAGTGCGGCGCTCCCTCAGTACTGACCGTCCGACAGTGCGGCACTCCCTCAGTACTGCCCCTCCGACAGTGCGGCGCTCCCTCAGTACTGCCCCTCCGACAGTGCGTCGCTCCCTCAGTACTGCCCCTCCGACAGTGCGGCGCTCCCTCAGTACTGCCCCTCCGACAGTGCGTCGCTCCCTCAGTACTGCCCCTCTGACAGTGCAGCGCTCCCTCAGTACTGCCCCTCTGACAGTGCAGCGCTCCCTCAGTACTGCCCCTCCGACAGTGTGGCACTCCCTCAGCACTGCCCCTCCGACAGTGCAACGCTCCCTCAGTACTGCCCCTCCGACAGTGCGGCGCTCCCTCAGTACTGACCGTCCGACAGTGCGGCGCTCCCTCAGTACTGCCCCTCTGACAGTGCGGTGCTCCCTCAGTACTGTCCCTCCGACAGTGCAGCGCTCCCTCAGTACTGCCCCTCCGACAGTGCGGCACTCCCTCAGTACTGCCCCTCCGACAGTGCGGCGCTCCCTCAGTACTGGCACTGCGAGTATCACCCTGGATTACGGGCTCAAGTCTCTGGAGTGGGGACTCGAACCCACGATCTTGTGATTCAGAGGCGAGAGCGCTGCCCACTGATCCACGGCCAACGCCATCTCTTTTCGAGAAGCCTTTGTAAACGCAGCATTTTCTGAAGTCCTTTGTTTCTTTGTTTTTTGGCACGATGTTAAAGCAGGTTAAATGAATCACAGAGAGGCTGCCGGTCCCTAATTTCGTATTATTGCTAGCCTTTGGAGTCCCTGTCTCCTTTAAGCACCGTTGATACGCTCACTATTCTGCTGATGAGTCAGACTAATATAATATAGTTTGTTTGTCTGTGAGTCAAGCTGTGCCAGGCTCCCGAGCGGAAGGAACATTATGTCCAGTCGTTGTGCAAGTGACTTCCCCTCCTTCCGCGGGCTGAGCCCCATCTTTGAATTGGGAGGAAATTTGGAGCGCTGCAGGGCTTGTGTCAAAATTTGCTCCTTTGGGGATCGACTCTTGCTTTGTGTTTTTTGTGTGTTGCCCCTAACTACCTCGTGTGACAACCGGGGCCTAAGCTGGTGGATGGGCAGTCTGCTCCCAGGCCTCCATCACTGGAATGAGGGGGGGTGGTGAAAGGTTAAAGGTGAAGTCAGATAGAACTGTTTTCGCCCCCAGGGTAATAGGTCATGGCTTCCGTTACCAAGAAATGCCATCAAAGTGCGCACTCTACACGGGTTCAAGAGGCAATCGGATGTATCTCTGGAGAGGGAAAGGACTTGTTGAGTCTAATGGCTTTATTCTGCTCCTACAAGTGTTTCGAGTTCACACTGAGCTGCCGATTATGAAGCACGTTGGGAGTAGGTTCCTCTTCCTCGCTGTGGGCTGTTGTTATGGCTATCCCGGCACCGGCGCGGCCGAGATCAGGAACTCGCCAGTGTGGGAAAGGCGGGCCTGTGTCTCGCCGCTCCACGGCGCCAGGCATCGGAAGCATTCATATTGCGCGAAGTCCGTTCTGGTCCCAGTGGGTTCTCGAATCAAAGTGGTGTAAACCGGGACTCCCGAAGACTGGCTGCTGGGAAAGTCTATGTTTAGCGGTTCTGCTTGGCAATTTTACTTGGAATTACATGGAATATACAACACAGAAACAGGCCATTCGAACTAACTAGTCTGTGCTGACGTTTATACTCCCCACGAGTCTCCTCCCATTCCACCTCCCTCACCTCAGCCTTTCAGTGTCTCTCTCTATTCCCTTTTCTCTCATGTGCTCGCCTAGTTTGCTTTTGAAAGCATCGATACTATTCGCCTCAACCACTCCCTATGGCAGCGAGTTCCACATTCTCATCACTCTCTGGGTAAAGAAGTTTCTCCTGAATTCCCTATTAGATTTATTAGTGACTATCTTGTATTGATGGCTCCTGGTTTTGGATTCTCCCACAAGGGGAAACATTCTCTCCACATCTACCCTGTCTCGCCCATTCAGAATTTTGAACACCTCTATCAGGTCACCTCGAAGTCTTCTTGGCAATTTATACACATTGGCGTACCCAAGCCCGCACAAGCATCAGCTGATTCACCAGAAACTCTTTGGTGTTTAACTCAAGGACATAGGCCAGGAAGGAGGGGAGGGAGTGGGGCGGGATGGGGGGCGGCAGTTTCGTATTCGGGAAACCCGGAGGAACCTTTAAATTCGATAGGATGTCCATATCACCATTTTTGGAATCCGTTCGCCTGCCGCAGCCAGCCAGAGTGGAAGGCTGGCTGTCGGGCGGGTAGGCCTGCGGCACCAGTCCACAGCCGGGGAGCGGAGAGGAGCGGGGGAGAGATCAGGGGCATCGATTGGTGGGGGGGGGGGCAGGCCCGGAGAAATCGGGTGGGTGGGGGAGAAGATTGAGGGCCGAGGAGGACTGGCCCACAAGCAGTGCTGGAAAAGCACTTACCTCTTCCATGCAGCAGTCCTTGCCTCTCTTTAGCTGCCGGGTTTCCCGAGGCCCGGGTAACCCAGCCAACCAGCATTAAAGCTGGAAGAGGGAAAAAATCTTAGGCGCACAGCCTCATTTAAATATGGGCAGCCTCCTGGGAGCAAGTTGGTCGCCCCCGCACCCCCGCACCCCCCGCCTCCGTTAAAACCGAAAGTGGGCGGGTTCAAGGCAAGTCCGGGTTTGAAATGTTTTAAATTTTAACTTCCCACCCGACCCAAACCCCCTCATTTTGGGGTTAAAATTACCCCCATAGTGTTGCTTGCATCATACACAGCATTTATAAAGTGGGCTAGAGACATCTAGAGATAATGGAGAGTACTACAAGCATTGGACTGAGTCGCTGTCCAAGTGAGGATGCTGCTGGCTACATTCCATCTACATTTCCAAGTATGCTCTGACTGAAGCTAGGGGCCATCAATAGAAGACAGTCGCTAATAAATCCAATCGGGAATTCAGGAGAGACTTCTTTACCCAGAGAGTGGTGAGAATGTGGAACTTGCTACCACAGGGAGTGGTTGAGGCGAATAGTATAGATGCCTTTAAGGGGAAGCTGGATAAACACATGAGGGAGAAAGGAATAGAAGGATATGTTGATAGGGTGAGCTGAAGAGGGGTGGGAGGAGGCTGGTGTGGAGCATAAACACCGGCACGGACCAGTTGGGCCGAATGGCCTGTTTCTGGGCTGTATGTAATTTTTATCCCCTTTCCTCCCAGTGTCTCCTGGACATGCACATTTTATGACTGAGAGTTTGGAGCTGATGTCCTCTCAATCCTCCCCCATCTTCATTCTGGGCTGCTCCCTCACCCACTCCAGCAGCTTGGCCAAGATTGGGAACTCTAGGAGAGGTGGGCACAGACGCTGGGCCCTGCCCTGCCAAGGTGTTTCTCACAGGGTTCCCGCTGGTTGCCGTAGTCTTTTCTAAGGTCTCGGGTCTGTGAGATCATCATGTTTCTGAGCTAGGAACAGGGCTCAGTTTTGTAATAAAGCTGACAGCAGTAGCAATTTGTGCCGTCACTCACTGACAACATGGGGAAAGAGCCATTCTCTCCCCAGGGGATGAACACTTCCATCTCCCCGCTATGGGTTACGGCCAGCTGTGTGTCTGTCCTCAACAAAGGGATTAAACCTTTCATCCTGCGAGCTTCAGTTATACCCTGTTGCCAAAACGGACTGTGGAGGAGAGTCAGGAATCGATCATTTCACCCGATTGGGAAAAGGCCGAGTGTAAATGTTGTAGACCGACTTAAAAAAGAAAGACTTGCATTTCTATAGCGCCTTTCACGACCACTGGATGTCTCAAAGTGCTATACAGCCAATGAAGTACTTGTTGAAGTGGAGTCACTGTTGTAATGTAGGAAATGCGGCAGCCAATTTGCGCATAACAAGCTCCCACAAACAGCAATGTGATAATGACCAGATCATCTGTTTGTGTTATGTTGGTTGAGGGATAAATATTGGCTCCAGGACACCGGGGAGAACGCCCCCCTGCTCTTCTTTGAAATAGTGCCAGGGGATCTTTTACATCCACCTGAGAGAGCAGACGGGGCCTCGGTTTAACGTCTCATTAGAAAGACGGCACCTCTGACAGTGCAGCACTCCCTCAGCACTGCACTGGGAGTGTCAGCCTAGCTTTCTGTGTTCAAGTCTCATGGAGTTTGACTTGAACCCACGACCTTCTGACTCAGAGGCGGGAGTGCTGCCCACTGAGCCACAGCTGACACCTAATCGGAAAGAGGTCAGACATTAGTTTGGGCGATAATCGATGAATGCTTAACTCTTCGTTTAATATTTCTGGGCCTGCTGTTTTAATACTGCTCTGCTTATTTTAAGTAGGTTGGAGTATGTATTAAACTAGAGGTAGAACGATATTTAGGGAGGGAATTCCAGAGCTCGGGGCCCAGGCAGCTGAAGGCACGGCCGCCAATGGTGGAGCGATTAAAATCGGGGATGCTCAAGAGGCCAGAATTAGTGAAGTGCGGAGATCACCGAGGGTTGTGGGGCTGGAGGAGGTTACCGAGATAGGGAGGGGGCAAGGCCATGGAGGGATTTAAACACTAGGATGAGAATTTTAAAATCGAGGCGTTGCCGGACGAGGTGCCAAAGTAGGTCAGTGAGCAACAGGGGGTGATGGGCGAACGGGACTCGGTGAGAGTTAGGACACGGACTGCAGAGCTTTGGATGAGCTGAAGTTTGCGTAGGGTGGAATGTGGGAGGCCGGCCAGGAGTGCGTTGGAATAGTCGAGTCTGGAGGTAACAACGGCAGGGATGAGGGTTTCAGCAGCGGATGAGCTGAGGCAGGGGCGGAGACGGGCGATGTTACGGAGGTGGCAGTAGGCAGTAACTGGGGAGAGTGACTGTAACTGGGATTTGGTAGCGTGTCTGTGATTGGGAAGCGGCTGATGGATATCGGTAGAATCTCGCCGGCACTGTTGACAGTAGACAGAGTACTGAAACAGTTAATGAGTGATCGAACAGGCTGGCAATTTCAAAAGGTCACTCAGGACTTTGACATTTAAGGAGCATTTATTTTTGTTTGCTTTATTTTTTTCGCTCACTCTAGGCTCGACACAGTCACTCGGTCAGTGAAAGGAACAAAGAAAAAGAAGCTGCTGCTTTTTATATTCTTTCCTAGGGTGTGCTTAACCACTCCTGTCTCGGCACTTTGCCCAGACACAGAGATCAACAATTGAGACTATTTCAGCTTGGTGCTGCTCATCGATGGGCAAAACCTTCTACCGTAAATTTGGCCTAGGACTTGGGGTTCACGCACCGCAAGGGTCGCCAACCAACGCTCCCCCCCATTTTATTTTGGGTGGGCGGCCCCTTTGATGGGTCACGCGGCCCGTTCAAAATTGCGCACGTGCGCGGTTTCTCCCATTGAAAAACCAACGAGCGGCCTGGACAGGACCGCCAGGCGGTCGCACAGCTTAGCGGGAACGTTGTTGCCAATCCTCCAGAATTGACCTGGAGTCCGACCACACATCCGCGGCATAACTGAGACCGCCTACTTCCCCCTCCGTAACACCGCTCGTCTCCGCCCCGCCTCAGCTCAGCTTCTGCTGAAACCCTCATCCCTGCCTTTGTCACCTCTAGACTCGACTATTCCAACGCACTCCTGGCCGGCCTCCCACATTCCACTCTACCTAAACTTGAGGTCATCCAAAACTCTGCTGCCCGTGTCCTAACTCGCACCAAGTCCCGTTCGCCCATCACCCCTGTGATCGCTGACCTACATTGGCTCCCGGTTAAGCAACGCCTCGATTTCAGAATTCTCATCCTTGTTTTCAAATCCCTCCATGGCCTCGCCCCTCCCTATCTCTGTAATCTCCCCCAGCCCCACAACCCACCGAGATATCTGCGCTCCTCCAATTCTGCCCTCCTGACCATCCCTGATTATAAATCGCTCCACCATTGGCGGCCGTGCCTTCTGTTTCCTTGGCCCTAAGCTCTGGAATTCCCTGCCTAAACCTCTCTGCCTCGCTACTTCTCTTTCCTCCTTTAAGACGCTCCTTAAAACCGACCTCTTTGACCAAGCTTTTGGTCACCTGCCCTAATTTATCCTTATGGGGCTCGGTGTCAAATTTTTTCTCTTAAAATAATCCTGTGCAACACCTTGGGACGTTTTACTACGTTAAAGGCGCTATATAAATACAGGTTGTTGTTGTTGAGTCTCCAGGAATTAAACATTAATCTACTGGACACGGCTACGAGTAAACACAGAAGAAAACAAATCATAGGGGCCATTAAAAGAAGTGTGACTGTGTTTTTAAAAATAATTTTCTTTGAACATTTTGCGTTTTATCAGTTATAAAAATATTGGAGGTGCGAAAAAAAGGGGTGTTTGAGCGGGCGGGGGGGAAGGTTGGCGGTGGGAGGTCATGTGATACAACCTCCAGGAATATGTCCAATCAAACCCAGAAACGTCCGACGGTGAGTTGAGGGCTGGGCCGTGCCAATCAGGATTAAAAGAAAGACTCGCATTTCTATAGCGCCTTTCACGGCCACCGGACATCCCAAAGTGCTTTACAGCCAATGAAGTACTTTTTGAAGTGTAGTCACTGTTGTAATGTAGGAAACGTGGCAGACAATTTGCGCACAGCAAGCTCCCGCAAACAGCCATGTGATAATGATCAGATAATCTGTTTTTGTTATGTGGGTTGAGGAATAAATATTGGCCCCAGGACAACAGGGATAACTCCCCTACTCTTCTTCGAAATAGTGACTGTGGAATCTTTTACGTCCACCTGAGAGAGCAGATGGGGCCTTGGTTTAAACTCTCATCCGAAAGACGGCACCTCAGACAGTGCAGCGCTCCCTCAGTACTGCCCCTCCGACAGTGCAGCGCTCCCTCAGTACTGCCCCTCCGACAATGCGGCGCTCCCTCAGTACTGCCCCTCCAACAGTGTGGCGCTCCCTCAGTACTGCCCCTCCAACAGTGTGGCGCTCCCTCAGTACTGCCCCTCCGACAATGCGGCGCTCCCTCAGTACTGCCCCTCCGACAATGCGGCACTCCCTCAGTACTGCCCCTCCGACAGTGCGGCGCTCCCTCAGTACTGCCCCTCCGACAGTGCAGCGCTCTCTCAGTACTGCCCCTCCGACAATGCGGCGCTCCCTCAGTACTGCCCCTCCAACAGTGTGGCACTCCCTCAGTACTGCCCCTCCAACAGTGTGGCGCTCCCTCAGTACTGCCCCTCCGACAATGCGGCGCTCCCTCAGTACTGCCCCTCCAACAGTGCAGCACTCCCTCAGTACTGCGCCTCCGACAGTGCGGCATTCCCTCAGCACTGCCCCACCAACAGTGCGGCACTCCCTCAGTACTGCCCCTCCGACAGTGCGGCGTTCCCTCAGCACTGTCCCTCCGACAGTGCGGCGCTCCCTCAGTACTGCACTGGAGTGTCAGCCTGGATTTTTTTGCCCATGCGCCTGCTGCCCGTGTCCTTCTAGGTGGTAGAGGTCGCGGGTTTGGGAGGTGCTGCCGAAGAAGCCTTGGCGAGTTGCTGCAGTGCATCTTGTAGATGGTACACACTGCAGCCACGGTGCGCCGGTGGTAGAGGGAGTGAATGTTTAAGGTGGTGGATGGGGGGCAAATCAAGCGGGCTGCTTTGTCCTGGATGGTGTCGAGCTTCTTGAGTGTTGTTGGAGCTGCACTCATCCAGGCAAGTGGAGAGTATTCCATCACACTCCTGACTTGTGCCTTGTAGATGGTGGAAAGGCTTTGGGGAGTCGGGAGGTGAGACACTCGCCGCAGAATACCTACATTCCCTCCATAAACTTCTCCGCCTCTCTCCTCCTTTAAGACGCTCCTTAAAACCTACCTCTGTGACCAAGCTTTTGGTCACCTGTCCGAACATCTCCTTATGTAGCTCGGTGTCAAATTTTGTTTGATAATCGCTCCTGTGAAGTGTTCTGGGACATTTTACTACATTAAAGGCGCTATATAGACACAAGTTCTGTTGTTGCTGTGGTGTAGAGGGAGCTTCAACACACTCCAAGCTGGTCTGTACCTGACCTGGGACGTGTCTGACAGTGTTTCTGGTCCTGACATCTTTCACCTTAATGTGTGTAAAAAAAAAATCGTGAGAGGCAGAAAGAAAATCAACGACTTGCAGCTTTGACAGGACAGTGGCAGGGCTTAACAACTCGTCAAATGAGGAGAGGCAAATAATAATATCTCTTTCTATTTATTATCAGTAGACATGTACAAAATTATGAGGGGCATAGATAGGGTAGATAGAAAGGAACTTTTCCCCTTCGTAGAGGGGTCAATAACAAGGGGGCATAGTTTCAAGGTAAGGGGCACGAGGTTTAGAGGGGATTTGAGGAAAAGCTTTTTCACCCAGAGGGTGGTTGGAATCTGGAACTCACTGCCTGAAAGGGTGTGGAGGCAGGAACCCTCACAACATTCAAGAAGCAATTAGATGAGCACTTGAAACGGCATAGCATACAAGGCTACGGACCAAGTGCTGGAAAATGGGATTAGAATAGATAGGGCTTGATGGCCGGCGCGGACACGATGGGCCGAAGGGCCTCTTTCTGTACTGTATAACTGTATGGGCTGGATTTTCATTCAGCAGTCGGGAAGGAGGCGGGACTACAACTTTCAGGTTTTAGTCCCGCCTCCATCGATGTCCGGCCAATCCACGTGATTTTCCCTTGATTGACCTTGTTGAGCCCGCCCAGCGGGCCCAGCAGGCCAATTGAGGGCCACCCGGCAACAGGTGACGTCACAGACTGAAATTTCATCTGTCAAGAGGTGTGGACAGATGACATATCAGTGTTTCACAGCTGTTTGAAGCTGTCAAACACTGACAGTCTGACTTCTAACCTGAGTCCTTCTACACAGACTCAGTTAGAACTCTCACCGGCACTGAAAGCTGAAGGCTGTCACTTTTGACAGCTCGCGGCCATTCTGCTTTCAGTGCCGGCTGAGTGACGGACTCCCGAAACCTAGAAGAAGAAAGGCTGTTAAGGTAAGTACAGGTAATTTAAACTTCTTTACACACTTTCGACACACCAAACACACTTACCTTTGCACTCATGCACCCATCACTCACCTGAACACCGACATCGCGACCACTCCAAGTCCTTCAACCCGACGGCCCGCCTGCTCTAAGCTGGCGTGGTTTGGAGCCGTCGGGAATCCCACACGAAACCCCTTAAAATAGGGATTAGGCTAAAAACTGCCTGTTTACTACCTGTTAACAGGCAGTTAATTGGCACTAATCCCTTCCCGCCTCGGGTCGGCGGGTCCCAGTGCGGGGCGGGTACCCGTCTCCTTTGAAACTTACATGGAGGTGGGTTTTGGGCGGGATGGTGTCGGGACCCCCGAATTCGGTATTTTTGCCCCCCCGCATGCCTAAAAGCCCGCCTCATGGCACACTGAAAATCTGGCCCTATGACTCTATGACATCCCATGGGCTCGGCCCCTCCCTATCTTTCTAAACTCCTCCAGCCATACAACTCCCCCTCTTCCCTACTCTGGCCTCCTGTCCATCACCCCCCGACCTTCAACCCACCACGGGCGGCCGTGCCTTCAGCCATCGAGGCCCTGATCTCTGGAATTCCCTCCCCAAACCTCTCCGCTTCTCCACCTCCCTTTCCTCCTTTGAGACCCTCCTCTGTCACCCAAGGTTTGGTCACCCCCCTCCCCCACTCCCCCTCCCCCTGAATCTGTCCTTCTCTGGATTGGCATCCATTTAGTTTTGATTGCAGCTCTTGCGAAGTGCCTCGGGGTGTTTTTTGCTACATTAAAGGCGTTATACAAACGCAACTTGTTGACTGTTCCTTCGAGTCCCCGGTAGTGGCCTCCTCCTCCTGCTCCCGGCCCCCCTCCCGACCCCCCGACTCCTCCCGACCATTGCCACTTCCCACCGGACTGACCGGGCCGACGCAGATGAGTTGAAATCTCCCGGGACTCGCACTGCTGATGTCCGGGCGGTTTTGACTTCCACCCCGCACCCCCCGCCAACCCGCTCCCAGTCCCCGCTCTGAGTTAAAATCGGGGCTCAAATTCTCCTTTATATGTTGTTCAGCTTTTTAAAAAACTGTTTATGCAAAATACACAAAATTGGACGTATTCTAACTATTGTCAAGCACAGTGTGTACTGTAGACTATTTGTTATTCCCTCTGTAAACAGCATCAGTTCACTAGTGCACGTTATATTTAGATTTATTTTCCATTGCTTGCAAATACTAAGAATAAAGATTTATTTCCTGTTTATGCAGCTTCACCGAGTGAGATTGGGGTGTCGGACTGTGGTGGTGATGTGAAAGTCTCATTGTTCAACCAGTCACATGTGCCACCTCTGTGATAAGTTGATAAGTAGAGTTTAATTGGCTCAAGTAGACTCTTTCCTCATGTCTCCACGGGAGCGAGCGGGTAAGCGGGGGGGGGGGGGCTGGCAGTCGCCGCTCCTCTGGTACACTTTAGCTGTGACTCCGCCGCCTGCCTCGTCATCTGCTGGAACCCTCGTCCGCGCCTTTGTCTCCTCCAGACTCGACTATTCCGACGCTCGCCTGGTCCGACCTCCCAACTCGCCCCCCCCCGCCCCCACCCCCCCCCCCACCCCGCCTCCGGAAACTTGAGCTCATCCAAAAAACTCAGCCGCCCGTGTCCCGACTCGCACCAAGTCCCGTTCACCCGTCACCCTCCGTGCTCGCTGACCTGCGCCGCCGGCCAATTTGCGCACAGCAAGGTACCACAAACAACAATGTGACAATGACTAGATCATGTGTTTTTTTCAAATGATATCGGTTGCGGGGGGGGGGGGGGTGGGGGGTGAATATTGCAGAGAACCCAGCTAGCGCCAAGCTGGTAAATGGTAGACCACACAGTAACGTGCAGAGTTGGCACTGCACCCAAACAACAACAACAACGTGCATTTATATAGCGCCTTTAACATACGAACTAGGAGCAGGAGTCGGCCACTCGGCCCCTCGAGCCTGCTCCGCCATTCAATAAGATCGTGGCTGATCCGATTACTCCACATTCCCGCCTACCCCCGATAACCTTTCACCCCCTTGCTCACCAAGAATCTATCTACCTCTGCCTTAAAAATATTCAAAGACTCTGCTTCCACCACCCTCTGAGGAAGAGAGTTCCAAAGACTCACGACCCTCTGTGAGAAAAAAATTCTCCTCATCTCTGTCTTAAACGGGCGACCCCTTATTTTTAAACAGCGACCCCTAGTTCTAGATTCTCCCACAAGAGGAAACATCCTCTCCACATCCACCCTGTCCAGACCCCTCAAGGATCTTATATGTTTCAATCAAGTCACCTCTTACTCTTCTAAACTCCAGCGGATACAAGGCTAGCCTGTCCAACCTTTCCTCATAAGACAACCCGCCCAATCCAGGTAACAAGTTTAACATAGTAAAACGTCCCACGGCGCTTCACAGGAGCGATTATCGGACAAAATTTGACACTGAGATCACATAAGGAGATATTGGGACTGGTGACCCGAAGCTTGGTCGAAGAGGTAGGTTTTTGAGTCTCAAGGAACTCGCATTTTATTTCTTTTAAGTGCAAATTGAATGATACTGCATGTGCGGCAATGGAATGAAACACCATTCCATGTCTGTGACTGGCCTTCTCCAGAGTTTGTGGCAGACTCGGTGTACGCAGTGCTCAAGGGAGTGAGAGCAAGTGGGCGTGAGGAGCATCTGAGTGATATAGTCAACATCATACACACTATGTGTGAGCTGCTTTTTAAAATCTTGTCCTGTGTCATTAACCGAGTGGATGACACAGACTCCAACTCATTCTAAGATCCCCTTCAGTCTACCGCTCCTCCTCCAGTCTGAGCTCACCGTCCGACAGTAGCCAACCCTCCAAGACTGGCCTGGAGTCTCCAGGAGTTAAAGATTAATCTCCAGGTCACCGCTACAAGCCACACTCCTGGGAGAAGAATCGTAGGGGAGAATCATTTGGGTTTTTTATTTCATTTTCTTTCAGCACTTTCGTTTATTAGTTTAAAAAAAATATATATTGGAGACGGAGAAAAAAACAAGGGCTGTTTGATCAGGTGAGGCGGTTGGAGGCAGCAGGTCATGTGATGCAACCTCCAGGTATACATCCAATCACAGTTGGCAGTTCCACACTGCCCTGAACCTTACCTTATTTCCTTTCGCCCCCGTGTCCCCCCTCCCTGGCCCTTGGCTTCTCAGCAATCTATTCTTCTGCTCTCCTTTTCCGGGACCTCCCAAAGCTGTGGAACTCCTCGCCCCCCTCGGTCCTCTCTGTCTCCTACAGTCTCCACAGTCATTTGAAAGAAGGAACGAACTTGCATTTCTATAGAATCGTTCATAATCTCAGAACGTCCCAAAGCGCTTTACAGCCAATGAAGTACTTTTCGAAGTGCGTGGGAAACGCAGCAATCAATTTGCGCCCAGCAAGCTCCCACAAACAGCAATGTGATTATGACCAGCTAATCTATTTTGTTATGTTGATTGAGGGATAAATATTGGCCCCAGGACACCGGGGAGAATGACCCTGCTCTTCTTCGAATAGTGCCATGGGATGTTTAACGTCGACCTGAGAGAGCAGACGGAGCCTCAGTTTAACGTCTCATCCGAAAGACGGCACCTCCGACAGTGCGGCACTCCCTCAGTACTGCCCCTCCGACAGTGCAACGCTCCCTCAGTACTGCCCCTCCAACAGTGCAACGCTCCCTCAGTACTGCCCCTCCGACAGTGCAGCGCTCCCTCAGTACTACCCCTCCGACAGCGCAGCGCTCCCTCAGTACTGCCCCTCTGACAGTGCGGCGCTCCCTCAGTACTGCTCCTCCGACAGTGCGGCGCTCCCTCAGTACTGCCCCTCTGACAGTGCAGCGCTCCCTCAGTACTGGCCCTCTGACAGTGCGGCGCTCCCTCAGTACTGCCCCTCCGACAGTGCAGCGCTCCCTCAGTACTGCCCCTCTGACAGTGCGGCGCTCCCTCAGTACTGCCCCTCCGACAGTGCAGCGCTCCCTCAGTACTGCCTCTCTGACAGTGCGGCGCTCCCTCAGTACTGCCCCTCCGACAGTGCGGCGCTCCCTCAATACTGCTCCTCCGACAGGGCAGCGCTCCCTCAGTACTGCCCCTCCGACAGTGCGGCGCTCCCTCAGTGCTGCACCTCCGACAGTGCTGTGCTCCCTCAGTACTGTCCCTCCGACAGTGCGGTGCTCCCTCAATACTGCCCCTCCGACAGTGCGGTGCTCCCTCAGTACTGCCCCTCTGACAGTGCAGAATTCCCTCAGTTCTGCCCCTCCGACAGTGCAGCGTTCCCTCAGTACTGCCCATCTGACAGTACGGCGCTTCCTCAGTACCGCCCCTCCGACAGTGTGGTGCTCCCTCAGTACTGCCGCTCCGACAGTGCAGCACTCCCTCAGTACTGCCCCTCCGACAGTGCGGCACCCCCTCAGTTCTGCCCCTCCGACAGTGCGGCGCTCCCTCAGTACTGCCTCTCCGACAGTGCGGCGCTCCCTCACTACTGCCCCTCCAACAGTGCGGTGGTCCCTCATTACCGCCCCACCGACAGTGCGGCGCTCCCTCAGTACCGCCCCTCCGAAAGTGCAGTGCTCCCTCAGTACTGCCCCTCCGACAATGCGTTGCTCCCTCAGTACCGCCCCTCCGACAGTGCAGCACTCCCTCAGTACTGCCCCTCCGACAGTGCGGCGCTCTCTCAGTACTGCTCCTCAGACAGTGTGGCGCTCCCTCAGTACTGCCCCTCCGACAGTGCGGCACCCTCTCAGTACTGCCCCTCCGACAGTGCGGCACTCCCTCAGTACTGCCCCTCCGTCAGTGCGGCGCTCCCTCAGTACTGCCGCTCCGACAGTGCAGCGCTCCCTCAGTACTGCCCCTCCGACAGTGCCGCGCTCCCTCAGTACTGCCCCTCCGACAGTGCAGCGCTCCCTCAGTACTGCCCCTCCGACAGTGCAGTGCTCCCTCAGTACTGCCCCTCTGACAGTGCAGAATTCCCTCAGTTCTGCCCCTCCGACAGTGCAGCGTTCCCTCAGTACTGCCCATCTGACAGTACGGCGCTTCCTCAGTACTGCCCCTCCGACAGTGTGGTGCTCCCTCAGTACTGTCGCTCGGACAGTGCAGCACTCCCTCAGTACTGCCCCTCCGACAGTGCGGCACCCCCTCAGTTCTGCCCCTCCGACAGTGCGGCCCTCCCTCAGTACTGCCTCTCCGACAGTGTGGCGCTCCCTCACTACTGCCCCTCCAACGGTGCGGTGCGCCCTCAGTACCGCCCCACCGACAGTGCGGCGCTCCCTCAGTACCACCCCTCCGAAAGTGCAGCGCTCCCTCAGTACCGCCCCTCCGACAGTGCGTTGCTCCCTCAGTACCGCCCCTCTGACAGTGCAGTGCTCCCTCAGTACTGCCCCTCCAACAGTGCGGCGCTCTCTCAGTACTGCCCCTCAGACAGTGTGGCGCTCCCTCAGTACTGCCCCTCCGACAGTGCGGCACTCCCTCAGTACTGCCCCTCCGTCAGTGCGGCGCTCCCTCAGTACCGCCCCTCCGACAGTGCGGCACTCCCTCAGTTCTGCCCCTCCGACAGTGCAGCGCTCCCTCAGTACTGCCCCTCCGACAGTGCAGCGCTCCCTCAGTACTGCCCCTCCGACAGTGCGGCGCTCCCTCAGTACCGCCCCACCGACAGTGCGGCGATTCCTCAGTACCGCCCCTCCTACAGTGCGGTGCTCACTCAGTACCGCCCCTCCGACAGTGCGGCGCTCCCTCAGTACCGCCCCTCCGACAGTGCGGCACTCCCTCAGTACCGCCCCTCCAACAGTGCGGCGCTCCCTCAGTACTGCCCCACCGACAGTGCGGCGCTCCCTCAGTACCGCCCCACCGACAGTGCAGCACTCCCTCATTACCGCCCCTCCGAAAGTGCGGCGCTCCCTCAGTACTGCCCCTCCGACAGTGCAGCGCTCCCTCAGTACTGCCCCTCCGACAGTGCGGCGCTCCCTCAGTACTGCCCCTCCGACAGTGCGGCGCTCCCACAGTACTGACGCTCCGACAGTGCGGCTCTCCCTCAGTACTGCCCCTCCGACAGTGCGGCACCCGCTCTGACAGTGCGGCACTCCCTCAGTACTGCCCCTCCGACAGTGCGGCACTCCCTCAGTACTGCCCCCTGACAGTGCGGCACTCCCTCAGTACTGCCCCTCTGACAATGCAGCGCTCCCTCAGTACTGCCCCTCTGACAGTGCAGCGCTCCCTCAGTACTGCCCCTCCGACAGTGCGGCGCTCCCTCAGTACTGCCCCTCCGACAGTGCAGCACTCCCTCAGTACTGCCCCTCCGACAGTGCGGCGCTCCCTCAGTACTGCCCCTCCGACAGTGCGGCGCTCCCTCAGTACTGCCCCTCCTACAGTGCGGCGCTCCCTCAGTACTGCCCCTCCGACAGTGCGGCGCTCCCTCAGTCCTGCCCCTCCGACAGTGCGGCGCTCCCTCAGTGCTGCTCCTGACGTGCGAGTTGCTGCTGAATTTTTTAACTGGCGGAGTCTGTTATATTTCAGTCTACCGCCCTCTGGTTGTTGGGCAACGTGCGGAGACTCAAGGCCACCGTGGAGTTGTTATGCGACACCTCAGGAGCCTGCAGATCTAATGAGTGAAATCTGTTGGCGCGCCATCTCACTTCAGCTCATTTACAAGTATTCTAACTCAACCCCATTTGTTCCCTGCTTCATGGCTGCTTTTCAATTAGTCAGTCTTAAATGGGGGAAGAGAGAGAGCGAGAGACGAAAGGACCTCCTCGTCTCCCTTGCATTCGTTTAAGTTTCCTTCCGCTATTCGCTGTGTTGAATTAGAGCTAATTGATGTAAAACGTGCCTTAAATACGGGAAAGCAAAGGACCACAGGGTGCTCTCATGAAAAAAAACAGCGAAATAGGTTCAGAGCAATTATTTTTAAGCCTCTGTAATCTCTGCTTGCCCAATAGGGTCACAGAAAACTCCCAATCATATTTCCCAGTGTTGCTCAGTCCCTGAGTAATTATTACACCTTGTGCAAAGAAAGAAAGAACTTGCATTTATATAGCGCCTTTCATGACTTCAGGACATCCCTAAAGCGCTTTACAGCCAATGAAGTCTTCTTCTTCTTCTTAGGCAGTCCCTCGGAACCGAGGATGACTTGCTTCCACATTAAAAATGAGTTCTCAGGTGACTGATGAGTCCAATGCGGGATCTACAGTCTCTGTCACAGGTGGGGCAGACGGTGGTTGAAGGGGCGGGTGGGTGGGGTGCTTGGGTTGACGTGCGCTCCTTGCGCTGCCTGCGCTTGCCTTCCGCTTGCTACCAGCGAAGAGACTCGAGGTGTTCGGCGCCTTCCCGGATACTTCTCCTCCACTTTGTGCGGTCTTGGGCCAGGGATTCCCAGGTGTCGGTGGGGATGTTACACTTTTTCAAGGAGGCTTTGAGGGTGTCCTTGAAGCGTTTCCTCTGCCCACCTGGGGCTCTCTTGCCGTGCCGGAGCTCCGAGTAGAGCGCTTGTTTTGGGAGTCTCAATTAAGTACTTTTTGAAGTGTAGTCACTGTTCTAAGGTAGGAAATGCCAGTGTGCGCACAGCAAGCTCCCACAAACAGCAGTGTGATAAGTTCAGATCATCTGTTTTTAGTGATGTTGTTTGAGGGATTAATATTGGCCCCAGGACACGTGGGAGAACTCCCCTCTGCTGCTCTTCCAAATGGAATCTTTTTACCTTCCCTGAAATTGGTGATAGGTCACTTTTGTCCACGGATGAAAGGGTTAATTCCAATTAAGTGCATTCAACACTGGCCTCTCACTTCT